>NC_089838.1:97801017-98119267 GCF_035609145.1 Eleutherodactylus coqui | reverse complement strand
ACAGCTTCCATTGATTTCAATGGAAGCCGTCCGTATAGAGTCTGCACAAAAATAGAACATGCTGCGGTTTTATTTCCGCTGTCGGAAATCGCAATTGCTGTCTGCTCAAGTAAGCGAACATGCGAATGTTCTATTCTTTCAACTGATGCGGAATACTGTGGATCGTCCGCACGGGTCATGATCATGGATTCCGTAATTCAAATCCGGTCGTGTGCCACCAGCCACAATGTCCACTTAGTTATGTTAGTCCAAGAGTGCTGATAGGATATTGTCATTCACATTGTGCCCCTGTATTTCAGGAAGAAGAGACCCACGAGTGTTCACAGTGCAAGGGTTCTGGATGTGCACCTTGTTCTTTATGTCATGGGAGCAAGTTCTCAATGTTAGCCAACCGATTTAAAGAGTCTTACCGCGCACTTCGGTGTCCAGCTTGTGATGAGAAAGGCCTACAGCCTTGTCAGATGTGCGCTGATGAGACAGAAGAGTTTGGACAGCCATCATCTCCTCGTCCATAAGAAGGCTAGAATGTGTTCCTACAAGAGCAGAAAGAATTTGCAATAAAAATCTCTTATTTTAAAGGGTGATGTCCAATCATTGACTGCCATTGTTACAGCGTAAACTGATGTAGGAAATGCCGTCCATAAAGTGGTCCCCTTTCTGCCTCCTCTCCGCCCCTCTGCACTATTTGCAAAGGGGAGAGGCGGGACATGGGCGGGGCTAATTTGCAGCACTTAGCCCCGCCCCCACACACCTCGTTTCATTGCAAATAGTGCAGAGGGGTGGAGAGGAGGCAGAGAGGGGGCGGGAGCTCGGTTCCTGCTCCTGGCTCTTCCATCCTCCCCCCCCCCTGCACATGAGGACGACGTATATCGGCTCAGCGTGAAAACCGAGCCGATATACGTTCGTGTGAATCCAGCCTTAATGTGCAGTGTCCTGCACATCAGACAGCACATGAACGGGACGGGCCGATTGGGACCATGTGGCCACGCTCATTGATAACTGAGCCTGTAAAAGTGGCTAGTGAGCAGGAACACCCAATTAAGAGACACTGCCTGTTTTGGCCATAAAGACGCAATTATTTGGGGGGGATTTTCATCTCCACTTTTCAAAAGTCATCATTTTTTTATTTTTCCGTCGACGTGGCCGTATGAGGGATTGTTTTTTGCGTGTCAAACTGTAGTTTTTATTGGTACTATTTTTGGGGACATATAATGTATTGTTAAACCTTTAATAATTGGGGGGGATTGTAGGGAGAGAAAACACATTAATTTTGCCATTCTTCTTTTTTTACAGCGTAAGGCCTCATGTCTACGGGCAGATCGGATTCCGCATGCGGGATCCAGCAGCAGAATCGGACCCTGCCTGCGGCCAAGGACACTGCAGGTCCTCTACTTCATTTTCTTCGCTGCGGATGTGTGTGGAAGCGCCGGTGGGCATGCTGCCGCACATGCGCAGTGGAGTTTCTTTTTTAAAATTCCTGCTTTCCCACGGAATCCACAATTCAGTTACAGACGGGCCGCGGATCGGAGGGTTTCCATTCACTGCAATGGAAGCCGTCTGTGTGGGATCCGCACTGATATGTAGTATGTTGCGATTTGTTTTCCAGGTCCGCAAATCAAATCTGCATGCTTTATTTTATTTGCGGATGTCCATGTATCCCTATGGGTGGCTTGATTTGCATATCTTGGGGCACCCGCGCAGATTCCGCAAATCAAACCCACCGTGTACATGACACAATATATTTTTTACAGATATGATAATATCAAATATGTGGGTTTAAAATTTTTTTTTATACAAGCAGAAGGAAGTGCGCAAAAAGCGTTTTTTTTGTTAGTTTCTTACACTAATTTTACATTTTTTATATCCCTATAGGGGGACTTGAACCATAAAAGCTCTGATCGCTATAATAATGCATTGCACTACTTCTGTACTGCAATGCATAATCCCTTACAATAGTGATCACAGGCTATGGCAGGCCCGGACACCATTGCATGGTGTTTGTAGCTCTCCGTGATTACATCACGGAGTGCCGATGACATCACAAAGGGAGCGTGCTGCCTCTCTGAACTTTTATATGCCATTGCAAGGCTAATTTGACACGGCGAGAGCGATATCTGGCCGTGAAACTCAGCCCGATGTCGTGCTCGTAAACATGCGATTACCCTGTAGATACAAGGCATTTTGGCAGCGCATTTAATCGCCCACGCCATTTACAGGACGTCAGTTTACGTCCTGTTGCGTTAACTATCACCCTGCCAAGACGTGAACTTACATCCTATGGCATTAAGGGGTTAAAATGGAGATTTTCAAGTATGTTTATTATCATATAAGCTCAATGTAAGTGAAAAACGTATACAAATGCGTGCCGTGTACACACACCAGCACATTAATAACACGTACACGTAAAACAGGCATGTAATATGCTGGAATACGCCCGTGTGAAGGAGCCCTAATACCGTCTATGTATTACAAGGTGCTGTATACACCTGACAGACAGTAAGGCGCTGGTGTGAACAGCAGGCTGTCAGTGACATTATGGCCAGCTGTTATGGCAGCAGCTGGGGGGGAGGGGGGGGGGGATGCCTGCATGAACATGCCTGGCCTACAAATGCCATTCCTCTATTAGTAAGCTGATTAGTGCAGCCACCATAGTGACCACACAAGCCGGCCACACTCTATCCCCCTCAGGGTGACATTGGACAGAGGCTGTAATGCCTCTCCTTGTCCGCACGCGCGCTGTTCGCGGAGAATAAAGTTATGTGAAAGAGTTACAAAAAAAAAAGAAAAGCAAACGATGGCGCCTTAGGGCAGAGCGGTACCGGAGGAGGCAGGATGGTCGCCGAGGTGCTGGCTAGTAAGGTGTACGGTTACCCGTTCCAGCAAGTGGTCGCCGGGTACCTCAGCAAGGTGAGTGTCCACTGCTGTACCCCCGCCATCCTGCCTCTCCGTGTGTCTGACCCCCTCCCGTGTGCAGCTGCCGGTACACGTGTACGTCACCAGCAATGGCGACAATACCGGCCCTGTATCCTGGGTGACTTGAAGTGAATGCTGAAGTGTTAGACTTCTGACAGGTTTTTGCGCACGCTTCAGCGCCACATATTTGCTTTGTAGACGAGGCGCTTTTTTTGCATTGTTCGTAGCGCCAAAAAAAAAAGTGGCGTGAACAACCGCGTTGGAATCAATGGGATCTAATCTCTGCGAATCGCGTGGGAGAAGCCGGCTGTGTGAAGGAGCCTGTGTAGCGGGCATTATATTTGGCGCGTCTTCTGGTTCTGCTGCAGTCTGTCAGGTCACACGGTGTTATCTATGTACGCTAAACGGATATGGCGTTAAAACGTATGCCGCGGTATACCTCGTTTACACTCCATTTAAAAAAAAAGTAAGAAAAAAGTTTATTTACAAAAACCAGTAGACATTTTTTTTTGAAGAGGACAAAGTTGTAAAACTCTTTTTAGAGTTGTGCGCGCTCTTAGAGGGAGGCGTGTTTTGCGCAGAGCAGCGTGTTCTACAGTCTTACTGGCTAGAGGAGACCGCGTTGGGCTCATGTCCACGGGCGTGGGTTGTTTTCACCACGTATCATGCGTGCGGTGCCCGGACCTGTGATGCGCGGTGAATGGGGTCTTTTC
This sequence comes from Eleutherodactylus coqui, assembly GCF_035609145.1. Lineage (NCBI taxonomy): Eukaryota > Metazoa > Chordata > Amphibia > Anura > Eleutherodactylidae > Eleutherodactylus > Eleutherodactylus coqui. Next base: position 98,115,641 of record NC_089838.1, on the reverse strand, counting down.
ATTGGTCCGTGCACACGTGTGTTTATCGATACATGCAAGAAATAGATGGCGGCATGCTGGATTTCTCGGCGTACCGCGCAGCGTGAGCCTGTCCTTTTCTATGTGCTGCACGTGTAAAGGCTGTCCATACGCAATACATTGAATACGGGCAGCGATTCATACGCAACGCCGCTATGAGACAGCGGGAAGATTAGAAGAGGGGGGGGAGTCACTGCGCATAACCGCGCGTGCGAGATACACGCTCAGCACACTCTGCCAGCAGACCGCTATTTACAAATACCCCTTCTACAAATCGCTTATTACCCCAATTACCGCTAATTTCATGGGGCCTCGCAGTACAGAATGACACGCTCCGCTACAGTCTGCTGCAAGATTGATGCACAAACCTGTGAAACCTAAAATAGGCCGCCTGCACACGGGCGGAAATCCCGCCGTGGGATTTCCGCCACTGAAAGGTTGCATAGGAGTGCATTACAATACGCACTCCTATGCAGACGGCCGCGCGAAATCTCACGCGGCAAACAATCCGCCACATGTCCTATTTTTCTGCGGGGCACGCACTCACCCGGCCGCTGGCTCCGGTCTGCACATGCGCCGGCTGCGCATGAAAGAGCTGGGGCCGCCAGGCGCGGGAGAGTACGTGCTCGTCCCTGCAGGCTCTCGGGTCGGGTCCCGCGGCGAGAATTCTCGCTGCCGGATCCGACCCGCTCGTGTGCAGGCGGCCTTAACGTAGATGAGATGTTCGTTTTTCCTATAAAGCTCAGTGTATACATTTATACTGGCTGCACACGGGCGTATTTGCGCCCACAATGCAGAGCGAATAAAATCCAGTAATATCGCTGGATTGGTTCACATGAGTGTATTTTTCCTGCACGCCAAAAACTCCAAACCGCTGCCTGCTCCGCTTTCCTGCGTAATTGCGCACTAAACGTCAATGGGGATGCGCAATACTTAAGGAGATGTGTGAAACGCTCCATAATCGCATGGGAAAATAAACGCATCTGGAACTCAGACTGATTCGCTATTTCAACAGCTAAGAGCATCAGTGCATTGTTTTTTTTTTCTTTTTTTGCATGCGCAAAACCCAGCAAAATATACACTGAGGCGCGCACAAAAACAGCAACATTCATACCGCAAAAACGCTGCGGGGAGGTTCATCACAGATCCGTCTAATAGCCGAGCACCTGAGTGGAAAGCGGACAGACCCCATTGTAGTAATGGGGTCAGATTGGCTATGGGGATTCCCATTTCCTGCTCCCCAGATGGAGCAGGACAGTGGAACACCGGGCGCAGGTGTAAAAGTACCCTAATGTATGGAAGAGTCGGGAGTTTGTCTTAACCCCCACAGCTCTGGTTGTATCTGAACAAACCACAAGACGTCTGGAACCATGTCTGTTGGGCGGATGAGACCAAGGAGAAGATGTTTGCCCAGCGCCACATTGGGGCAAAAACCAAACACTATGCAGCCGCACGAACGCCTCATACCAGCTGTCAATGGCTGAAAATGAAAAGAATCAAGGTGTTCTTATGGCGCAGTCAGTGCAGACCTCTGCCCATCTGAAGCGGGGTGTGAAGAGAGCTGTGGACTAGTGAGCTGAAGCAACATTGTGCAGAAGAGTGGGCCAAACGGCCCCCAGAACTCTGTGCAAGACTCGTGCAGGGAAACTTATTTCTGACACATTGTCATTGGTGCCAGTGGTTGGGATGGCACATACTGACACATACTTGCCTCTCGCTGCTCCGGGCTCTGTATACACTGGTGGCTGCAGCCAATGGGAGGCCGGCAGGATGTCATCAGTGACGTCTCGTGAACCTGTTTGTGGTTTATACATTAGAAGCCCACATAATGGGTTTATTGGGCGTCACCAGACCTGACAGATGCTGCAGCGCCAGACTGTTGAAATGGTGTCGGGCGCTGCGGCGAGTATATATTTTTTTCTATACAATTTTGGCTGTGGAGAACCTGGAAAAAAATTAATATGTATTCTTGGTAAACCCCTCTAAGTTATCGCTACTGCTGGTGGTTTCACAAAGCCATTATTTCTTTATTTTTAGTAAATGGTATGATGTAATTTGTCTTGCGGGGGTCTACCTAATTTTAAGACCAGTTAAGAACCAGATTTTTTTTATTTTTTATTTTTTTTAGTGCCTTGATATGTAAAACCATAGAATTCCATGAGTGTACTTAGTTTTTCTCATGGCCAATATCTTCCACATATGCCTTGGAATAGTTTTACTAAGTCTCTCCCCCTCCCCCTCCGTCCTCATGCTCAGTGTGCTGCTATATGTTGTGTGAGGAATATTTGTATGGTTGTAAATACAGTATGGCGGCTTGTACAAACTACCTTTCATGGTTTGCATACTTCATGCAGCAACTTGAAGGGGTTTACCAAGTTTTCGATGTTGCCCCCATACATCTCATATATGATATTAAACTTTGCTAATACTCTCCATTTTTAGATGCCATTCAAAGTCTTTTGTTGCCTGTTGTCATTGGCAATGTCCTCAAGCAGTTTGATAGTATCAGGATGTGTGTGCAGTTCGGTTCGCCCCGTCCTGCTCTGTCAGCATCACCGCGGTGTTCTTATCCTCCCTGTGCAGTGAGCTGGCCCTTCTATCTGTACAGGACAAGCATGTGAGGTCCATCAGCCCTGTGCGGCTTTGTTCTTCAGCTTCTAGCATGTATAGACATCATAGCTGCTTGGGTACACCCGCCAGCTCAGAGGCAACTGAAAATCGGAGCCTCCAGAAGGGCATACTGGTGCTAAACTCGGGATACAAGTCATAATGGCCAGATAGTGTTATACCTCCTGTACACACATGACGGCTCATCCAGTAAAGTCATCTGAAAGTTTTGGGTATGCTGTAATCGTTATATAATATGCCATCAGTGTCCAGCTAGCAGAAGTCAGAATACTGTGATTTGGCCGATCATCGGAAGGAAGCTGAGCAGTGTTAGGAAAGTATTGCACCATTTTTTTCTCTTCCTTTAGCACTTGCCGCTTTCGGTGGCCGAATGTCCACTTTGGTCAACTGCTTTTGTGTGAACACCCCCTAAGGAGTACAGCTGCTCGGAGGACTGTTGGGCGACTGATCATGGTCACCAAAGGGGAAGCAAAGCATTAAAGGGGTTGTCCCGCGGCAGCAAGTGGGTCTATACACTTCTGTATGGCCATAATAATGCACTTTGTAATGTACATTGTGCATTAATTATGAGCCATACAGAAGTTATCAAAAGTTTTATACTTACCTGCTCCATTGCTAGCGTCCTCGTCTCCATGGTGCCGACTAATTTTCGGCCTCCGATGGCCAAATTAGCCGCGCTTGCGCAGTCCGGGTCTTCTGCAGTCTTCTATGGGGCCGCTCGTGCCAGAGAGCGGCTCCGTGTAGCTCCGCCCCGTCACGTGCCGATTCCAGCCAATCAGGAGGCTGGAATCGGCAATGGACCGCACAGAAGCCCTGCGGTCCACGGAGACAGATGATCCCGGCGGCCATCTTCAGCAGGTAAGTATGAAGATGCCGGACCGCCGGGATTCAGGTAAGCGCTGTGCGGGTTGTTTTTTTAACCCCTGCATCGGGGTTGTCTCGCGCCGAACGGGGGGGGGGGGGGGTTAAAAAAAAAAAAAAAAAAACGTTTCGGCGCGGGACAACCCCTTTAGCAAGGTGACTAGTGAAATTGCTGATTGAAGCATCATTTGTAGGAGGTCTTCACTTTGATGACTAGTATCTCCCCGTGCACTCCTTCTTATCACTGGACACTGAGTGGCCTGTTTATTAGAGACACCCAACTAGTATCGCATTGGACCTCCTTTGGCCTTTCAAACCTTAGTAGTTCGTTCTGATGAAGATCCCACTAGGTATTGAAACTGTTCTGCCGGAATATTGGCCCATGTGGACAGGAAGCTTCTTGTATTTGCCACAAGTTAGATGGATCTACTGCTGTGGTCTCAGCAGCTCACAATAGGGGTTCATCAATACATGCTGCTTGCACCAAATTCTGATTCAGTACGGTGCAACAGAAATCTGGATTCATCTGACCAGGCGATGCTTTTCACTGATCCAAATTTTTTTTTCTGGTCCACTGTAGCTTTTGTGTTCTTGTTTTTCTTCGACAGCCATGCCACTTGAATTGTCTACTGTTATAGCCCGTCTATGAAGGGGGGATGAATTATGCATTTGAACAGGTTAGTTGCAGAATTTGTGTTGTAGTCCGCTGCAGTTTGCTTGACCATGCATTGCATATTCATCAGAATGAGTCTTGACATCCCCTTCTGACCCCTTTTCAGAGGCCATTCACTGTATATACTCTTATAGGGCACATTCTCCAGAGAATGAATAAACATTACCTTGCTAAAGGTTTATGTTTCATCTGCTAAGTCTTTTAATGCCCCGACATTTGAGATCTCAGTTGGCCAGTGCTCGGCCGTCTATAGAAGTAAGATGCATTCATCTTTATCTATATATATATATAAAATTGAATGTATGCGTGTCTGTGTGTCTGTCTGTCTGTCTGTGTGTGTGTGTGTGTTTGTTTGTCCTTTATGCGCTACTACACCATCCGATCGCCATGAAACTTTGGGAAGTTGTTGAGTACACTCCTGGGAAGATTATAGGCATAGTACAACTATCCTACGATAAATGGTGCGCGTGCGTGCGAGCGTCATCGACAGTTACGCCCCCCCCACGTAGATCGTTCGATTTCCATCGTTGCCACTAATTCTCTCACTTCCCGATGTCGCAGAAACAGGAAATTTGGCACGAGCATTGATTATGTCATAAATAGGAAAAGCTAATGGGTCCCAACTGGATTATTCAATTCTAAGCGCCAAAGAATTAGCGTCCAAATTTTACGTACGAAATCTAATTTTCTCGCTTCTCAGTGTCATAGAAACTTGAAATTTGGCACGAACATTGAATGTCATAAATAGGAAAAGCTAATGGGTCCCAACTCGATTATTCAATTCTATGCGCCAAAGAATTAGCGTCCAAATTTTACGTACGGAATGTAATTTTCTCACATAGAAACATGAAATTTGGCACGGGCATTAAATATGTCATAAATAGGAAACGCTAATGGGTCCCAACTCGATTATTCAATTCTTTGCGCCAAATAATTAGTGTCCAAATTTTACATACGGAATCTAATTCTCTCACTTCCTGATATATATAAATGAATGTATGTCTGTCTGTCTGTCCTTTATGCATTACTACACCATTCATCCAATTGCCATGAGACTTTGGGAAGTTGCTGAGTACACTCCTGGGAAGATTATAGGCATAGTACATCTATCCTACGATAGGTGCCGCGCGTACGAGCATCCTCGACAGTTATGCCGCCCAGACAAAGATCGTTTGATTTCCATCTCAAGCACGAAAGCAAAAGGCATTACGAGCAACGGGATGAGTGTTCAACCAGAAAATGATGCATCCGCCGAACGTTTCGCAAGACAATTGCTGGATATTGAGAATGCTGAGGTAAAATGAAAGCTGTGCTGTGATTGGTTGCTATTTCTTATACTGCTGAGGTAACATGAAAGCTGTGCTGTGATTGGTGGCTACTTCTTTTACTACTGAGGTTGCATGAAAGCTGTGCTGCAATTCGTTGTTATATATTATACCACTGAGGTAACATGAAAGCTGCGCTGTGATTGGTTGCTATATATAATACCGCAGAGGTAACATGAAAGCTGCACTGTGATTGGTTGCTATTTTTTATATTGCTGAGGCAGAATAAAAGTTGCGCTGTGATTGGTTGTTATTTCTCTTACTGCTGAGGTAACATGAAAGCTGCGCTGTGATTGGTTGTTATCTAGATATATAAAAACGAATGAATGTATGTCTGTCTGTCTTCGCAGCAACGCGCGACGGGTAAGCTAGTATGCCATAAAACGACATTGGCTTCTACAGCGATATTGGAGGAGTTAAATGGAAAGACGTTTGGTTTGGGGGGATTAATCAAGATTTGGCTCCTTGCATCACTGATGATTGATGTGAATGTGGTTAAAGACCCCTTCTGTAGTACCCTTCACCAGTTATCCATACAGTAAGCACATGCCAAGGACGTTCTTCCGTCTTGTAATTGAGAAGAGGCTGTTACCTGTGTTTTGCATTGAAATGTCCCCTCGGAGTGTCTTTTGCATTTATTTACTGTGACAATGCTGGCAGTATTTGAAAGCACCTTTATTAAAGCATTGTTGCCACCAGCGAATCTCTCCTCAGTCAGTGCTTCAGAGCGGATGTCATGTAACAGTACATAAAAGATGGGAAGTTCACCTTGAAGATGAGACCATAAATCCAGCTCACTCGGGTCTCACAAGGTCTATAACTGTGGACTGGAAGCCACTTCTGAAATCTTAAGTGAGGCTGTTTGATGCTCTTTATCTCTCTCTGCAATCTTCTAGTCGTGTCTTTGGGATACATCTGTATAATATCTAGCCATATTAAAAAGTAACTACTTAATGTAATTGTGTTCCAAACACGGGAACCGTTGGAAGATTTCCTTAAACCGGCCTTATAAACACTTGTTTAAAGGGATGTTCTGGTTACACAAAGTTGCTGTCAAAATTTAGTAAAGCTTGCAGTGTGGTTTATGGATTTAATAGGTTGACCTTGTAGTTGTTGCATTATGGGCTTGCTCAGTAGGAACGAGTGTGTGTGTGTGTGTGTGTGTGTGTGTGTGTGTGTGTGTGTGTGTGTGTGTGTGTGTGTGTGTGTGTGTGTGTGTGTGTGTGTGTGTGTGTGTGTGTGTGTGTGTGTGTGTGTGTGTGTGTGTGTGTGTGTGTGTGTGTGTGTGTGTGTGTGTGTGTGTGTGTGTGTGTGTGTGTGTGTGTGTGTGTGTGTGTGTGTGTGTCCAGTTCTTAGAACCATATTGCTGACCAATAGCAGGGCAGCGCCTTGTTGGGATGTATGTACAGAGCAGTTAAGTGGTGCCCCACAGAGACCCTATACTCACCTCTCTGGATCCGCGGAGAGAGTCTCTGCCGGCGCTCATATGCAGCACACAACGTGCTTTCGCTGGGCGGTGATGCGATTTCCTGTGAGTATCTTGGCATGCACAGCTTCCATTGACTACAATGAAAGCTGTCTGCGTGATTTTTTTCCGCGATGAATAGGACATGTTGCGATTCTCCCCCACTAGCGGAAAATCGCAGTTGATTTCCACTCGTGAGTAGGGGTGAATCTGTTAACATGGCATGTCTATGGACGGCTATTGCTGCGGGATTCGCGGTGGGTGTCTGTCCGCCAATCCCGCAGCGATTATCTGTCCGTGGGCATTAGACCTTAGACCTAACGCAAGCGTGGAGATCTGGATCTGTGAGACGATGTGCAGGCTTCTTTTTTAAGCAATATGGTCCAAAAGTGTTCAGGCTGCTGAAGGCTAAATAAGAATAAACAGAACTGGTTTTGTTAGATTCTTGTTTATCACATGGAACTATTTATTCTGTGTGATGAAGAAAACCAGTACAGAATACCATAGTTGTGTGTTTTAGCCGCCCCAGCTGCCAAAAACTTGAATAAAAAGTCATCAAAAAGATCTATATGCCCCTAAATGCTACTGAGAGAAACTACAGCTTACCCCACAAAAAACAAGCCCTCCCTCAGGGCTAAAAGAAAATTTTGTAAAAGGTTATAGGTCTTAGAATATGGTGACGGAAAACCACTTTTCTTTAAAAAGTAAAAAAAACCTTTTATTTTAAACTAGTAGTAAGACGCAGTTGTGTTTTGTAAATGTTTGTTATAGCGGTAATCTTACTGACCTGTAGAATTAGGGGGCCTCGCACGGGCTGGCTCCAGTTGCGGAATCCGCGATCGGCATCAGGGTTGAGTTGGACAAGCTGTGTTTTTCAGTTGTACCACTTTAATGTACTATATAATGTATTGGAAAGCTTTTAAAAATGTCTAAGTTGGACTAAATGGGGAAAAACACCACTTTTTTGGGGGGCTGGTTTTGTTTTTATTGCGCTCATGGTGCTTTAAAAATGACACCTCTGTATTCTGTGGGCCAGTGTAATTACACTGATGGCAAACTTTTTTTTTTCTCAAATTGCTTTCTGCTGCTTTTTTATGACCCCCTTCTCCATAGCAAAATAAAGTAATCGATGGGCCAATGTAAGGATTGTTTTTTTGCTGGGCCGAGTTGTAGTTTCTTTTGATACCATTTTGGGGTGTAATGAATAATTTTTTTCTTGGAGATATGATGACCAAAAGAACCCACAAACCCAATTCTAAGGGCCTCATTCACTATCTGGCAGTGAATATCGTGCCCATATCGCACTTGCCACCATGTGAAACCCCCGTGAATGCGGGGCGTTTTCATGTGAAAACAGCCTCGCATCACTTCAGGGATGAAGGGAATCCCCGTCGTGGCAGAGGATCGTGGATTTCTCCCATTGCTTTCGGTGGGGCCAGGGCTGATGCTACTGCTGGCCCCATTGAAAACAATAGGCAATCTTGCATAAAGATAGAACATTCTGCGATTTGTCTCCCGCATAGCATCACAGTGCTAGGCAGGAAAACATCGCTAATGTCTATGAACCTATTCAAAAGAATGGGGTTCATATTTGTGTGCCTCACAAGGCACAAATGTTGTGCAATTGTCACGCCTGTGTGAAAGCGGCGTAATATCACTTTTTTTTTAATTGATATGAACAGTGTGCGAAATTAATAATGTAATAGGACTTTTAGAGATGCAGCAATGCTGATAGATTTGACATATATGAATAGAATTTAATGTTTATGGAACAACTAGGAAAAAGGGTTTTGTAACTTTAATATTTTTTTTAAGCTTTTAGTAATTAAACAAAAAAAAATTGTTACTTTTTAGTAGGGGACTAGAACAAGCGATCATATGATTGCTTGTACAATATACTGCAACACTTCAGCATTACAGCTAAATAGTTAGATGGCTAGGATCAGAGTTATCTCTGTTCTCGGCCGTAGTGACAGCCGACACTCACCGCTTATGTGTGCGTTTGGCTCCTGACCCCCTCCATACACTGACACCCGGCATATGGCGGGGAAGGGGTTTATTCTCCATGTCTGGCGTGATCCAAACCGAGGTTGATTTGATTGATATATACTGTATGATGGAGCGGCACTGATGCTGAAAGCAGTGCTGGAGGTCCACGGACCGGTGGTTGAGCAAAACTGCTTCATTATTTTTGCTCTTTCCAAAAACGGCAATGGCGGTTAAAGTAAATTATCTCGCTAATAAGGCCACATAACTGTGTCTCTGCTTTGACTCAGTGCTTTCTGGCTTTGGACTTCAAACAAAAATTGAGATTTTAGCTTTTTCTATGAAAGCCGCCTACGCTTGTGAAGTCGCTGGTGTGTACACATCTGTAATTGTGGCAGCTACCGAAATGCTTTCATGGTTTTGTTTTTTTTTGTGTGTGTGGAACACTTGCAGGTTATTGTTGAAGCGACGCTGCCAAGCGCATTAGAAAAGCTGGCAGAAAAGGAGTTAATAAGATCACACAGCGTATATAGCGCTGCCGATCCTGCAACCGACAAATCCGCAGTGTCTTAATTGAGATAAAAATGCTTTGCTGAACAGAGACAAACAACAAAATGTGAGCGCGCTTGACAGGACGGCAGATGGCTGGAAGGTGGCACCACTACATTGTCCTAGTTGCTGTTGGCTTGCGGAGAGGTTATTTGTCTTGCGTTCTGGCTGCTGGAAGCTGTTGGCATTGTGTTTTGTGTGTTCTGTCATTAGAGAGAAGTGACTCTTTGAGCAGCCGCTGTGCGGAGGGAGGCAGCAAAGACCTGTTGCTAGCAAAGCTTTATATCTTCCAATTTAATTTTCTCTAAAGATAACGGTAAATACCTCTCGTCAAGTTTCCCGGTACACAGAACCGCACTGCTGCACATAATGAGACGGCTCTTAATCCCTACCTCCTTCAGGAACCCTTTATAATTACACAAGGAGGATTTGTCCGGCCCTTTGTAGTGGGATAACGTAACACCGTAGCTTACAGATTGTACCCGCAGAAATACCTTGAAAGTCCAAAGAAATACCGATACTTCAAAGTCGTATGTATGGAAAGGAAAACGCCTCAACAAGGTTCCTTCTACAAGTTTTATGGCTTGACATGGTGGCAATTATGTGGTATGAAGAAAGAAGAGTCAGGAGGCCATTATTTCTGATGGGAAGTATGGGTAATATGAACATTGGGTGCCTGCATGCTGTAGTGTAATTCTGGCCCTAAGGCCGCCAGCACACAAACAGACTGGCATTGCCGAATCGGCGGTTGGCGTCCACACCACCGATCCGCAGTAAATACTGTTCGTAACATGCTATGGAAAAATGCTACTACTTGCAAACTCGCGGAAGCCAATTGCGATTTCCGAGAGAGGAGGCGAAATCGCAGCATGTACTATTTTAGGGCGGGTTCCGCACGGACTGCTTCCATTGACGTCAATGGAAACCCTCCTGACCCGCGGCCCCTCCGAAATTGACATTGAGGATATGTCGCGGGTACCCACGTCATCGCCTACTGACAGTGCTGGAAAAGCAAACCCTTAAATAAAAAAAAAACAAAAAAAAAAAAACAACTGTACTGCGCATGTCCAACGGTGAGCTGTCCGGATCATCTGCAATACAGATGAAAACGAAAGAAGACATGTAGGTGCGGTCGCTGGGTCCGGTCAGGGTCGGATTCCGCTGCAGGCTCCCGAATCTGGAATCCAACCCGGTCTTGTGCTGGTAGCCCTAGAACAAGTCTGAGAAATGTAAGCATAGGGTTTTTTTTTTTATATAGGTATTACAGCTAAGTTCTAAGTCAGTATAGCCTGTTGGGTGGTGGTCATGTACGGCATCGCACACAACACCCGTGGACTTCCATTATTAATGGAAACCACAACGCAGATGTAATCTGTACTTAATGACCTAAACAACTTTCATTCCATCTCAAGATTAGGACTTTTATGGTAAGTAGAAGTATTTGCAGGTTCTTGCTGAATGACTTCAGAGATATTAACCCGTTTAAGACCAGCCACAGTAAATTTACGGCACCTGGTCCTGGGCTTAGAGCACCGCCGATAGTAAAATTACGGCGGTGCTCTAAGTCTCCTGTTAGTGACAACTGATAACCCGGAGCAAAAGGCAGGAGGGGTTTTTAATAGAGATGAGTGAGCGTACTCGGATAAGCACTACTCGCTCGAGTAATTGGCTTTATCCGAGTATCGCTGTGCTTGGGTCTGAAGATTCGGGTGCGCTGCGGCTGACAGGTGAGTCGCAGCGGGGAGCAGGGAAGAGCGGGCGGGAGAGAAGGAGAGAAAGATCTTACCTCCGTTCCTCCCCGCTCTCCCCTGCAGCTCCCCGCTCCGTGCCGGCACCCGAATCTTCAGACCCGAGCACAGCGATACTCGGATAAAGCAAATTACTCGAGCAAGTAGTGCTTTTCCGAGTACGCTCGCTCATCTCTACTTTTTAACCCTTCCTGCCTTCTGCTTCCCCGATATACAGTGCTCTATGAGCACTGTATGGGGAAAGTGAAAGTAAGATGTTCTTTCACTACGGGAGCCTCAGGGGGTCATGTGACCTCCCGGGATTCCCTGCTACTGCAGAGCTGGAGGGTCAGACTAGACCCTGGCAGCTCTGCAGGTGACTGTCACCACAGGGGTTGCTTTCCCCTGTAACTAGGGCTCCTATGGATGCCCTAGCTACAGTGGGAAAGTGTCAAATAAAGGAAATAAAAAATGTGAATGTCCGCCAGAGGTCTTATATGACGTCATGGGGGACATAGTAAAAAAACACAATTACCGTATATACCGGCGTTTAAGACTACTTTTGAACCCCGAAAAATCTGCTCTGAAGTTGGGGGTCGTCTTATACGCCAGTAATACAAAAAAATGTGTCAAAAAAAAAAAAATCATTACTCACTTCCCTCGGTGTTCTGCGGCGCTGCTGCAGGCTGTCGCTCCCTCCTGATCCCGGCAGAGCATTGCTTTCTGGACGCAGGGCTTGAAATCCGCCTCCAGAAAGCTAATACTGTGATTGGCTAACACACGCCATCAGCCAATCGCAGCCATTCAATGACATCATTGAATGGCTGTGATTGGCTGAAGGCGCACGTGTGTTAACCAGTCACAGCCATTCAATGATGTCATTGAATGGCTGTGATTGGCTGAAGGCACGTGTGTTTTAGCCAATCACAGCCATTCAATGATGTCATTGAATGGCTGATTGGCTGACAGCGTGTGTTAGCCAACCACAGTATTAGCTTTCTGGAGGCGGGGATTTCAAGCCCCGCGTCCAGAAAGCAATGCTCTGCCGGGGACCAGGAGGGAGCGACAGCCTGCAGCAGCGCCGCAGAACGCCGGGGGAGGTGAGTAATGATTTTTTATTTTTTTTTGCTCCATTGTATTCCCGGTGTATAAGGTGACAGTTGGGGGGTCGTCTTATACGCCCCGTCGCCTTATACGCCGGAATATACGGTACATACATAAGTAAAACAAAATAACAAAATAAAACAAGAATATATACATAAGAAAGAGAATAATACAAAGCAGACGCCAACAAAAGCCGTCGCCGTATGCGCCCTGTAAACCAAAACCATACATACTATATATCAAAACGTCCGAAACAGAGGAACCCATTCCCATACTTTATTTTAGTGTAAATATAAAAATAATTAAAAAAAAAAATTATAAATGTTAAAACAATTTTTTTCTAGCCTTTTACCCCCAATAAAACTAAAACGGGAAAAAAAGTCAGTGAAAAAGATATAAAAAAATAGTCCTATATGTCTCGGAAAAAAAACGCAGCAAAAATAATTTTGGTAGCTAAAGGAAAAAAAATAGCAGTAAAATGGGTAAAATCCCTAAAGTGTCTGGTCCTTAAGGTACAAAACAACCTGGTCCTTAAGGGGTTAAAGCATACCTACACTTCCAGATAAATTTTCAGAATGAGTTGTCCTGAAGAGTAACACTACTTCTGGCTATTATGACTTGTATATGGCTTTTATCATCTGTTTTTCTCTTTGCAAGCTTTATATATAGTTCTCATATTCTCCATGCAGAATCCCGCAGCGGGTCCCTCCTTTCCAGCAGACATGATGCTAAAAAATAAGAATTTCCTTACCTGTCCGGACGCTGCGGATCTTCCCTCCGTCGCTGCTGGATCTTCTTTCTTTGGCCCGGCGGATGCGCTCGGCATGCCGGCAGCATGCCACGCGCATGTGTCGGGCACTCCATTTTTTTTCTTTTTTTTTTTTAACTGCTCTCCCGCGCGCAGAGAGCAGAAATTCAGGCGCGGGTGTGCCGTGGATCCGGACGGCTTCCATAGGCTTCAATAGAACCCTGCGGGAGACCCGCGCTAAAATGGAGCATGCCGCGTTTTTTTCCCCACACACGCAATTCGCGCCTGAAGGGGAAAATGACATCCGCAGGTATTTAACTACCTGCGGGTGTCCAATGCATCCCTATGAGGCGCGGATCCGCGTGCGGGAAACGCTGCAGATTTTAAATCACAATTATCCCGTGGACATGAGGCCTAAAACTGAAGTTCGATTTTTGTCACCCTCCTACTTTATTACATGTTCAATTACTGATGATTTGTAATTTCCAAGGGCCTATTATCTGGCTTTGATGCTCTCCCCTGTTTTAGTCACAGCTCCCACACATTATTTCTAGGAAACATGTTAAAACTTTACACCCCTTCATACCTGTTTAAAATGAACCTGAATGAGAATTGCAACACACATTTATACGCATCACAGAAGGGGAAATCAAGAATTAAAAACAATCACAGAAAAATGTCCGTTACTTACTGACTGAGGAGTGCATATAGATGCATCCTCCTCTCACCATGCAGGTAGCTGACTACCAAATGGAGGAGTAAATAACACCTGTGAGGACACCGATAAGACAGCCACTCACATTATACGCTGAACAATCGCTGCATTAAAAACCGTAATGGGTAAGTCCACCTTGGTTGGCGGTCATAGCTTCCAGACATCGGGGAACAGATTTTAGAAGGTGGCGCACGTCCTCCATGCTCAACTTGACCCATGCCTGCTGTAGCAGCTTGGTCACCCGGTGCACATAAGTGGGAGCAGATCTCTCAGTCCTTTCCAGCATATCCCAGCCGTGTTCAATGGGATTATGGTCCGGTGAGTTAGGGTCCAGGGCAGTGTGGAGAGTTCATTGTGTTCTTGCAAACACTTCCTGGTGATCTGAGCTCCATGACACAAAGCATTGTCCTGTTGAAAAATGCCATTGTGGTTGGGGGAAGACTTCCTGAAGATATGGGTTCAGATGGCCAGCTAACAGGTCCCTTGCCATTCAAGCATTGTGGTATAATGACCAACAGTGCAAGAAAAAGTGCTCCCCAGACCACGACACCACCACTACAGACCAGTCAAATATGGCTTCATATTGTTTACGCCAGATGCAGACCAAGCCATCCGTAGGGTTCAGCAGGAAATGGGGATTTGTCACTACTAACAATCTCCTGCCATGTGTCCAAGGTCCATTGAAGTTTTACCTGGACCCATGTGAGGCATTGTTGGTGGTGATGCAGGGTCACTGGGAGCACCCATGTCAATCTTCTGCTGTTGAAACCCAGTCGATGCAAGGTATGCCGCATGGTCTTTAACCCTTTAGTGACGGCCCCACTGCCTTTTTACGTCCTGGCCTGCTGGGCTTCATTCCTAGAGGATGTAAAAACATACATCTAGGAATGAAAGCCCTGCAGGCTCAGGACGTGATGGCTCCATGCTGCCAGTTACCGGAGGTAGCGATTGCGTTAAAGTGAATGGAAAGGAAGTTAAAGTTTCAGCTCCCCTTACGGATCGGATCTGTAAGGGGAGCTGAGAGTACTCGCCCCCGTCCTCCGCACCGTCCGGCATCTTCTGGGTTCTCCCTGGCCGTGCCGCCGGCGTCTGCGCATGCGCGCCAGACGCATTACGTCACGCGCATGCACAGAGAGCAGGGAGGCCTGGGAAATTTTAAAAAACTCCCTGCTCCCGGCTAGTATGAGTAGTTGCGGTTCCCGGTCACATGATCATGTAAAAGTTAAAAAAAAAAAAAAAAAAAAAAAAAAAAGTTTAAAAAGTGAAAAGAAAAAAAGTTTTTCATCTCCCCTCATGGATCATATCCATGAGGGGAGATGAAATTAGGCACCTAAAGCCCCCAGATTTATCCGTGGACCTTGCCTGGCTTCTGCGCACGCGTCCGTTGCCAAAATGGCGGATGCAGGCGCAAGAGCCAAGAGCCTGGAGATTTCATGGGGGGCCACGGGTATGCGTTTACCAATCACGTGATCGCCGTTATCCAATGGATAACGGCGATCACGTAAAAGTAAAAAAAAGCTCAATTTTCACCTCCCATCACGGATCGGATCCGTGAGGGGAGGTGAAATTAAATAAGGCCACCGGCGATGTCCCCTGACGGGATCCTTATCCGCGGACCTTTCCCCAGTTTTGGCGCATGCGCCCGTCGCCAAAATGGTGGACGCAAGCTATCGGACAAAGTAGAGGACCCAGAGGAGAAGGGAGAAACCGTTTTTAACCACCTCTGTCTACTTTCCTGGGTCCATAGCACTCAATAAGCGCTAATGTACTAAAAGGTTACCGAGGGCTGCTCCCTGTTAAAGCAGAGCTGCTCAGCAGACCCTGATCAGATCTGTTAGTGACTGATGTCACTACAATGGGATGTTTTTCCTATAATTGGGGCACATGGATGTTTAAAAAAAAAAAAAAAGTTACAAAAATAAGTTAAAAAAAAACAACAAAAAACTATACATAAATTAAAAAGAATGACCGACTGCCAATGCCAACCAAAACCGTTGCTGTATCCGCCCTGTAATCCAAAACAATACATATAAAAACATCCGAAACAAAATGTGGAACCTATTCCTATACCTCATTTTAGCGTGAATGTACTAATTTAAAAAAAAATATATAAATTTAAAAATAGAATAAAAAGGGGGGGGGGGGGAAGTTAGTTAAAGATATGTTTAAAAAAATGGTAGTGTATGCCACGTGGGGTGGGGTGGGTGGCACAGCAAAATTACCTTTTTGGTAGCTGAAGGGGAAAAAAAATAGGGCAGTAAAACCACCACTTGGTAAAATCCCTAAAAAGTGTCCAAAACACCCTGGTCTTTAGAGGTTAAAAGATCGTGCAACCCACCTTGCACAAAAAGAAAAAAAAAATCTTCAGGTTAGGCTAACATGTTGCAGCCACTGTGCTTCCCCCCCCCCCCCCCCCCCCCCCCCACTGTGCTTAAATAACAAAAAGCTGTACTTGCCGGTCTTCTGCCGCCACGATCCAGCGCTGCAGCCTCACCACGGTCCCTGTGTTGTGGCATGTGAATGTCCGCTGTTTACTGCCCGTTTTCCTGACATCAGCACTCACATCCTGGGTGCCACGAGTTTGGAACGGTGACGTTGCAACTTCTGATTACCTGCAACTGTCAGGCGACTTCTGGTGATGTCTTCCACAACGAAACCCTGGGATGATGGCAAGTATTGCTCCTTTGGGTGCTATAATGCTGTCTGGTAACCGGATGACCCCTTTTAAGCTGGTATTGATTTGAGTTACACATGCTCTGGATGGCCCATGATATATACCTGTCTAATGTGCCAAGCTCACAATCCATTTTTAAGGTCTTCTTTTTTTTTTGTGTAGTTTTTAGTTTCCATAAGTACAAAAACAAACGGCCGCAGATAATGAAGAGGGAGATTGTAGCGTTTAAGAGACAGCAGTAATTCTCCCGCTGAGTTACATTATCGCCGCCTCTCATGCCATCTCCTGTGAAGTGCTTAATTTTCTCCGTGTAATTGCAGCATCCTGCAAATAACGACAATAAGACAAGTCTTTGAATCGCATGATCCCTGGGCCATTATTGTCAGACCTTCAACAGAGAACTTTCAGTGGCAATCCATTTAAGAGCTGCTTCTCAGGTAATACTCGGAGCTGTGGGGAAGAGCGCTGACTACATACAGGAACCTACAGCCAACACAAATGACAGTAGGCACACAAAGCCGGCATAATCATTCTCAAAACCTTGACGTTAGTGGAAGCGCTTCGGGAATTACTGACCCTTTATATGTTTTGTAATGGATACAAGAACTTAAGTTCTGCCATTTACTGCTCTTTTACAGCAGGACGGGAAACTGTTAGTTGATTTTGTTGTTTAAAGCCCTTAGGCAAACTAGATGGCATTTGGCACATAAGTGATGTAATTTGAAGTGGTAGGGAGCGGACAAGATTGCCAAGTTGCTGTGCAAGTAAGGTAGTGGTGAGAAGCAAGCATTACCATCCTGCCTTACAGTAAAGCCTGATTTGTAAAACACTTTAGCCTGTAGTCCGACTATTGTAGCTTGCAGATGTTATGCTGCCGGTAAGGATTGGATGTATTAATGAAAGTATTTAAAGGGAATGTATCATGTATTAGATGTACAGTAAATGGGTAGACGTTAAAGGGGTTGTACCGAGATTTAAAGTTATCCCCATCCATAGGATAGGGAATTATTTGCTGATTAGTAATGGTCCCACGGAGACCCCGGCTAATTTTGAAAATGGCAGGGAGGGAACTCCTGTCCCCATCGTCCTGACTGCGGACTTACTGCATCCCTTGCATTGAGGAGGAGGAGAATGAATGGAGAATTGGTCGCGCAAGCATGCTGCCGCTCCGTTAGTTTATCATGGAACTACTGAGAGACCTAAGTGACAAGCCCTCTGGTATTTCCATCAGCCCCATTGAAATGAATGGAGCGTGTTCTCGACCAGCCCTCCATGTGGGGAGTGGCGACCCCACCGTGACAGGCAGAGAGGGACACGGAACCGCTGTTCTTGAGACTGCTGGGAGTCTCAGTGGTCAGACGCACACCGCTCAGATGCTTATCACTTATCCTGTGTATATTGGATCATTTATTTCCCTTATGTCCCTGAGAGACCACCTCACATCTGGACAGGAAATGGGAACCTCCCAGATCTCTTTATGGGCAGGAACATCCATCACCTCCTCAGATCCTGACCATGGGACGGGTTGGAAAATGCTGAGGTAAGGTAGCTGTTTGGCTACCTCTGATCGTTTCCAGATCTCTAAAGGTGGCGGACTGCAGGTCCTTGCTCCCAGACTCGGTGACATGAGGTTACTTGTCTGGTGTAAGTTTCCATGGGGAGCCAGCAGGAAGGCCTGTAATCCTCCTCTGGTCTCCTGCAGCAGGTGCTCAGCTCCCCTGTCTCTGGAGGTTGTGGAGGGAAGTTTATTTCTCTGCCTCCTGGGATTCTTCTCCTGCAGTTGTGGGAGAACCCTTCAGTGGTGATATACTCCTTGTTTTGCTGCACGCAGAGGTTTTTGGTATGGGACCTTCTCTTTTATTTGGGTCCTCCATCAACAGGTAGCATTCAGGTATGTACTTATCTGGGCGACACCTAGTATTACCACTGGTTGGCATAGAAGAGTTGGGTGTAGAAATGAGCGCCTTCAGAATGGATCTCCAGCCAGTCCAGAGAAGAATTACCCTAATTAAGGGATTGGATTCTGCATTGACCTTAACCCTACAGGAATGAAAAATTATAGGGGATGTGCTCTCAATACCCAGGACCTATATGACCTTTGCCTAGGGAGGATGGCCTCTGAGCTTGACCTACGGCTGATATCCTTCTGGGTTTTTACTCTTTCTGCTTTGGTAATATAGCTTTGTGTGCTTTTGGCCCATATAGCCTTTGTATTTTATTTATGTCTTTGGGCTTTGCTTAATAGCCTTTGTATCTTACCTATAAGCCTTTGGGTTTTACTTATAAGCCTTTTGTGCTTTGCCAAATAGCATTTTTGCTTTTCCTAAAATAAGCCTGTTGTGCCTTGCCTAATAGCATTTGTGTTTTTGCCTATAGACTTTCTGTTTTACCTATGGTCTCTGAGCCTGACCTACATACTAAAAGTCTCAATGCTTTGCCTAGGGTTTATGATTAGAGATGAGCAAGCGTACTCTGTAAGGACAGATACTCGAGCAAGTATCGTCCTTACTGGGTACCTGCCTCCCTCCCGTTCCCTGCCGGCACCCGAATCTTGGCGAGCAGGCAGGTACTCGGTAAGGACAATACTCGCTCGAGTATCTGTCCTTACCGAGTATGCTCGCTCATCTCTATTTATCTCTGTGATTTATATGCCCTCTGTGCTTTGTCTAGGGCTTGTGGCCACCGCCCCTCACCTATACATGTTAGTCTATAGGCTTCTGGCTGTGGAGCTTTTGCCTCTGGCTCAATGCTCTGCCTATGACTTATGACCTCTGGGCTCTGCTTATGACGTAGGTTTTTACAAATGTCTTATGGCCTTTGAGTTTAGCTGTGATCTTGGGGCCTAATGGGTGGTCTTCAATGGGAAGACTAGTAGAAAAACAGGCAACTGAGTACAATAGGGTCCAGATGCATCCTGGGGGGGGGGGGGGGTAATAAGTTGTACTATAGTCTGTAGGATTGGAACGTCCATTTGGTTGCACGGTTTCTACATCAGTAAAAAATACTAATATTTCAAAGCTTCCAGTCAGCTTTTGAGTCTGGCTAGTACTCTATTGGGGGATTCTCCAACCCAATGAACTACTAGCCTTCAGTAGCGTACTAACGCATCCCCAGTTAGTAATCTAGTTTAATTTCTCATGGGTGCAAGTGAAATGACAAGATTACTTACTGATAATCCATTTTCCATGAGTACGTGGCTCATTTTACAGTGCACACATTGCAGCAAGAATGACATAACGTTATTCTATTGGTCAGTCCGATTTACTACGATACCACATTTTATATAGTTGTTGGGTTTTGTTTTTTCTGTACTACTTAACTTTTTTTTTAAATTTTCTGCCACCATCTGCTGACAGCCATAACTTTTTTTTTTAATTCGATCTGTCGGCCTAGTTCTGTGAGGGCCCATTTTTAGCGGGACGTCCTGTTGTTTCTACTGGTACTATTTCGGAGTATATACAACTTTTTGATCACGGTTTATTACATTTTTTTTTCCTGGGGACTGGGTGACCAAAAAAAGCTCAATTCTGGAAATGTATATTTTTCAAACGACCCTGGGGTATATAAAGTGTTAATTTGAGGTGAGGTTCCCATTTCCTGCCTGAAAGGGAGGCAGTCTTGCATGGTTACTGGTAAGTAATCTATTTTCATAGGGCAGACTCTTTGGTGTTGCTTGCCTTCTGTATTTGGACAGCAGGATGTACAACACCAGAGAGTAGCCCGGGTCTCGCTGCTCAATGTTACAATGTAATGTAAAAGTTCTAAAATACTTGGTGGCAAAATAAAATAATTGTTGGGGGGAAAAAAACGTCTTCTACACAGATGTTACTTTGTTTCTACAGATTCCGCTTTGTATTCTGCAGTTAAGCTCAGTCCCTTTTATATTCCATCATCACCAGTGTATTTATAAATTCTATTTCGATCACCCTCATTGCCTTTCTGATACCTGGAAACTTCAGTTAAGCAAATGCTATTCTCCTTCTGACCATTAGGTGTCACTGTATCCATTGCAAGTGTAACAAGTTCCCGCTAAGACTAATCTACAGAAAAGATTTCTGGAGGAATGAGCGATATATTCCGTTTTGAGCTCTAACAGAGTATTTTTGCATATAAATGCTATTTCAATCTTAATTATGTTTGCTGTGCACATAGGAGGCCTCTGCCAGGCGAGCTGTAATCTGTACACTACTTTTGTCAACAATGCACAATGCTGACTTGTTGGGAAGTAACAGGTTTTAGCCGACAGACAAGTGAATGAGTGTAGCTCCGTGAATGGATCTCGTATATCTGGGCATTGTTGGTTTTTGTTCTATAGCACCATACATATGTACTGCTCACATTGCTTAGGATCCAACAGAATTAAATAACCTTACTAGTGAATACATGTCTGGGACTAGCGTCTGCTGTTACACGCCAAAGATCCGTTTTGTTCGAAAGTAACATTGCGAATAGATTTTTATTTTGCTCGGTCATACATATGCTGAGAGCAGAGCTCACCCTGAACACTACCCGTATGCCCTCGTATACTACAAACTGGGCGAATGCACTTCACAAACATAGTGGAGTTATACCAGGGCAATCCTCAGCTTACGGCCTCATGCACATGGGCGGATTTTTGTGCGGGATCCGGAACTGCCTCCGCCTCCAGGTTCCGCAGCAATAACCCTCCATAGCATGCTATGCAAAAATGATTCTGCATGCACACGAGCGGAAACGAATTGTGGTTTCACTCGCAGATGGAAAATCGCAACATGCTCCATTTTCCTCCGGTTCCCACATGGACAGCTTCTATTGAGGTCAATGGAAGTCGTTCAACCCACGGCCTGCCTGCAATTGATTTTGTGATTGGGTTCCCATCCTCGTCACTGTGGGGTTACCACACCCCTTGCAGGGATAAGACTGAATGGCGAACTGGTTACGTAAGTGCAGCAGCGCTCCATTCTCTTTCAGTAGGATTGCTGAGATGCTGGAGCAGCATTTGTTTCTGTCGGTTTCATTAAAATGAGTGGAGCGCTGACCATGCAGTTGTGGCCAGTGTTCCCTTCATACTGATGTCATTGTGGGGTGAGAAGTGACCCTGCAGTGATGGGAGGATGGGACACGGGAGTCCTCTGTAGATTAGCGAGGCAGTCTCATCAGACCCCCCCCCCCACTGATCAGCAAGTTATCCCCTACCCATTTTTAACTTACAATCTTGGTACAACCCCTGTTAAGTAACAGGTCGGTGCCGGATGAGCTCTTCCAGCTGTATACTTGCATCTGCAATACGGATGAGGGTCTCGGCCTGACCGCTGGTATCCTGACCCAAACTACAAGTAGCATAGATTCTTATGATGCTCAAAGTAGATGCAGAAATATGGCTGCAATAAACCCTTCACGTGCTGCAAAACTTTATGGATGGAATTTGACTTGCTTTGCATAAATATGTAAGACAAATTGACACACTGCTTATTCTTGGTTTTGTTGACAAGTTTCCTTCAATGGGAAAATCTAAGGCCGAATGCACACAGCCGGGTCGGATTCTGCATGCAGGATCTGACCCTGTGCCCTGCCAGTGACCCCCTATGTATGTGCCTGCTGGCGCAGTAGAGATTGTGCCGTAGCTAGGTGATAACGTTGATTCCGCGACCTTCCTGCAATGATGATTGCAAAAGGGCCGTGGATCGGACGGCTTCTATTGACTTCAATGGAATCCGCGCTGAAATAGAACATGCTAAAAGCTTTCCCGTTAAGTGGGAAATCGCAACTGATTTCCACTCGTAGACAGGGAAGAGCTCCCCCCAAATAGTATGTTTATGGGCAGTGTTTGTTGCTGAATCTGGAGGTAGATGCCCTCTCCGGATTCCAAAATACAAATACACCTATGTGCATTTGGCCTAAATCTGTATTAAAAATCTGTAAACCATGTGTTGTGTGCTTTGATGCAGATTACCCTCAGATTAGCCAGACCCAGAAGTATTCCTGCATAATCATGAGCTGTAGCCTAGCCACACCCACCCTACAGCCAATGATTGGCAGCTCTCTATATATGCATAGTAATGGGCAGACAGCAGTCAATCAGTGGCTCCAGGGTGGGTGTATCTATTCTGCAGCTCATGAATATCCAGGACTACTTCTTGAGTTTTTGAGAAAAGGTATGTTTCTCAAAAACTACTGCACAGATCGACACAGCAGACACATCACTGTACTCAATGTGACCGGCACTCTCTTTTAATTGTACAGGTGTGCACGACCTTGCTAACGTTTGCTTTTGACACAGAAACCAGTATCCTAATCGCATTGTTACTGCACTCCATTACTTGGTGACTTGGAGTTGTTTTGTACGCCCCCCCCCCCCCATTCCCGCTAATGCCATGCTGTTCTCACTACTGCCTGACATCACCTTCCCATACATTGAATGCCTCACCACCCATGTGTGAAGGCTAAGAAACTGGTATCTGGGCGCTGCTCCCCTAATGAAGGTCTCAAGACAGTAGCATAAAATATCCAACTTCACTTTTATTAAATAAATTGAAAACCACCAGATGCACGTTTCGGCCTTAACCCCCTTCATCAGTTAAGCTGGGTGATTTACTTGACTATTCTCTGTAAACCAGCTTGACTGATGAAGGGGTTCACCCCGAAACGCGTATCTGCTGGTTTTCCATTTATTTAATAAAAGATGAGTTGGATATTTTATCCTACTTCGTTGGAGAGCAGCACCAAGACACCAGGTCTTTAGCCTTCACACATTCCACTCCACCACCGTTGGTAGGTCGATCTGGTTGGCAGCACCTCCATTAAATTATACTCTCCACACACATTTTCTCCCAACCCCATTCGAGGCGTCTGAGCCCTGAATATTTGTCTGGGTCTCGGGCCGCTCACACTATTGGGTTTGTTCCATCGCTTCTTTTTTTCCTTCCTCACTACCCATGTATTTGTTATGAGCTTGGTTCTGGGGCTGTAGTTATAGTGTGAGCTTGGTCCGGCTGTTACATTGTGATTGTTTTATTTGTTTAGTTTAGAGTGAATGTTCGGTGGCCCTCCATGCCATGGGAACTTTTTGCATATATTTTGGTCAATCAAGTAGGAATTGTGTTGTTAAGAATTGGAATCCCATCCCCGCACCTACTGCTCTCTATACATCGCTATCATCGTCTGCAATGTTGATCCTAGTAATGACACCAAGTATTGTAGATGAAGGCTTTATTACCAATGTCACATACTTACAATGAAGACAGATAATTGTGGCCTCTTATGTTCACACGTTCAGTTTCCTTGAGGTTTTCAAGGCTGCTGTCAAATTCTGTATAAAGTATTCAATTAATCACAGTCTATACCCTTTAGTTCTACAGCGTGACAGAGAACCGCTGAGCAGATGCTACTCTTTATCGTTATGGCCCAGGGAGCTATGTAGATGGGACTTAACACTTCACATTCTATTATGCCCCCTTCACTACCAAAACAAACCCGTACCTTGGCCCTACAACTTCTCATCCCATCTTCTCGTTATGAATGCTTATGCCAGCACTACTACTGTATCAAGACTCATGCCATGTGTTTTTTTGTTTTCTTTTAGTACCCTACCCCTTTAGAGAAAAATGTAACTGCCATCACAATTGTGGAAGAGCAAATAGGTGAGCATTTATATTGTTAAAACTATGCACAGACCACATGTATAATTAGAGCACCAATAATTGTTTCCATTTTTTTTATTTTTTTTTTATTTTTTACTAATTGTAGGCCATATATATAGCTGATACAATACAGCTTTATTCCTTGTCGCCTCTGCAGGATTCTAGTATAGGGTGGGGCCATGATTCATAGATTCTAACTAGTCTAGCTCATGGGGAGACAGGAGTCAACACTCTCTCGAATAGAGAGATCATTGACCCCTTAACGTACAGTTGCGTAATAAATGTCCGAGGTTTGTATGGAGCCGATCCTGTCAGAGAGAGAGTGAGGGCGGACCCGATCGATTCTGCCTCTATCACCAATTTGTCACACATCGACTAATCCGAGTGCTCTCACTGCTATGACCCCTTGTCATGGCAAAGCCTCGATCGATCACTCTAGCGGTATTGCAAGTGCAGAGTCATTAGAATACAGTTGTATTTGTACCCAACTTTCCAGGGCTTCTGCACGAATGCAGAGCGGAAGATCAAGTCGCCCCCTGATCAGGTCTAACACCTCCAACACTCTACAATGCCCACACACTCTGTCGCCACCAGCTTTTGTTTCCCAGGTAAGCTGGAACCCGGACTCTGAATTATTAACACAATCTGTGGGTCATTTTAAAACTGACAAGGTTTGATTAATAAATTGCGGATTTATTCTAAAAAAAACTAGCCGTGCTAAATATATATAAAAAGATGTTACAGTGGAGATAAGGTTTACAGGTATACACAACAGACAGTACTTAAAATAAAACAAGAAGGAAATAAAGGAAAGGTACCAGGTTTAGCATGTTCGGCCCAAGGTTCTGATCGGGCGGAGTCTTTGGAAACATAAGGGAAAGTCCATACACCATTGCGTACCTCCGAAGGTCTAACACTGGGACCCTCTGACCCCCATGTTTTTAAAATTTCCCCAGAAAACTCATTCCAACCGCCCCACCCTCTCTGAGGCCATTCAAAAATGGTGGGGTAAATGCATACGTACCTGTGAAAAACCCATAAATCCCTATTTTGGCCATATCTCCGCAGGCGATCCTCCGATCGGGAGTACATGCCTGGCATATTTCGAGTCATGATTTTATCTACTCGGTGATACCAAGCATGACACAGAAATTATAGCCAGGTACGCCATTTGGGAGTGTTCTGTGGTTCGCACCTCAATGAGTTTCAATGCGTTTTATTCAGCTGGCCCGCCTGATTCTGAAAATATAACTCCTATTGGGCTAGGACCTTCACACAACCAATAATTCTTATTAAAAGAATTTCTAATTTTAACTAACTTTAAACCTCAGAGCCGGAGTGTCTGTGAGAACCCAGCTTTTACTTGGACATTTTTCTTAGACTTCATTAACAAGTAAATGGTCACTAGAGTCTCGAGTAACTGCCTTCTTCTCGGAGCGTGCTCCGGGGGGGGGGGGAGTGAGCATGCTTGGAGGAGACGGCAGTAACTCGAGATGAGCGAGGCTCGCTCGAGTAACTGACCTTACCGAGCGTGCTCGCTCATCTCTAATGATCACATCATTTGATTTCCTCATGCTAATTCTAAGCAAAACAGACAAGTGGAGACAGGAGGGAAAGGGCTTAATGCCCTTTTACACACACAAGATGATCATTCAAAACATGGCTTTTGAGCGATCATTTTACATGAGCTACTAATTGATACTAATGCCAATTAGTAGCTTATTAAAGCGCGTGAGCTGCTGGGAGCTATATTCAGAGAACAGCGGATGGTCTGTTCTCTGAATACATTACCTTTGTTCTGCCGCAGGGCTGACTGCTGAGACAATGTTATCAGCACTCCCCATGGAGAAAAAGTGAAAGATGGGGACATTTACACGCACCAATTATCGCTCAAAAGATGGCTTTTGAGCGATAATCATTGTGTGTAAAAGGGCCTTTATTCACTCTTGTCCAGGGTAAGGTCAAACAATTGCCTTTCTAAATGCGAATATTCAAAAGGCAGGGAGGAGGGACTGAAAAATGTACAACTAGAGTCTAAGCCTGAATGGGATAATAGTGGTTACAAAATGGAATTGAGATGGGTCTAAGGCCTGACCCACACAACAAAAATAGCTGCCAGCCCAACCATCTCTATCATAGATCCTGCTTCATACAATGTGGGTGTCAGCTATTTCTTATGGCTGAGGCCGGCCCACAACAGCCACGATCAGCAATCCAGCTTGTTAAGCGTGCCTGTTAACCCTTTAAATGCCGCTATAAATTCTGACAGTATTCAATAAAATAAAGCCGCGTCAGAGGTGTAAATTAATTCCAGATCACGGCTCTTGCTCCAAACGTATCTGTTTTATTTTACATACTGGGTCATAACAGTGGCGGTCGTTTCGACCCGTCACATGGGTCTTTGCCATACTTTGTCATACTATTGGGAATATGATCGATTACCCTAAAGCAGGGCTGGCTTATAGTATGCCCTTTTTCCCAAAAATGTCTAGGAATGGGGAGTTCATTTTTGCGAGTACAGATGGTGCTTTTATGACTGATAATCCTGGATTTGATTTCCATTGTGGTCTCCCCCGACAAGGACAGGATATAAGATAAACTACAAAGGACGATCGGCACGTAAAATAATTACGCATACGGAACAATTCTTCCGTATAAGGATGCATAAACCTATCGCCTTTAAGCATGTTGCTACAGCAGGAGTGATAATATCTGCTGGCCTCCCCTTTCATCCTTCTTTTTGTATGAGCATACCAACTTATCTTTAATGTTACGATCTCTCCTGTAAGCCATTATTGGAGGATTGGCAAATTCTACTATTCGAGGGCAATTCTTACCCAAAATAGGCCAATAATGTCTAACGATACTTGTTATCCTATTACGCAAAGGATTATAAGTAGATACAAATACCACACAAGGTGGCTTATCACGTTTGTCATGAGGGGCCAACAACTCCGTTCGATTCAAGGAGAGTGCTCTTTCTGATGCACTCATTACCAAGTCAGGGGGATACCTCCGGTCTACAAATTTTCTGCACGTTTGGTTTAAACGCAATTCTACAACCTCATCACAAACGATTCTACTTGCCCTAAGCAGCTGGCTCCAGGGTAAAGATTGTAGGGTTTTCCTGGGATGACAGCTGCTATAGAGAAGTAGGTTGTTGCGATCCATTATTTTACAAAACAAGTCTGTTTCCAATCCTCTCTCAGTTTTAACCCTTTACAATCCACTGTCTGACGTCTGAAGACATTCTGATTGAAGACTGTACAGCTCCGATGTCGGAGGATGTCCGGCAGGGTATTCTTACTGTACATTAGTGGCCCCTCTTGACGGGGGCCTCTGCAGCATGTCCCATACCACAGTAGTGGCTCCAGCCAGCAGATGGCGGCATTGTATAATGGCAGAAAGAGCCCCCTAGGAAACCCTGAATCCAAAATTGGATTGCAAAGGGTTAATTACCATTACGTCCAGATATTGAATCCTCTCTAGTGACCAAGACATCGTAAATTTTAATTCTGGTAATAGATTATTTATCATATCATAAAAGGTGTTCAATTCCTCAGTGGTGCCGCTCCACAACATAAATATGACATCAATGAAGCGCCACCATCTGGACACTTTTGGCCACATTCGAGAGGTATAGATTTTATTTTGCTCCACATAATCCATAAAAATATTAGCGAACGTGGGGGTCACTTTGGACCCCATCGCGGTACCCTGGAATTGTCGGTAAAATCCATCCCCAAAAACAAAATAATTATAATTCAAAATTCTTGCAGTGGCATTTAAATGCACCAATCAGAGTTCAGGGGTCGCAAAAGCGCCACCTCGTCCTCTGATGAGACACTGGGGCACCATTTGGTTGTTATGGCAGCCGGTAGCCTTCTGAAAGCCCACAGTCCTGCCATTGCAGATTGCCTGTCAGTTCACGGTATTACATCAAACTGCAGGAGTGTTCAAACCACTGCCAGCGTCTTGTCCCCTATGGACTAAAAAAAAAAAAATGTAAAAATCAGTTTTAGTATTTATTTTTTTAAAAGAGTTAGTAAAAGTCTCCTTCAAAGGAAACCTCTTTTGCCATATTTATAATATAAAAAAAGTAAAATTTGGTATCGCTGCATCCATAAAATTCCGATCTTTCAATGTAACACATTATTTTTTGCACATTCTTTTTTGCATTCTTAAATTTGCAGCGTATTTGTGCACACAAAAACGCAGACAAGTGGGTGAAATATGCAGGTGTAACTATTCGTCTGAAATACGCTTAAACTTGCGTGAATGAACCCATAGTCCTAAAAAAATACGATAATTTAAAAAGTGCACGATCTGTTTTGTGCTGGAGGCAGTACAGTCATATATGTAAAGATGATGAAGGCTTTTGGCCACTAACTTTTGTATGTTTCTCTCTCCTTTTCAAAAACAAAAAAACAGACCCGTCAACAGGCATCGTGTATAGAAGAAGAATTGCAACCTGCAGAAATGTCATTCCATCCTTTCTACAGAAGGTAAATTTTTACATTTTATTTATATATTTTTTCCCCCAGTCGTCTCCACGACAGCACCAATTGAGATTGCCTCCTCCTGATAGGACAGGAACACACTGAGAGGTTAAAAGCTCCCCCCCCCCTTCCCCACTTTCCTCAGTGTCTTCCTGTCCTGCCTACTCACGGGCGGATCGGAGGGCAGTGGGTCAGCCTGTCCTCTCTTCCCAGCCAGACGACTCCCGGGACGCCACATGGGGTGGTAACCCCCGGGCCAGGTTCCTCCTGCGGCGGCCCATGGGGGGTACAAAGCGGGAGCCTCAGTCCCCCTCCTCCTCCTCGTATAGTGGCAGCGCGGCGCTCCAGGAAGCCCTTTGACGTTGGGGGGCGGGGCGTCGCGTCACGTGCCCAGCGTGGTGACGTCATCACGCTCGCATCAGGAGCCGCACAGGGGGGCGGGGCTTAGCGCAGGAGCGCGAAAATTCAAAATAAGGAACCTGAGAGAAGCCAGAAGGTGGACCAGCACTACAGGTCGCAGGGTGTCTGCAGCATCGGTACAGAAATGAGTGCTCCAGCCCTAGAGATAGCTGAAACCTCAGCCTCAGCAGCCGTAAGTAGCCAGTGCGGCAAAAAATACAAAATGCAAAATCCAATGTACTGTATATGGAAAAACTGCATATTTACCCGCAAAAAATACTTTCCCTTTTTTGTCAGGGGGATAAAAAAGACATCCCCCCCCAGAACAAAACCCAAAAAATGTGTGGACTGCGGGACGAGACTGCCAGCTACGTACCAGAGGCCTCTATGCAAGGCATGCGTAGCTAGGCTAGTCAAAGAGGAATCGGGGGGATTCCTGGATGACGTTAGGAAGCTGGTGAAGGAGGAGGTTCGATCAGCCCTAACGTCAGAAAAAGGCATATGTTCCTGACGAGCCTTCCGACTCCGAGAGTTCTATCGGATCGGAGCAAGAGGAACAGGCGGCCGAGGAGTCCTCAGACGATGAGGACTACAAAAGATACCTTTTCCATCAGGACGACTTAACAGAATTAAGTCAGTCAGGGCTACATTAAAAATGGAAGAGCCCAGAGAACCACGTACCCTGCAGGATGAGATATTTGGGGGACTAGGGGAGAGGCGTAAACATACCTTCCCTGTCCACAAAAACATCATTAAAATTATCCAAAAGGAGTGGAAGAAACCAGACGCAGGTTCCTTCTCCGCTAGAGGGGTAAAAAGAAGGTACCCATTTGAGGAGGAAGTTTGCGCAAGCTGGGAAGAGATACCCAAGGTAGACATCCCAGTGGCCAAAGTAGCTAGGAGGACGAGCTTGCCCTTTTGAGGACGCCGCACAATTAAAAGATCCCATGGATCGCAAAGCCGAAGGCCTTCTAAAAAAATCATGGGAGGCAGCAGCAAGCATACTTAAACCAGGGATCGCAGCCACCTGCGTAGCGCACCCTGGGGGTATGGCTCGAACAGCTGGAGCTACACTTAAACAGTAAAACGCCAAGGGAACAGATCCTAAATTCCCTACCTATCCTGCGCATGGCAACAAATTTTCTAGCGGATGCCGCAGCCGAAACGGTTAAACTCTCGGCAAAAGCTACAGCCCGATCTAACTCAGCCAGAAGAGTACTATGGCTGAAATCATGGTCAGGCGACTTGGCCTCAAAAAATAAACTATGCGCCCTCCCGTTCTACGGTCAGTTTTTGTTCGGACCAGACCTAGACAAAATCCTGGAGAAGGCGGCCGACAAAAAGAAGGGATTCCCAGAAGAAAAGCCGCAGAAAGGGAAGACCTTCTTCCGAACCCCAGGGCAACAGCCCGAGGCCTACCGAGGCAAGGGCAAGACAGGCCGCTGGAGTTACCCCAAGGGGGGCAGAGGGAGAAATATCCTCTTTAATCCCCACCAGGGGGAGCCCAAGCAGAGACCCTGACGCCAGCTCCGTAGGGGCAAGACTGGGGAACTTTGTGGACCAATGGGCCGCAATTTGCGAAGGCCCATGGATCCCAAAGATCCTACAGCAGGGATACCGGATAGAACTGGTGTCCCTCCCCAGAAGGAAATTCATCATCACAGGAGGCTCAGGGCGACAGTTACACTTACTAAGGCAAAGCGTTCGGGACCTGCAACATCTAAACGCAATATCCCCCGTACCGCAAAACGAGGAAACTCAGGGCCATTATTCCAGGCTCTTCCTAGTAAGGAAACCCTGCGGGAAACACCGCATGATAGTGAATCTGAAGCCTTTGAACACCTGTGTCAAGTACAGGAAATTCAAAATGGAGTCCATCTCTTTAGCGATAAAGTTGATTCCCAGAGGGGCCTACATGGCGTCCATCGATCTGAAGGACGCTTATTTCCTCGTACCGATCCACGAGGGGTCCCAAAGATACCTAAGGTTCGCAGTGGATATGGGCAAAGAAATAGAGCACCACCAATTCAGATGCCTGCCTTTCGGGATCTCCTCAGCACCCAGAATTTTTACCAAAATTATGGCAGAGGTAGCTGCCTACCTGAGAAAAAAGTCGATCCTAATAATACCCTACCTGGACGATATTTTAATAATAGCAGAGTCCAGGAAACTACTAATGAAGCACCTAGAGATAGTGCTAGAACTCCTCCAGTCTCTAGGATGGATCATAAACTGGGAAAAATCCAGCTTAGACCCCGACAGGAAGAAGACGTTTTTGGGCATAACGCTCAACTCAGAATCACAATGCTCCTGCCTGCCCGAGGAAAAAATCCAAAGGCTGGTCAGATCCTTCCTACAGAAACGATCATGCACAATTCGGGAAGCCATGTCTCTCCTGGGAAGCCTAACGTCATGCATTCCCGGAGTAGCATGGGCCCAGGCTCACACCAGAGCTCTACAGGCCTCCGTCCTATCCGCATGGGACAAAAAGCAGTCCTCACTAGGGACAAAAATGTATATCCCAAACACAGTAAAAACATCCCTGCGTTGGTGGACATTCCCAGCGAACCTGCAGGAAGGGGTTCATTGGCTACAAAACCCAGCCACGCACATCACAACGGATGCAAGCGCCTGGGGATGGGGAGCGCATGTGGGGAACCAGTTCTTTCAGGGCCCTTGGTCCCAAAGGATAAAAGAACAATCCTCCAATTACAGAGAGCTACAGGCCGTATGGCGGGTCCTACAGCAGTTAGGAAACTCGCTACGGAACCAGCAAATAAAGATACTGTCGGACAATACCACCACGGTCGCCCATATTTGGCACCAGGGGGGCACAAGGTCTCCTGCCCTGCAAAACATTTCGCAGAAAATCTTCCACTGGGCAGAGGGCCGTATCCTTTCAATCACGGCAACCCACTTAAAAGGGACACTAAACCAAAAAGTGGACTTCCTCAGCAGGAGGCAGATAGACCCAGGAGAATGGTCTCTCTCCCGGGAGGCATTCAGAATCCTGACCAACCGGTGGGGGTCCCCACAATTGGACCTATTTGCAACCAGGGAGAACGCCAAAGTAGGCAAATTCTTCTCCCTCCGGCCAGGAGATCGTCCTACAGCAATAGACGCCCTAGGCCAGGACTGGGGAAAGGGGCTAGCGTACGCGTTTCCTCCGATACCGCTGATCCCCAGGGTCTTAAAACATTTCAGAACCCAGGTATGCACGCTCATCCTGGTGACCCCCTTCTGGCCCAAGAGAAGTTGGTTCGGTCTTCTGACAACATTGAGTGTCCAGGACCCAGTCACCTTTCCGACCTGGACAGATCTGCTATCACAGGGGCCACTGAACCACCTGGGCTTAGACAGACTCCACTTAACAGCATGGCTCTTGAGGAATCCTCACTAGGGGGGAAAGGATTCTCATAAAGAGTGGTAGAAACGTTAATGTCCAGCAGAAAAAAGACGACCCACCTTATCTACCAGAAGGTTTGGAGAAGGTTCTCCTCATGGAGACAGGGAAGGTATTCCGGGGATTCGATCCCGAGCATCCCTTTGATCTTAGAATTCTTGCAGGAGGGCCTACAGATGGGCCTCTCTCCAAGTACCCTGAAGGTCCAGGTCGCAGCCCTTAGCGCCATATGCGACACAAAGTTCGCGGACAATAGATGGGTCAACAGGTTCTTGACAGCAGCAGCTAGATTATGACCTAGACCCATAAAACTTGTTCCAGACTGGAACCTTAATTGGGTTCTACGGGCCATGTCAGCGGAACCATTCGAGCCGATCGAAGCACTACCGATAAAAATGCTTACAATCAAGACCGTTTTTCTAGTAGCAATCACGTCTGCAAGGAGGGTTAGCGAGCTTCAGGCTCTGTCCATTCGCCACCCATTTCTAAAAATCTCGGATTCCAAATTATTAATTAAAACGGACCCTGCCTTCATGCCAAAGGTGGTATCACATTTTCATAGGTCCCAGGACGTAATAATTCCCTCATTTTTTAGCAAACCAAAAAACGAGGAAGGAAAAAACCCTAAGCTGCTTGGACGTCAGGAGAGCAGTCCTAGGCTACATAGATGCGACAAGCCACTGGAGACAGGACGACAACTTGTTCATCCAGTTCAGTGGCCCAAATAAAGGGAACAAAGCGGCAAAAAGCTCCATAGCCAGGTGGATCCGCCTGGCCATCATAGAGTCCTATAAGGCCCTTGGGAAGGAAATCCCCTTAGCTCTTAAAGCCCATTCTACAAGGGCAGTAGCATCCTCATGGGCCGAACATAGCTCAGCCTCGGTCGAGCAAATTTTCAAGGCCGCAGTCTGGAAAAAACCCCACACGTTCATTAAACATTATAGGGTAAAAGTGCAGCAGGACGAGGACATGGCCTTCGGCCGCAAAGTCCTCTCGGCAGCAATCCCACCCTAATAAACTTTAGTTGGTACGTCTCAATTGGTGCTGTCGTGGAGACGACTGGGGAAAAAATGGATTATACCTACCTGATAATCAGGTTTCCAGGAGTCTCCACGACAGCACCCGTACCTTCCCCCCCCCCCTAAATGGATAGAAAGGAAACTATAGAATATAATATAAAAAACAAATAAATATAATATAATATAATTTTATAATCACCAAAAAACCCGGTTAAGGGAAGAAATTTAAGTTGAGCTCCTACCCCGGCAATTCGTTAGAATCCACTGAGGGAAGGGGGGGAGCTTTTAACCTCTCAGTGTGTTCCTGTCCTATCAGGAGGAGGCAATCTCAATTGGTGCTGTCGTGGAGACTCCTGGAAACCTGATTATCAGGTAGGTATAATCCATTTTTTTATATATATCTTCGTTCGCCATCAGTTATTCTTTACTTGAAACAAGGCATTAACTTGCATGCGATACATGTCACTTTTGATGAAACATTAAGAAGTAGTTCCCATTAAGATATCTTAAAATACTAGCCTTGAACAGTCATGTAGCCAAATGTGCTCTTGGTCTGTAATAAACCTTAAAAGAGGTCCTGAACGTTTCCTATTAAGATGTGGCACAGCTTTTTTTTTTTTTTCTTTTCTTTTCCCCTTAGATTCTTTTCAAAAAGGAAACCGTCACTTCCACAACATGTCTCCCTTATATCAACTACTTTTTTCCCGGCGTCATCCTGACGGCAGACATGGAGGTTGCACCTTGACCTCGTAGGGACAGGAAGCAAGAGACTTTAAAAGGCTCCTCCCGTCTCCCATTCACCAGTGCTTCCTGTCCCTACAGGGACATGCAAGAGGAGCTCCCTCCAGGGAGCTGCAGGATGACAGCTGGGGGAACGGTCCACAGGGCTGTTTTCCCCCCTCACCCTTTTCCAAGCAGGCTGACTGGAGGGATTGACGGTCCACGGGGCTGCTTCCCTTCTCATCTCCCCTCCGGAGAGTCAGCGCGGTCCGGGAGCACGGCGGGCCACGGGTCTGACCGCCCGGGATTCACCACCGCAGCAGTCGGAGCGACGGACCAGAGGTCCTTGAGTCCCCTCCTTCCTCCTCCAGCTCGGAGTTGTTTTTCAGCCGGGGAGAGCGGCGGGCCACGGGCTCAGATGCCTCTCTCCTCCAGGCATGCCGGCGCGGCGTCGGGGGGCGGAGCCAATGATGCGGCGTGACGCGGTGACGTCAGACGCCGTCAGCTGACCCGGAACAGCGGGAGATTTGAAAATAGAGACCCCCCCGACAAGCTTCCACTGACAGCACACCTTCAGGGAAGGATTTATCTGTCTACCTGGTTCTGTCTGCTTTTCTGCATCATGACTACAAAGGAACCAGAGATGGAAGCCCTGCAAACTGTAAGTGTTACTTGTTGCAGGAATGTTATGCTCAGGGATTTAGCATTGTGTGTTTTTCCCTTATGTGCATGCATGTATATTCTGCAGGACAGTGAATCCACTCGGTCTAAACAGGACCTAAAGAAAAAACACAGGAAAGGCGCTCTGTGTCTTTAAAAAACAAACAAACAAACAAAAAAAAAAAACTGGACGAAGCGTATAAAGAGCGCTATGCCCCGATTGTACCTCCAGGATCCTTACGGATGAACAGGCGCATTCAGGGAAGATATTAGATCCCTGGTTAGAGAGGAGGTCCGGGCATCGATTTCCAGTCTCCCCCCAGCTCAGCGGAAGGAAGGGCCGCTAAAAGGGCGAGCCACATACCGCTAATGAGCTCAGAGTTTGAGCAATGCCTGGGCAACTTGTCAAATGGCGAACTCTTTGACCGTCCCCCTGACGCCAGGGATGAGAATATAAAGTACTATTTCTCATCTGGGGACCTGGCTGACCTGATCAAAGCAGTCAGGGATACAAGGGGATGTGGTCGAGCCAAGATCCGTACAGGACACCGTGTCCGGCGGGCTCAGACCAAGGAACCGCACAGTGTTTCCGTTTAATGATACCCTGAAGTAATCACGTATGAGTGGGCTGCGCGAACAAACACCTCTATTTGTCCTGCGAATATAAAGAGAGACTCCTTTTTGTGGAGAAAGACGTGAGCATCTACGCACGGTCCGGGAGCACGGCGGACCACAGGTCTGATCGCCCGGGGTTCACCACCGCAGCGGTCGGAGTGGCGGACCAGAGGTCCTTGGGTCCCCTCCTTCCCCTGCCACAGCTCGGCGCAGTGGTTTCAGCCAGGGAGAGCGGCGGGCCATGGGCTCAGATGCCTCTCTCCTCCAGGCATGCCGGTGCGGCCGCGCGCGGCGTCAGGCACAGGTGGCCATAATGGCCAAAAAGACAGCCCTGCCATTCAAGGACTCCTCTCATCTTAAAGACCCGATGGACAGGGTTGACGCCTTGATGGAAATGGGCCTGGCAAACAACGGCCTATACGCTGAAGTCCAATATCGCAGCGACTTCTGTGGCGAGGTCGATGTTCCTCTGATTGGGGGAACTCGACGACCAGATTAAACAGAAGGCCCCTAGAGATGCGTTACTGGGATGCATGCCTCTACTTAGATCAGCAACAGGCGGTCTGGCTGAAAACATGGAAAGCAGATACGGCTTCCAAAGGAAGGCCGTGTAACATCTCGGTTTCATGGCCAGCACATCTTTGGCGCGGACTCGGAGGAGATCCTAAAAAGAGCTACCGACAGGACCCACAGTTTCCCGGACCAAGCAAAAACGGGATTTCCCCACAAACCTCAGCCATCCTTCAAGCCATACCGAGGCAAAGGAAAGACGGGGTGCTGGTCCTACCCCAAAGGAGGCAGGAGTAAGACAAAAACAACCCCTTCCCCTGTAGGCGAGTACCAGGGGGGGGGCAGACTGTTGAGCTTTCCCGGCCCCCCACGCAATCCCCCGCCCTGCAGGGTATCTTTGGAAATGAAATTTCTAAGGTGCTACAGATGATGGTGATAGTCCAGGTCCCCGCAGTAGAACAGGGCTTGGGGTTCTACCCACCCCTATTTCTGATCAAAAAACCGAACGACAGTTTCGGATGATCCTTAATCTGAAGGACCTGAACAGGTTGATTACCTACAAAAGGTTTAAGATGGAAACCATCAGGTCTGCAGTAACTCTGATCAAAAGAGGGGACTTTATGAGTACCGTCGTTCTAAAGGACGCGTACTACCACGTCCCAGTCCTGTGGGAACATCACAAGTACCTGCGGTTTGCCATCAGGATTGGCAGCCGTGTACACCATTTTCAATTCCAGTGCCTACCCCTCGGAATTTCAACGGCACCCAGGATATTCTCTAAAATAGCGCAGAGATGGTGGCGCATCTCCACGTGGCAGGCATTAACATTGTCCCATACCTGGACGATTTCCTAGTAATGGCATCCTCGCCGAAGATCCTCAAAGAGGATACCAGCCGAATCATCTCCCTGTTTCAGAGACTGGGGTGCTTAGTTAACTTCCCTAAATCTAGTCTTCTCCCTGAGACGCGAAAGACCTCCTGGGGGTACAGATAGACTCAGTGTCTCAGATCTTGTCTTTGCCTCCACCCAGGCAGGAAAACCTTAGTCTGGCAGCACAGAAATGCGGCCAGAAGAAACAAATAACGATTAGGGACGCAACGAGGCTCCTGGGCCTCATGACCTCCTGTATCGGCATTATTCCTTGGGCCCAGGCTCACTCAAGGACGCTACAGAGAGCCACCCTGGGCAACTGGGATGGGGCAACAACCTCTCTGGACCGCAGAACGCCCGTGTCATCAGCGGTCACAAGGTCCCTCCGCTGGTGGCGGTCAACTGACAACCTAGAGGCGGAGTCCCCAGGGGTGACAGAGCCCTTCATCTCCGTAGTCACCAACGCAAGCCAGCCTGGCTGGGGAGCGCAAGTGGGGCAGCGTTTGCTCCAGGGCAAATGGGGTCCGACATTGCGTGCCCAGACCTCAAATTTCAGAGAGCTTAGGGCCATCTGGGAGCATGTTAAGATCTTCCCGGATAACGGGACCGCCGTTTCACTTATTCACCACCAGGGAGGCACCAGAAACTTTCACCTACTGAAATTAACAGCCCCGATTCTCCGATGGGCCGAGTCCACGGTACAGTCCCTGACAGCGGTCCATCTCAAGGGATCCCAGATCCTGACAGCCGACTTTCTAAGTCAAAGAGGCCTAGACCCCGGGGAATGGTCTCTGAATCGAGGAATTTCGTCTCATTACAGAAACCTGGGGCAGTCCACAGGTGGACCTGTTTGCGAGCAGCAAAAATTCAGAATGTCCCGCCTATTTTTCCCTAGATCCGAGGGACAAGTCCGAGGGGTTAGACGCTTTTCCCCGTAGTTGGGACTTCAGTCTGGCGTATGCCTTCCCCCTCCCCCATACCCCTGATCCCGAGAGTTCTTCAGAAGGTCCAGCAGAGCAACATCACGCTGATCCTGATCACCCAACACTGGGGGAAAAAGGGCATGGTTTCCGGTGCTCCTAAAGCTCGCCATCTCGGAGCCAATCTGCCTTCCATCCAGGAAGGACCTTCTAGCGCAGGGCCCAGTTCTTTGCTCCAACCTAGAGAGACTGAACCTCGCAGTGTGGATATTGAGGAACAGACGCTAAGACAAGGTCTGTCCTCCAGAGTTATCGCAACTCTACGCCAGTTCGAAAACCTGTAACCTCAGCTACTTATAATAAGATCGGGGAAAAAATTCTCCTCCTGGAGGGGGCTGGAGGTCTCCAATCTTGACACTTTGGTGGCGGAGATTTTGGACTTCCTCCAGATAAAAACCTGAGAGCAGGAACCCTGGAAGTACAGGTAGCAGCGCTCTCAGCCATTCTAGACCAACCTTTGGCGGATCATAGACTGATCCGCAGGTTCATGAAAGCGGCAGAAAGAATGAGGTCAGTTAGCTGTAGTACAGCTTCCTCCATGGGACCTGAACCTAGTTTTCCAAAGCCTCTGCAAAGACCCCCTCAACCTATCGATCAGATTCCGATTAGGTTCCTCACGTTTAAAACTGTATTCCTGGTAGCTATCACAGCAGCAAGGCATGTAAGCAAGCCCCAGGCCCTATCTTGTAAGACGTCTTACCTATTAAGCCAGGACGATAGGGTCCTACAAAAAACAGACCCCCGTTTTTCTTCCAAAGGTAGCCTCAAAATTCCACAGACAGGAAGAAATTATTCTCCCATCCTTCTGTCAAAATCCTCAAAACGATAGGGAAAGAGACTACCATAGCCTGGATGCAAGGAAGGCCATTCTATGCTACCCAGAGCAGACATTATCCTTTTAGGAAGGCTGACTGTCTTTTGTTCAATTTCAGGGGCCAGGCAGAGGAAGAGCGGCTTCTTGGAGACCCATTAGCCACCGGATAAAATCCATCATCCAGCAGGCCTACTCGTCCTGCAACAGCGCTATCCCGGAAGGACTCAAGGCCCATTCTACCAGGGCAGTATCCTGCTCCTGGGCGGAGAGGGCTATGGTGACGCCGGACCAAATCTGTAAGGCAGCCACATGGTCCAACCTGCACACATTCGCAAAACATCACAGGCCGAATGCGGACCTCTCCTCCGATCTCTCTCTTTGAGGAGAAGGGTCCTGCAGGCAGTGGTCCCTCCCTAAAGAGTTAATCTGGTATACTCCATGTCTGCCGTCAGGATGACGCCGGGAAAAGGGAGTGAATTTCTTACCGAAAATTCCTTTTTCCCGAGTCATCCTGACGGCACGTATTTCCCTCCCAAAAATTCACACGTTTATATAAACGTTTATGCGGGCACGAATCTGTAGCCCAGAGGCTCCTATGTTGGACATTTCCTTTAATGCGGAAAATTTGTGCATATTATCTTGTGTTATGTCCGGGTAAGCTACCCTCGTGTTTGTGTTCAAATGAAACTAACCATGTTGTTTTTTTTTTGTTTTTTTTCGGAGCAAATAAATATCTTCCTTGGTTAACCACGACATGTCCATGTAAGTAATTTAGAAGACACTGGTGAATGGGAGACGGGAGGAGCCTTTTAAAGTCTCTTGCTTCCTGTCCCTACGAGGTCAAGGTGCAACCTCCATGTCTGCCGTCAGGATGACTCGGGAAAAAGGAATTTTCGGTAAGAAATTCACTCCCTTTTTGTCCTGCAAAGTAAGAATTCTGTACTATCTCTTCCTTAGAACTCTGTGTTGTGGCGTTCTTCTGTTACTCCTCCTAGAAACTTATGAATAAATTGACAACTGGGTGTTACCAGCTGGGGGTGTGTCTATACAGAGTGTAATGTTGTCCAATCTGAGCTGAGTGTGTAGACATACACCCCTTTGTCAAAGGAGAATGGTAGCACCCAGGTTTTGATTAAGTCCTAAATTTCTAGGAGAAATAACGGGAACGTCTTAATGCAGACTTTTTAAGGAAAGACACCTTTTTGAGGAGCCACAGTTCTATTGGTCAGAGGAATAAACTACAGGTGGAGACTAGATCCTCAGCGTGAGGACCCAGCAAAATTGGCGTGACTTGGATTTCATACAGAGGTCTTCGGTTTTTAGAGAGCAGCTGTCTATTGGAGGTGCTCTATAAAACCTTTATGCTCTGGAGGACCTTTACCATATGCTTCTAAGCAAACTTCGGTTAGTTTCAGCCTGCACTTGCACAACAGTCTTCCAAGAGATAACGGCCGCCTGCAGACAGCTGGGTCGGATCCCGAATTCTCGCAGAATTCTTGCAGCGGGCTCTGACCAGCGCCCCTGCAGTGACCAGTGCGGCTCACCTGCTTCCGCTTCTGCTCTGTGATGTGCCAGCTGCCGCCCAGCCGGCGCATGCGCAGAGCGCGAGACCCGCACAGAAATAGAACATGCCGTGATTTGTTTACCGCGTGTGTTTTCATGCGGACAAATCATGGCTGTGTGTATAGGATTGCGTTTTGCAATGCAATCCTATGCAGGTGTGCACGGGCGGAAATTCTGCCATGGAATTTCCGCCTGTGTGCAGGGGGCCAACCAGTAGTTGTTGGGGGACTGTTGAATGAAAATTAGCTGTCCATCATGGACGACCCATTCAGACATAACTCTATTCTATCTGTATAATTGGCGTGGCGTGTTATGGTAACAAACGGATGCTTTTCCTGTGTATACAACAAAACTATGAAGTGGAGATTACAATGTGCAGGCATACAATTTGTTTGACTTT
Source organism: Eleutherodactylus coqui (assembly GCF_035609145.1). NCBI lineage: Eukaryota > Metazoa > Chordata > Amphibia > Anura > Eleutherodactylidae > Eleutherodactylus > Eleutherodactylus coqui. The sequence continues at coordinate 98,075,096 of NC_089838.1, read as the reverse complement.
TTCTTTCATGCATAATCAGTCCAAAAAGAGCGGATTGTCAAGGTAGGAAAATTTTGCCGTTGCCAATTGCCGAGTTGTGCCTGTCGATGTCTTGCATGCAACAGTTGGCAAAAGGGGGGTCTTTTGAAATCCATCATTTTAAATAGGCTATAACTAGCTGGAAGCAACTCCAAATGAATCATGGAATGGGCAGATAATTTACTTAGCTCTTAGCAGTAGAGGGAATCAGACTGGGGACTAAGCAGTTTGCATAAATCTTTAAACATTTGCATGACCTCGCCATCATTTGTTAAGGTCATTGAGTGCATATGAATACCAAGCGCTAACAGCAGTCGGTCAGCTTTCATCATTGCTTAACTATTAATCCTCGAGTCTAATTACAAGGATGAATACAGATACTTTTTTCTACATCTCGTATTTCATCAGGTCACACATAGAAACAATTTGCATTTAGAAAGCGCCTTTTATCCAGACAGTATTACAAAGCGCCTGATTATTTTATTTGAGAAATATATAAATTGGTAAAGAATGAAGTGACATGCATGCAACGTGCTTTGGAATACTGATGTACCTATATACAGCCCAGAGGGGCACGAATATGTATTGCTGGTACTCCGTGAGAGCAAATACAAGAACATTACCTGTTCTAGACCCAGGTCGAACTCCTTAAAGTTCAAAATTGTCCACTGTGGAAATTCTTGGTATTTAAATGGTCACTGACTCTTTTTAACAAGCTTGTGCTTATGTGCTTAGAAGTGAAAATCACTTTATTTAACAATAATATTTTTGTGCAGAGAAATGGCTCAAAATTGCTGGCCACTAGGGGTCTCTCCTCTGTCTAACTTGCTATCCCTTGCCTGTTGTCATGTGCAGTCTATCTCCAGTAGAAGACGCTGAGATGGATTACAGAAAGTAGGAGAGAGTGCCTCATACTGCCCATAGATGTCTATAGAGAAGAGGGGGGGGGGGGGGGGGAGCTGCTGCAGAAAGAATGAAGTAGATGCACACAGATGTGATTCTGTGACTAATAGTAGATCTCTACTCTCTGTCCTCTATTGAAATACTGGTAATTTATTAGGAAATTATAGTATCGGTGTTTCTGGTGGCGCATTTGCACCCCACAGCTGTGCTACATGCACTGCTACATACATTGTTCATTCCATACTACAGGTCTCAGAAGCAGCACTGCAGTGGAGATGAAGGAGCTCTAATGACGTCACGGTCATGCTCCGTCCCTGATTACATGACTGTGATGTCATCAAAGGTCCTGCATCCTTGTGCGGATTATGGGCGGACTACAAACACCCGAGATCTCAGATGCTATTGAATACCAACAAACATCTAGTCGGACAGCAGCTGTGTGTGTACAGGACCTGTTATTATGTCAGTCATGTGATCAAGGGCGGAGCATGTAACTCCCTCACTGTGGATGAAGGACCTTTTACATGCTCCGTCCCTGATCACATGACAGTGACATCATCAAAGTCACTCACAACCCGACGGACAGCTCGTCGGTAGTAGTTTGATATCTGCAATGCTCAGCATCATGAAGGACATTATACAGAAATACTATTTGAGGATGTGTTAAAGAGAGATGGAGACAGAGTTCCTGCTCTCCTATACGTGTAGTTTATGGGAGACTATCTAACAACTAGTCCTCGGAAAGGCTGAGGATTGGAGAGAGCCTTCAGAGGGAAAAGCTCATGATAAATGTGAAGTACAAGTCCTATCCAGACAAGAAACGGTGTTCCTCATGTACGCATACAGCAGCTTCTAAGTTTTTGTAACAGTATAAATGGCAGTGATTTTATATTTTACTAGTCATATGAACGGCTCAACACATGCCTATAACTAGTATGGGGACTCTTCTCATGTGGGATTTTCTACAGAAGAGTCCTGGGGCCATGTTTAAATTACATACAATTAAAGTACCTTTCGAAGATCAAAAAGAATTCACCTTTTAACCACCAAACTTTGACTTGTTTCGAGTTGCTTTTTTACAACAATTTTTTGATATTTTTCTATACTTTCCCAAGGAATAGTTTAATTTCATGAAATAAATCAGTTGACTGAAACAAAACGCCGTTTCTTTCACATGTTTAGCTTAAAGGGTAAACAGCACTTTCCGTCTACAGTACTCGCACTCCATCGTTGCTGCAGACTGAGGGTGCAGATACTCTTTAAGAGAGCTTTCCTTTTTTCAGGCCGGTCTCGCACGAGTGGATTTGACTTGTGGAATCCGCGATTGTCACCCGCTGGGACGATCCGCGGTATTCCGCACTCATTACAAAGACTGAACATGTCCGATCACATCAGTGGACAACGATTGCGACTTCCGCGAGAGGAAATTTAAATTACAACATGTTCTATTTTTGTGCGAGTTCCATTGAAGTCGATAGAAGCTATAGACAACTTTTAACCTTAAGTGATGAGCGATTGGGCAGAAACGGAGAATACTTGCTAACATCTTTGTTTCTTAAAGCAATGTTTCTTGCGTGCTTAAAGGCAAATTCATTCTAAGTGTTATGAATTTTCCAGGGAGATCTGCATGTTGTAGGTAATACATAAATGTCTCTTCTTCCTACGTGCCTCTACGGTAAAGCATGAATAGTAGACGGCGGCCATTTGTTTAACAATTATAACACCTTTTTTTATTTTTGCCTTACAAGCCTAACATTGTCTTATAGAAAAAACTGGGTTGACCAATTAAGGGCAGTGCAAGCATTGGTAACCTTTCAGAATAAAACTCTGGGCTGTTTCAATAAACTTCAGTACTTTGTGATAAAGACCTTGAAAATCAATGTGCTCAATACATTTTAATGGCACACATTTATCACTGTACATTTCTGTGCTTTTGAATTCGCCATCCTTTTGTTTGGACTTGTTTTTATGACTTCTTTTGTGTGGTATACATCACTGTTCCAAAGGCTTTGATAAGTGTTGCACATGTACACATCTTTTATATGAATTCTGCTTTATCTTTTTTAAGAAGCGCATCAGAAATCCATTGATAACCAATAAAACATCCACTTAATGTGAAAACTATAGATTAATATCTACCTCTATGCCCACTCTCACAGGAGTGTTTTTATAGCTGTACTAAGCCTCCATTCATTTCAATAGGGCCTCTCACAATTGTTTTAGCTCAGTGTTTCTAACGTGCGCTAAAATGAACGCTGCATGTTCTACTTTTTGGTTTTTCAGTGTGGTTTTGATGCCCTGCATCACCCATTGAAACGGGTGGTGTGCGTAAGAAAGGAGGAGGCAAGGGCCGTATAGGTTTAAAGTGCGCAAGATGATATGCGGGTGCTGCCGACCAGATACTGCTCCAGCTAAGTGGGTGTGGGGGAACTGAGGGATACAAAAAAACAACTGGTGACTCGGGAGTAATTAAATACTTACAACAGTTAAAGGAGATGTCTCGAGGAAGCAGTTAATTTTTTTTTTTGCCCAGTCCCCCCCATTAAACATACATTACTAAGCCCCCCTGTAAATGACATTTCTAGCTGGTTCGTACTTACCGTTCCAGCGTTTCAGCAACTTATAAAAGTTTCCTCAAGATGGCCGCCGGCTCTTTCCCCGACGTGCGCGCTCCCGAGACGCCGCCAGCTGTGTCTCCATGGCAACCGGACGCCCCGCAGCCGCCGACCAGACGCCCACCGCCAGGCAGCAGGTAACCGGCGCTAGCCCCCGGCTCCCCAGCGCTAGACCCTCAGCCCAGGTGAAGCCCCCGGCTCCCCAGCGCTAGACCCTCAGCCCAGGTGAAGGCCCCGGAGCCCAGCGCTAGGTTCCGGAGCCCAGCGCTAGTTCCCCCGGCCTAGCGGCAGCCCCCCCCGGCCTAGCGGCAGCCCCCCCCGGCCTAGCGACAGCCCCCCCATCGCAGCGACAGCCCCCCCATCGCAGCGGCAGCCCCCCCCCCGGCCTAGCGACAGCCCCCCCATCGCAGCGACAGCCCCCCCGGCCTAGCGCTAGTTCCCCCATCACAGCGGCAGCCCCCCCCCCCCGGCGCAGCGGCAGCCCCCCCCCGGCGCAGCAGCAGCCCCCCCCGGCGCAGCGGCAGCCCCCCCCCGGCGCAGCGGCAGCCCCCCCCCGGCGCAGCGACAGCCCCCCCCCCGGCGCAGCGACAGCCCCCCCCCGGCGCAGCGACAGCCCCCCCCCGGCGCAGCGACAGCCCCCCCCCGGCGCAGCGACAGCCCCCCCCCGGCGCAGCGACAGCCCCCCCCGGCGCAGCGGCAGCCCCCCCCGACCCATCACTTACCTGGGAGGCTTCTCGGGGCTGCTGGGCTGGGCTGGGCTGGGCTGGGCTTCTCCGCTGGGCAGCTCCAGTTTCTGCACCTTCCTCTAACAGAGGATGGTGCAGAATGGCCGCTCCAGCGCGCTCCTGAGCAGTGACAGCTCGTCTGCGCATGCGCAGAAGAGCTGTAGCGGGGAGCACACTGAAGCGGCTCGTGCTGAAAGGAGAAGACCGGACTGCGCAAGCGCGTCTAAAAAAGCAAGCTGCCAGCGAATTTAGACGGAACCATGGAGACGAGGACGCTAGCAACGGAGCAGGTAAGTGAATAACTTCTGTATGGCTCATATTTAATGCACAATGTACATTACAAAGTGCATTAATATGGCCATACGGAAGTGTATAACCCCACTTGGTTTCGCGAGACCACCCCTTTAAGCTCAAACTTCTCCTTTATTTGATGATGTACACAACCAGCATTGGAAAACTCATTTCAGGGCAAAACCCTTCATCAGCTGAGATGGATTATGGAGACCTAAGGGATTCTCCTACCCTGACTGTGGCACCCTCCACTGGCATTCAGTAGCAAAAAAGGCAAACACAATTCTGGGATGCATTAAAAGAAGCATAGAGTCTAGATCACGTGAGGTCATTATCCCCCTCTTGCTTCCTTAGTAAGACCTCATCTGGAATACGGTGTCCAGTTTTACCACTTAAGGACCAGGGTGTTTTGGGTCCTAAAGGACTAGACACTTCTTAGGGCAGTAAAACCACATGGGTAAAATCCCTATTATAATTTTTTATTTTTATTTTTTGCCTTCAGCTAGCAAAATAATATTTGCTACGTTTTTTTTTTCCGTGACACACAGGGCTATTTTTTTTCCACTGACCCTTGTTTTCTTGGAAGTTAAGTTAATACTTCCACTTTCACTCTTTAGTACATGGCTCTTATTGATCTTCTCCTTTTGGGTTCTCATTTTAAATCCATCATGAAATTCACTGAAGAACTGACCTGCTCCTGCTTGATTGCAGAAGCAGAGTCTTTAATTCCATGCAGTACTACTGCTATTAGCCCAGATTAAAGCCCAGGGTCAAGTGCCATATATTTACCTTGCTCGGTCCTTAGGGGGTTAAAAAAGACCTAGACAAATTGAAGAAAATTCAGAGAAGAGTTACCAAGATGGTGAGCGATCTGCAAATCATGTCCTATGAGGAACGGTTAAAGGATCTGGGAATGCTTAGTTTGTGAAGAAGGCGGCTAAGAAGAGACTTAATAGCTGTCTACAAATATCTGAAGGGCTGTCACAGTGCAGAGGGATCAGCCTTATTCTCATTTGTACAAGGAAAGACAAGAAGCAATGGGATGAAACTGAAGGGGAGGAGTCACAGATTAGATATTAGAAAAAACTTTCTGACAGTGAGGGTGATCAATGAGTGGAACAGGTTACCACAGGAGGTGGTGAGTTCTTCAATGGAAGCGTTCAAGCAAAGGCTGGACAAATATCTGTATGGGATGATTTAGTGATCCTGCACTGAGCAGGGGGTTGGGCCCGATGACCCTGGAGGTCCCTTCCAACTCTACCATTCTTTTATCCCGGCGTCCTCCCTGGTAAGTAGTACCTTGCGCTTCTCAGGTTTCCAACTGTATATAATCCAGGTGAAATGATGGAGTTTTGCCCCGAATTGCGTTTTCCAATGCTGGTTGTTTATATTATCAAATAAAGGAGAAGTTTGAACTTAATCATTCCAAGTTTTTCATTTCCCCTGGAGTGTAGCGCCAAGTCACCAGGTCACTATTTTTTTTTCCTGTATCCCTCCTTTCTCTACTTGGCTTTTCTTCTCTTCCCTCCTGCACTAATCTTTCACCCTAAATCTCTTGATAATTTGTTTTCCCTTGGCCTGTGTTTATCAGCTTTATTACGGAGAGGGCAGGGAGCAGGAGAGTGGCTGCTAAGATGTCTCCCAAACACAGCACACACCGAAAATAATAAAAAAAATCTTGCTCTTCTATCTCTCAACTATGCATGGAGGACATTATGCAATAATGAACCGCTAGCCTTGATTCCCGCTATGGGATGACATCGTAAAACACTTACTAGCAGATGCGCTTTTGTGTGTCTGTGTCACTTACCCTTAACACTCAGTAAGTGTGTATGGGATCCTATGTACTAGTTTTATCAGTGAATTGGGAGTTATCTGTGTAGGAGAGATGAGGAGAGGAAGCTAAGAAAATATGTAACAACAAAGTTGTGTTTGTGTTTTTTTTGTTTTTTTTTCTTTTTCTTTTAATGTGACTTAAATCCTTTGCTTGTATTATTGATTTATGGAAAGTTGTTTAGTATTATAGATAAACTTTTAGGAAACTTTTTTTTAAATTAAATAAAAAAGAAAAATGCCAAAACCCATTTCTGCCTAAACTTGTTCAGCTCTTAGGTTTGTACCAGATTGCTACATTTGCTTTTCTGGGTCTGCTAAGGGACTAAAGCAGCATGGCCGCTTAATGTATTGTTTACCTGCCACTTACTGATTGCTGTCTCTTTAGTGATCTGGAAGAGAAGCTCTACTAAACTGTCTTGCAAACTTCTCTTCAGACCAGGTCGGTGTTTAACGATTTTCATAACAGGAGGACCGATTTCTTCAAACTGAAAAATACTGGACTTGCTGCCCATAGTGACCTCAGCATGCAGTTTTCATTTCTTTTTTTCAAATTTTTTTTTTTCTCTTATTTTATGGTCAAAAAAAGACTATTTCTTTCTTTACGGCTTTGCTAAATGAGACTTCTAATGAGCAGTTAACAAACCATTAAACGCCTTGCTTCAGGATATGTAGGTACTCACAGGTTCACAAAGTGTTTAAGCATGTCTAGCCTGTCTTTCATCAATACTTGATCCAAGCCTAATCCCTTACTAAGATTTGATTTGGTGTTCTTTGTCCTGATGACACAATCCCGCTATGATAGCTGATGGACCTATTGTGGCTTGCTTTTGTGCAGTGTATTGCTTGTATTTATGGCTTTTCTGCTTTCGTGAAACACAAATTGGGCAGATTTATCAAAGCTATTGCAAAGCAAAAACTGAGCAGTTCCCCATTACGACCTGGAACCTTCATTCTAAAAAGAAGAGCATTGCCGTTTTAATAAATCTCACCCATGGATATGTTGTATTAAAGGTATAAATAAAGATTACTGATACAATTTCTAGTAGGGAACTACTGGGTATTTCTGAGGATTTTCTTTGTTTATCCACAGTGGAGCATCCTCAAGATATCAAATGTGTACCTGGAAGAGGAGTCATGGCTGGACATGCGGTCACGTGTGATGAACCTGAAGAGCCGCTGCCTAACATGGGCCCAATATGCATCAATGAATGAAGAGTCTGTTTACAGGGAAAGCAAACAGAATTCCAATTGGTAAGAAACATAACTTGTATTATCAGGAGGAGGGTCTTGCTAAAATGTTTTAGATGGAAGTTATCATCTGTTAGCGAAAAAAAGGAAGAAGTCTGGGTAACATTCTGTGTCCAAGTTTGTTCAGTAGTCGTAAAACAGAATCCACATGTTAACATATAAAGGCCATGCTGAATTTTTTTTCTAGTAGATGTACGCATGTATAGGACGCACAAAATGGCGTCAATGAAAGTACATTGCTTGTCATTGTTCCACACTATTTAATGTCTGTCTTTTAGTTTATGCCAAGATTAACCCCTTCCTTCCATATGACGTAAGGGTACGTCATGGGAGTGGGGTACTTCCTGCAAAATGACTTACCCTTACGTGATAGGGATAGCGCGAGATCATGGCAGGGAAAGGGCGCTCCCTCTGTGACTTCAGCCAGCTCTCGCGATGTTATCGCAGAGAGCCCAGCTGGTTACCATGGCAACAGGATGCCAGATACCAGCGTCCTGTATTGCCAGTGCCTGTGATTGCTGTAATAAGCGATAAGGCATGGCAGGAGAGAAGTCCTGCAATGCCTTATCATAGCGCTCATCGGTGCTGCAGTGTAAGTCCCCCAGAGGGTCAAAAATTATTTCACAGAGGGGGGCAGTTTAAGTCAGACTAAAAAGTATAAAGCCCAATTCACAGACGTGACTTCCACTAAAATCATAAATTTTTATTAGAATTAATGTTAAAACACACACACTGGGCACAACACAAACACCACACTAATCCAGGTTGTGAAGGGTATATCGTCCACTTCTCAGTTGGTGAGACCCAGAGGGTCAAAAATGGTGTAAAAAGATCAAAATAATGTACAAAAAATAAAAATGTTAAAAAAACCCATTTTAATGCTTTTTCTCATATTAGCATTAAGAAAAAAACCAAAAAAATCCCACTGTATATCGTTGATTCTCTAAAGACACGTACGATAAATTGAACTTTTTTTTTTTTTTTTTTATCCTGCACGGCAAAAAGCGTTAAAAAAAGGCTTAAAAAAAACTGAGGTAAATTGCTAATTTTCAGCATTTTGCCTGCCAAAAAGCACAATAAGTGATTAAAAAAAGCGTATGTACCCTAAAATGGTACCAAAAACTACAACTCGTTTTACAAAAAATAAGCCCTTATAGAGCTCCGTCCATGGAAAAATAAAAAAAATTATAGGACTTTTGAATGCAATTTTCCCCAGTAGTCTCCACGACAGCACCAATTGAGATTGCCTCCTCCTGATAGGACAGGAACACACTGAGAGGTTAAAAAAGCTCCCCCCCCCTTCCCCACTTTCCTCAGTGGATTCTAACGAATTGCCGGGGTAGGAGCTCAACTTAAATTTCTTCCCTTAACCGGGTTTTTTTGTTGTTGTTTTTTTTTTTTTTTTTTATTATAAAATATTATATTATGTATTTATTTTATATTCTACAGTTTCTTTTCTATCAATTTAGGGGGGGGAGGTACGGGTGCTGTCGTGGAGACTACTGGAAACCCGATTATCGGGTAGGTATAATCTATTTTTTCCCCAGTCGTCTCCACGACAGCACCAATTGAGACGTACCAACTAAAAAGTTTCCCTACGGTGGGATTGCTGCCGAGAGGACTTTGCGGCCGAAGGCCATGTCCTCGTCCTGCTGCACTTTTACCCTACAGTGTTTAACGAACGTGTGGGGTTTCTTCCAGACTGCGGCCTTGCATATCTGCTCGACCGAGGCTGAGCTATGTTCGGCCCATGAGGATGCTACTGCCCTTGTAGAATGGGCTTTAAGAGCTAAGGGGATTTCCTTCCCAAGGGCATTATAGGACTCTATGATGGCTAGGCGGATCGACCTGGCTATGGAGCTTTTCGCTGCTTTGCTCCCTTTATTTGGGCCACTGAACTGGACGAACAGGTTGTCGTCCCGTCTCCAGTGGCTTGTCGCCTCTATGTAGCCTAGGACTGCTCTCCTAACGTCCAGGCAGCTTAGGGTTTTTTCTTCCTCGTTTTTAGGTTTACTAAAAAATGAGGGGATTATTATGTTTTGGGACCTATGAAAATGTGATACTACTTTTGGCATAAACACCGGGTCCGTTTTAAATACTAATTTGGTGTCCGAGATTTTCAGGAACGGGTGGCGAATGGACAAGGCCTGCAGCTCGCTAACCCGTCTTGCGGAGGTGATGGCTACTAAGAAAATGGTCTTGATAGTAAGCATTTTTATGGGTAGTGCTTCGATCGGCTCGAATGGTACCGTTGTCATGGCCCTTAGAGCACAATTAAGGTTCCAGTCTGGAAAAAGATTTATGGGCCTAGGCCGTAATCTAGTTGCTGCTGCTAGGAACCTGTTGACCCATCTGTTGTCTGCGAACTTTGTGTCACATATGGCGCTAAGGGCTGCGACCTGGACCTTCAGGGTGCTTGGAGAGAGGCCCATGTCTAGGCCCTCCTGCAAGAATTCTAAGATCAAAGGGATGCTCGGGATAGAATCCCCGGAATCCCTTCCCTGTCTCCATGAGGAGAACCTTCTCCAAACCTTCTGGTAGATAAGGTGGGTCGTCTTTTTTCTGCTGGACATTAACGTTTCTACCACTCTTTGTGAGAATCCCTTCCCCCTTAGTGAGGATTCCTCAAGAGCCATGCTGTTAAGTGGAGCTTGTCTAGGCTCGGATGGTTCAGTGGCCCCTGCGATAGAAGATCTGTCCAGGTAGGGAAGGTGACTGGGTCCTGGACGCTCAATGTTGCTAGAAGACCGAACCAGCTTCTCTTGGGCCAGAAGGGGGTCACCAGGATTAGTGTGCATACCTGGGTTCTGAAATGTTGTAAGACTCTGGGGATCAACGGTATAGGGGGAAAGGCGTACGCCAGCCCCTCTCCCCAGTCTTGGCCTAGGGCGTCTACTGCTGTCGGCCGATCTCCCGGCCAGAGGGAGAAGAAGTTGCTTACTTTGGCATTTTCCCTGGTTGCGAACAGGTCCAATTGTGGGGTCCCCCACCGGTTGGTCAGGATTCTGAACGCCTCCAGGGAGAGAGACCATTCTCCTGGGTCTATTTGCCTCCTGCTCAGAAAGTCCGCTTTTTGGTTTAGCGTCCCCTTCAAGTGGGTTGCCGTGATCGAAAGGATCCGGCCCTCTGCCCAGTGAAAGATTTTCTGTGCAATGTTTTGCAGGGCGGGAGATCTTGTGCCCCCTTGGTGTCGTATATGGGCGACCGCAGTGATATTGTCTGACAGTATCTTTATATGCCGGTTCCATAGAGAGTTCCCTAACTGCTGTAGAACCTGCCATACGGCCTGTAGTTCCCTGTAATTTGAGGACTGTCCTTTCGTCCTTTGAGGCCAGGGGCCCTGAAAGAACTGGTTCCCCACATGCGCTCCCCATCCCCAGGCGCTGGCGTCCGTTGTGATGTGAGTGGCTGGGTTTTGCAGCCAATGAACCCCTCTCCGCAGGTTCTCTGGGGATGTCCACCAACGCAGGGATGTTTTCACCATGCTTGGGATGTACATTCTTGTCCCTAGAGAGGACTGCCTCTTGTCCCACGTGGATAGGACTGAGGCTTGCAGAGCTCTGGTGTGAGCCTGGGCCCATGCCACTCCTGGAATGCATGACGTCAAGCTTCCCAGGAGAGACATGGCTTCCCGAATTGTGCATAAACGTCTCCGTAGGAAGGTCTTGACTAACCGTCGGATTTTTTGTATTTTTTCCTCGGGTAGGCAGGAGCATTGCTATTCTGAGTTGAGCGTTATTCCCAGAAACATTGTAATCGGGTAGGTATAATCTATTTTTTAGAAAATAAAAAAAGTGGAAAAAACCTAAAAAAAAAAAAAAAGGATTTTGGTATCATTGTAACCGTTCCGACCCGCAAAAAAAAAGTAGTGTGTCATTTATGCTGCATAATTAACGCTTTATAAAAAAACAAAAAACAAATCTATAACAGAATTGAAGCGTTTTCTCTCCCTGCATACATAAGAAAAAAAAAAAAAAATTTTACAATCTAGTCTATGTACCCCAAAATGCTACCAATAAAAACTACAGTTCGCACCCAGAAAACAAGCCCTTATACAGCTGGTCAACGGAAAAATTAAAAAGCTATAGCTTTAGAAAAATGGAGATGAAAATCTACAAAAACTTTTTTGGTCCTCAACGCCAAAATAGGCCATGTCCTTAAGGGGTTAAGAGCGAAAATGCTAGAAACACATGCGGCAGTGTGTGACTCCCAAAACTGTATTTAACCCCTTCATGACATGGCCCATTTTGGGCTTAAGGACGCAACAATTTTTGGCGGATTTTCTTTTCCGTTTCTCAAGTCATAACTTTTTTATTTTTCCATTGACGCGGCCGTATAAGGGCTTGTTTTTTGCGTGGCGAACTGTAGTTTTTATCGGTGCCACTTTTGTATACATTGACTATATTGCAAAACTTTTTTTTTTTTTTTTTATGATAGCAGGGACAGAAAACGCATCAATTCTGCCATAGATATTTATTTATTTTTATTTATTTATTTATTTATTTTTTTTACAGCGTTAATCATGCAGTATAAATGAGACATTCCATTTTTTTTCTGCGTACCGGTACGGTTACAAAGATACCAGAAATCTTACATTTTTGTAGGTTTTCCCACTTTTCTGCAATAAAAACCCTTTTTTTTTGGAAATCTTTTTTTTTTTCTAAATCGCTGCATTTAAAGTCCTAGAACTTTTTTATTTTTCGATGTACGGAGCTCTATGAGGGCTTATTTTTTGCGAGACGAGCTGTAGTTTTTACTGGTACCATTTTGGGGTACATATGGCTTTTTTGATCACTTTTATTGCCTTTTTAGTGAGGAAAATGCTAAAAATTTGCATTTTGCCTCAGGTTTTTAGCGTTTTTTTTTTTTTTTTTTAGCGTTTTTTTCCGTGCACAGTCAAAAGCATGTGCAACTTATTGTACGCGTCGTTACAGATGCGACAATATCAAATGTGGGGTTTTATTTTTTTTACGTTTTTTTTTATGCTAATCTGAGAAAAAGCATAAAGTTTTTTTACTTTTTTTACATTTTTTTTAAATTCATTTTTTTAATCTTTGTTTTTTTTTACACTGTTTGTGTCCCACTGAGGGACTTTAACCACTGCCCTGATGATCGCTGTCATAAGGCATGGCACAGCTACTGCTCTGCCATGTCTTATCGCTTATACAGCGATCATAGGCGTGTTACCATGGTGACAGGCCGGGCTCTCGCGATGTTATCGCGAGAGCCGGCCGGAGACAAAGAGGGAGTCCGCTCCCTCTGTGAACTCTTTCCCTGTTGCAGCGGGACGCCGGCTGTGACTGACTGGTAGCCATTGATTATAATTATTTTAAGGCAGGTTTCAACAGAAGTAAGCAAAGGAAAGCTTTGCACTACTCTTAAGATTCAGAGGTTGTCCAGGACTTGACTATTAATGGCTTCACCTCCAGAATAGTTCATTAATAGTTGATCAGCTCAAGTCTTCCATTCAGAATCCTGGCTGATAAGCAGTTTGCTGGGCTCACTGTCATATGAACAGAGCCGGATGCAGACAGCTCCGTCTGTAGTGCAGTGTCTCGGCTTGGTATTTCAGGTGCAGCTCCCATTAACCCCTTAATGACGCGGCCCTTGTTTTTTTTTGTTTTTTTTTTCAATTTTCATTTCCCTCCCCTTAACAAATTGTAGCTCCTTTATTTATCTATCAACATCGCTGTATGAGGGCTTGTTTTCTGCGGGACGTGTTGTATTTTTCAGTGGTGCTATTTAATGTACCATAGAATTTTAAAAGTTTTTCAGTACATTATAAGTGGAGTAAAATGGAAAACCGACACTCCGCCATCTTTCAGTGCGTCTTGTTTCTACAGTGCATAAACTGCAACAAAAGTGACATGATAACTTTATTCTATGGGTCAGTACGATTACTACGATGCCAAACTTGTATATATTTTATTTTATTTTTGCTGTACTATTTTTTTTTTTTCAAAGACATTTACTTTTTTTAAATTATTTTCTGCCGCCATTTTGTGCGTGCAATAACTTTTTTAAATTTTTCCGTCGACGTCGTTGTGCGAGGGCTCATTTTTTGCGAGATGTCCTATAGTTTATGTTGGTACCATTTCTGAATATATACAACTTTTTGATCGCTTTTTAATGCGTTTTTTTTTCTGGGAGACAGGGTGTTTCTGGCGTTCTTTATTTTTTTTCAGACGAAGTTCCCTGGGATCTCCCACCCCTTCATACATAGGCCACGGATACAGGCCGTCAAAAGGCGTACTGGCAGTCGTTAAGGGGTTAAATTCAATGCAGTACCAACCCAGGCCACTGCACTATGAAAAGGAACAGTCTGCTTCAGCCTCTGTCCCTAATGAAAGTGGACCCTGCAAACAGCTGATTGGCAGAACCCAAGTGATGGACCCCTGACAGTAGGCTATCAATAGTAATTCCGGACAACCCCCTTTTAACAAGTCTTTGTGCACCAAAAATTCAAATCTGCACCAGTTTGAGCACATGTATATTTGCACCAGAGCTTTAATTCTAGTAGATTTGTGAGGATGATTAAAATGTTGCTACGGAGCTTTAAAGAGCAGTTTTTCTAAAGTACTTTGCTGATGGTTCTTTTATATGGGATCAATAGTTGTATTCTGCCTTGCAGAACGTAGTCCTACTGAAACCTGTACATGTAAGACACTCGGTATTGATAAAGCTGAACATTGCATTTGTTAAACAATAGCTTCAGCTACAGCAGCAGCAGAACAATGAAGTTACATTGAGCACTACCGCTCTCTGATCACTGTGGCACAATGTTTTGCCAGCTGAGATGTTTTCTGCAGAGTTCTGAGCTCTACACGGGCTGACAGCCTATCTCTAGAATGAACGCAGAGCTGGAGGTCTATTTGAGAGAGACATTTAGTTGATAGGACAGTATATTTAGTAATGTGTCCCGATATAAACCACATACCCGTTGGGGATACCAGGAGAAATGTCACAACTAGGACTAAACAAATCCTCTGACCCCCTCCAGTCCCCGATGAGAATGTGGTGCACATCATAGTGTGGCGTATTCACTCCAAGAAAAACACCACTAGAAAGCTCATTTACCAAAAAACTCTAGTGCTACAGTAATCGTTTCTATGATTTTTCTAAAAAAAAAAAAAGTGCGTTTTAGAATAGATATAGCTTTTTTTAGGCAACTTTTAGGTAGTTGTTATACTCGGACTGCAGTAAATCTAGAAGGGGTTGGTTAATATTTATGCCCCAGGAGGTCTACAGAAATGTTGTTTGATCTGCTACCACAGCATTGATGATTGCTGTTGACAGTACACTATTTTAGTTGTCATTACGCTAACTGGGGTTAGTTATAAATGTGTTTAGGTCTGTCGTCTTTACATTTAAAGTGGAATGATCTATGAAGATAGCTTTGTTCATAAATAGAGATGAGAGAGTATAATTGCTAAGGCTAACTACTCGAGCGAGTAGTGCCTTAGTCGAGTATCCCCCCGCTCGTCTGTAAAGATTCGGCTGCCGGTGGCAAGTGAGTTGCGGCGGTGAGCAGGGGGGAGAGAGGGAGAGGAGAGAGAGATTTCCCCTCCGTTCCTCCCCGCCGGCCCCCCGAATATTTAGAGACGAGCGGGAGGATACTCGGCGAAGGCACTACTCGCTCGAGTAGTTAGCCTTAACGAGTATACTCGCTCATCTCTATTCATAAATGATTAGTTTGGGGCAGAATTGGTTGGCTTTTTAAAATTTCTCTGTAAGGAGCTCCCTTGAAGGATTAAATGAATGCTGTGGCGATCGATTAAATAGTGTGACAATTTATGACAAATTTCAGCAAGATTCTGTGAAAATTCGAAAAGGGTAATCCCAACACCATTAAAGGTGTAGGAGCTGCATCACAGCTAGCCTGGACTGTGTACCAGATGGAGATGTTGCTGCAGCTGAGGCAACAAGGTGCAATGATCTGTAGGGAACACACAGGCTGTTGCAAGAAGAGAAGCTGCTGTTGGGAAGACAACAGTCTGCTGGGAAGTCATGGGACTGTAGAGTGAGGTTTGACCTCTTGTTTCATCGTTGGTCAGGCAGCTGAGATCCCAGACAGCAAACTATTGGGAGTACTGACAGAACGCAGGACTGTGCTACAGAGCAACCAGACTGGGATCAGAAGTCTAAAAGTACTTCCACATTGGGTTGTAAGTGAGGCTGGCCTCGTTAAAAGCCAATTGGTGTGCACACCAGTAAGGAATGGCTACCCAGATAGCAGGCCTGCTGCTTAACTTCTAAGTGTTTTGGATACAGTTTGCGGGCAGTAGTTGTACCACAAAGGTTCAAACAAGTAACGGCAGACAATTAACGGAACCTTAATGGGAATCAAGCCTGGACCTTTGACTGTAGAAGTAGAAGTTAGGTTCTATTCCCACACGAGCGTGTTGGTACACTGCATTCCACTGAGTAAAAGCCGGAGTGTACAAAGAACTCATGGGGTCCTGTAACAAAACTCAGATCCTCCCAACCCAAGTAACCCCCCCCCCCCCCCCCCACAAAAAAAATATACATTTTATCTTTATACACTTTGTATATGAAAACCTTTTTAGAATCTGATAGGCATAGACCGTGACTGAGCTCTAGTGTACCTCTGAATAATAGTTATCACATAACATACTCAAATACCAGACCTATACAGTAAGTGATTTACAGTGCAGTTATCTCTAGTGATCAGAAGTGAGGTCTGTTTGGAGTTGTCCGTATTCATTTTTCTCTTCTCTGGATCCATACCACCACTAAGATTTTTTTCCAGCCATGACTTGCTTCTGCACACTCTCCCCATCCTGCTGCCACAACCTCTGAACTTTCCAGTACCCCCTATAGTACTAATGTGCTTGCCATGGCCACACCAAGCCAGTAATAGTACCCACAAAGTGGTTTCACTATGTAATAGTGCCTCTCGCTGTGTAATATGACCCACTGTGTGGCCCCAATTAAAGGCGTAGTCTGGTCTTTTTTAACTGGACACCTGTCCTCTGGAGAGGTCATCAGTAGTTGATGGATGGGGTATGCTGTTCGGGATCCCCATCCATCGACTAATCGTCCGGCGTGCTGTCAATGCATTGTGCCAGATGTAATCGGTGGTCAGAGGAGCTTTGGCTTCACTCCCATTGAAATCCATTCCTGCTCAGGACCCTGGTCAGGATGTGACGTTCATGGTCAGGACCACTGATGGATGGGGTTTCCGAGCAGTGGACCCCCCCAATCCGTCCATCAACTACTGATCACTTATCCAGGGACTAAGTCATCAGTTAATAAATGTTAATGGTATGTGTAAATCTGTAATATATAGTACTGTATATAGCTATACTGTTTAGTTCTAGTGGCTCAATGCAATGTATAGATAGGCTTGTTCCGATGGAGCATTGTTGGCACACGTGTACAGAGCAGACTTGTATTTGAGACACTTTGTTCAACATTTCAATAGATATAAAAATAGGCCGCATAAATCATAAAGGCTGTATTAACAATGAGAATGTTCCCTGGTATTGATGGAAAATGCTGCCGTATTAAACCGTTACATGTGAGAAAGTAGCAGTTCCATCAGCTATTATGTAACACTAAAACGTGACTGCACCTTTTATTTAGACCCATCAGAGACTGAACTAGAAATATATGTATCAGTCCATTTTACTGCTAGGAATAAGAAAAAAGTTAAAGGGAATTTGGCAGCTCCTATGAGCCCATAACTTTTAGTTTTAGAGTCTCATAGGAGCGGGGCAATAAGTCGGAGTGTTATTTTCATATTTACCTTCCTTGCTGCCTGCCTGCAAAACCGCCACTTGTATATAGTGAGCTACTTATGCATGCACTCATAACGGAGAGGACTGGTTACAAGTTATATGCTGGTAACTACGTAGTTATTTTTTTTTTTTATCTTACTTAAAAGGAATGGGTCATCAGAAAGTCACCTGTTATATAAATACCATTTTTGTGTAAAGCATATTTGAAGAATTTTTGGTATGGGTTTTTTTTGTTTTTAAGCTTTCGATCTCAATCTTATTTTTATTGTATATATGTATTTTATATGTAGATGGCACCGTTTTCACCATTGATGCCTTGCACAGGTCACAGAGCATGGCTAGAACAGTCTCCCATGGAAGTCAATGGGTCCCTTCTTGTCTATTGTGTGAATGGCTCTTGAAGCTGCTGTAAAGCATCTCTCTAAATGCTCTTAATGCTGTTAAATACAGCTCATCAAGATGGCAGCCTCCATAGTTCTGTATAGACAACAGAAGGGAGCCTGCACCATTCCCCAATGGGAGTTGGCTGTGGCTGTTAACCTAAAAAATAAACAGGCAAAATGTTTATTTTGTTCACTTGTCTCCACCCCATCCCCCACAAAAAATCAATAAAAGGAATCAGAAAAGCTGTATCTATCCCCAAAATGTTATTAATAAAAATTACAGCTCGTCATGCAAAAAACAAACCCTCACAAAACTGTCGACAGAGAAATAAAAGAAGTTATCGGACTTTGAATGCAACAATGTAAAAAAATATATAATTTCCAAAACAAAGACTTATACTGTGCAAAATGGAAAACCTAAAAAAATATAATTCTGGTAGCATGACAGATTTAGCATGACATTTATTCTTCATGATTAACGATGTAGTAGGAAAAAAGTACAGAATTTGTGGGGTGGGGGGGTTTCCCCCTCTCCCCGCAGTCGGAAAAAAAAATTTCATTTTTAGGTCAGATTCACACAGGCGACAAAATTGTGCGTCCCCCCCCCCCAATGCGACAAATGCTACAAACTGCATTTATGTGAAGCCCATGGGTTCTTAGCGATGTTTTGTGTGCTACATTGCGAGAGAAAAAAATCGTGGGTTGCTAAATTTTGTGATGTTTTGTAGCCCATGTTTACAGTAGGAAGTCCTACTGTTTGTCCCTAAACTAAGCCTTTTTTGTATTAAAAAAAAACTGCCGCTGTCTGCTCTGCTGCACTTCTCTTCGCATGTCCCTGGCACTTGTTTGAAGTCTTCTGTCAGCGCATACTGGATTGCAGGTTCAAAACCCCGCCTCCAGGAAGCACTGGCTCTCATTGGTTTGAGTGCCGCAGCTCAGCAAGTCACAAGCAGCACTTCCTGGAGGCGGGGTTTTTCAAACAACTGACCAGGAATTGTTGCCTGGAGACAAGTGTCGGGGACCTGCAGAGAAGAAGTGCGGAGGAGCTGATAGCGGCTGTTAGGCAATTTATGCGTTATTTATTTATTTATTTTAAGCAGCTAGGGCCTATTCTCAGGGTAAGGCTTGGCAAAAGAGCGGAAGAAAACACAGCGATATCGCACAGAACACCGATGCGATATCACTGCGATTTTTCTCGTGGCAATATCACTGTCACCAGTGTGCAAGAGGCCATACAGTATGTACCCAAAAATGATACAAATAGAAACCTACAGTTTGCTCCACAAAAAACAAGCCCTCCTATTCCCATGTCGACAGGGGGGGGGGGGGGGGGGGGGATGTCTCCTTGATAAGCGGAGTTGAAAATGGCCTATTGTGGCCATAATGATGATTTTTGAAGCGTTCCAGAAGGGGACTCTTCAGAGAGGTGGCTCCACTCCCACGACTCTACAGGTCAATTGAGCACAATGCATGCTGGTTTTGTTTTTTGGTATTTTATGCTGCATCCACCTGAATATAGAAAGTCCTCCCATCTACCTGCTACTTTCCTGAATACCAGATTGGTGGTGATTTGGTGGCAGAAATCCTCCAACAAGTTCGCCTTGAACCATCCTTTGCCAAGCAAAAGTACCCGAGCCTACCGACCTGATCGCTGACACTGAATGATGATGTTGAGACTTCACCGGTCACTGAAACTTTTTATTTATTTTTGTCATTTTATAATTTCACACCCCATGTTCTGTATCTGAGAAGTTTAAGGAACGAGGAGTAGTTGTCACTTTCTAGTCTTCCAAAGTTTGAAGGAAAATCGAAGCCTCCTCTTGCCTTCCGGATGCCTGTACCTTGCTGGAAGGGATCCTTGTCCTACATCCTGTAATGATGAAAGGCAGTGTATCCTATCTCATAACCTGCTGCTATACGTGGAGCCCAGCGCTGCATATTACATCTTGTTTATGAATGCTATTGAATAAACACATTTTGCGTGGAATTGTTCTCGTATGCTTCAGTTGTAAAAACCTATTTTTGCTATAAGCAATATATATTTTCTTTCTGTGATATGTAAATTTTGCTTTGGATTTGATTTTGAACCGAGGTAGTTGTTGTCAACAGGCACATATTTAGGTTGCTTTTTAACAGCCGTATTGATTGCAGAATTGTGATCCGGTTTCTCAAATTATAGCTTACGAACAGTGGTGCCTCGAATAATATCTGCAAATCTTATTTTACATGCCTAAGAAATTGCTCACGGTTGGATTGAGCTGCTTGTGATGATAATGTTTATGGAACAATGGCCATTTACTAGATAGATAGAAAATCATAACACGGATCAATGTAATTTGATAGTCCTTCTGAAGTTACCTTGGTTTCTTCCCTTACAATTACCATGCAATCACCAAATGATGCAAAGCACAATAATCACCAAGCAGAATTGGAGCATATATTGTTTGTGTCAAGTAGAACTGCTGGTGTGGAAGGGAATATCAGAACCTGGAACTGCTCCTTGTTCATTTGTGTCTGTAACAAATGTAACCTATTGTTTTTTTTTCTTCTTGACCAAGCCTTCAGTTGGTTCCAGGGTTTAATTTAATTACATTTTTTGAATAAATGAAGAAAAATATTAAAAAAAGAGAAAATGGAAGAAAATAATGTGGAATAAAAGATGAAAGGAAATAATTAAATCCTTTTGAATTAAAAGTACAGCGGAAATACTTGTACATCTTTTGTTCTAGTGTCACATCCGTGCAGAGCCCGAGCACCACGCTCAGCACGGACGTGGGGTGATAAAAACCACGATAGTTAGGACCGTGTGACACCAGAGTACACCACTCCGCACGGTGACACGGAACGTAAATGTGGTAGCGAAAAACCATAAACACTGCTATGCGTGACAGTAACACCAACTCCAGGGGAGGAAGGAGCCTGGCCCTAACCTAGCTGGAAGGGTGACTGGTCCCTACCTAAAGCGGGGACATCGTCTGAATAAAGATGGCCCAGCGGTTTTCTTTCTGGGGCCTGAATGTCCCTGTAGGAACCCCTGGAGAGACGCACCAACACACAAAGCAAAAACAGAATAGACAAACAACTGTCAAAGACCCAGCAGCTACTTGTCTGCAAGTTGCAGAACACCCGCCACAGTAAAGCTCCAACTCCAAGTACTCCACTGTGTATGAAAATAAGCAGCACTGATCACCAGGAGGGCAAAGAATAAATAGCTACTTTGCACCTGAAACAATGGCAGAGTGAATAGAGAACCACACCTCCACCCTACTCTCAGGCATGGCTAATCCAACAGCAGTCATGCAGCAAGGCAGACAGCAATTGCCGATTCTACACATGATGAATTAACGGTTGACCTGCTTAACCAGGCAACCGGTCTTAGCCTCTGTAAAAGCCACCATGCACTGTGACAGCCCTTCAGATATTTGTAGACAGCTATTAAGTCTCCTCCCCACCTTCTTTTTTGCAAGCTAATCATTCCCAGATCCTTTAACCGTTCCTCATAGGACATGATTTGTAGACCGCTCACCATCTTGGGAACTCTTCTCTGAACTTGCTCCAGTTTGTCCCGTTCTGAGCACTCCAATTTAAAAAAAGAAATTGACACCATATTCCGTTTAACACATATGCAGCCTCTGAGCTCTGCTGGCAGGGACCGTGTATGGGCTGCTTTTTTTTTTTTTTTTTTTAATTCCCTGTTCTGTTCAGAGTGGGAATGCATATTAAGACGCTGCCCATATATAAGGAAATAGAGCATGCTGCAATTTAGTTCTCTTGCATATGGATACAGTGTCCACACGCTGTTGTGCATAGAACAATGAAAATCCATTGACTTTCATTGCCTCCATTCACTGCGTATCACCGGACATGAGCCCTTAGGAAGAGTAGTGAGGGATAATTACATCACGTGATCTAGACTCTATGCTTCTCTTAATACATCCCAGAATTGTGTTTTGCCTGTGTTGCTGCTGCATCACATTGTTGATTCAAGTTCAGTCTAATCTATTAGTGTGCCCAAGTCTTTTTCAGATGTGCTTCCATTCTGTATGTGCTTTTTTTTTCTTTTCTGCCCACATGTGGGACCTTGCATTTCTCTTTGTTGAATACCATTCTGTTAATCGCCACCCACTGTTCAAGCTTTTTCTAAATCATTTTGAATCCACTCTCTTTAGTGTTAGCTATCCCTCCTAGCTTTGTGTCGTTGGCAAATTTGATCAGTTTCCCCTTAATTCCCTCTTCCAGATCATTTATAAAAATGTTAAACAACACTGGGCCTAGGACAGAGCATTGAGGTACCCTCTTCCAATTGAATGGGCAGCAATTAACGACCACACTTTTGAGTTTTGATCGCTCAGCCAGTTGTGAATCCACCTAACAGTTGACCAAATATGAGATTGAAAAGGCATGTTTTCACTAAGGATGGCATGAGATACCTTGTCAAATTCTTTACTAAAGTCAAAATATATATTATATCCACCGCATTTCCCTGATCAACGCAGTCGGTGATTCTGTCATAAAAGAAAATTGGATTAGTTTGTTACAAACCCATGCTCATCCAAGTACTTGCATATATGCTGTTTAATAAATTGTTGACCACTGACAGGTGAAGTGAATAACATTGATTGTCTTGTGGCAATGACATCTGTCAAGGGGTGGATATATTAGGCAACAATAGTCAGTTCTTGAAGTTGATATGCTTACCAATTTTTCTTGCTTCGAATATAAGGATCTTGGTGACTTTGAGGGTCAAATTATGGTGACTAGATGTCTGGGTCAGAGCATCTTCAAAATGGCAGGTCTTGTGGGGTGTTCCCAGTATGCAGTGTTTTATACCTACCAACATTGGTTTAAGAATGGACAATCTGTGATCCTGTGGCACGGTCCTGGACGCCCAAGACTCATTCACAGATATGGGACGCAATGAGCGATGTAATGGCTATGGTAGAAAGGAGTTGGAAGATGCAGTGCATCACAGCTTACTGTACATGACCAATCAGTGATCACCATGGGGTTGTGTCATCAGTCTACTGCCCAATGAGCCTACAATGGTTTTTAGTTTTCATGTATGGGTACATATATAAGTTATATGAAAGCGCTGCGGAATAAGTTGCCGTTATACAAATAAGATTATGATTGTTGGATTTTTTTTTTTTTTTTTTCTTCCCAGTTCTAGTAAATTGCTGAGTTCTTTAATATGACATTTACGTCAGTAAATCCTGGGAACACTCTTTTATGTAAAAGAAAGGGGACTTGCAATTAAAGTGTCCATTATTGGGTTATTTAATAACTGAATCCGACTTTGCGAGACCTTCTAGCATGCTGTCAGAAGTCACTGGGTGTTCTGTATCAAAGACACTTTAATTAAAATCCCATGTGAAAAACAATTAGGGTAGAGCTTCTGTACTTAACTAGTCAATGATTCAGTAGATGAATCTCATTAATAGACTTATCTCCGTGATTGTGTCATTGTAATGGTGCGTCCTGACACGGTTATTCTGCAGTGGTCGATAAGTGATCAATATCCTCCAGTAAACCGCCACTTGCACATTTCATTGCGAAAGATAAACAACTCCTGGTGATGAACCGAGTGAGGCGGATACAAGCTACCTGATCTAGCTTCATGCATGCCTTTTCTCTCATGTGAAGATATATATATTTTATACATCTCCATGTTGCTTAGCAATATCGGTATTTTTATTTTGGCAAGTACTGCTGCAGTGATTTAGAATTTCTCACTCCTAGTTACATTTGTATTTTTACTTTCCCTACATATGAAGTAATAAAGCATACGGTATTATATCCTTCATTGTAAAAGTGTATCATACCCAAGGTATATATATGTATATTTCTTTTATAGAATTGTATAGAAAGTGCAGTGGATAATGCATTCCTTTTTGGAATATTTTGACCACGAAAAAGCAATCCAAAACCAAATGGGGTGGGGTGGGGAGTCCAAGTGTGAGCAAAAAAAAAAACAAATCCTTGTCTCCTCTATGCAATATATTTTTTCTCTCCTCGCCTGCCTAGGTTGCATCTTGTGTAGTATTCTACATTACTACCCTGTTTCCCCCCAAAAAAGCCCTAGCCTAATTTTCAGGGAGGCTTGAAATATAAGCCCTACCCCAAAAATGAGCCCTAGTTACACCTACATGGAAGAAAATAATACATTACCTAGCAGGCTCAGTCCAGGTCCCTACTGCTGCTCTCTAGAGGTTTAGCGCAATTCCTGCAGTCCTCAGCAGCTCTTAGCAGTTGAAGACCCAGTTACAGCAATCACTTCCAGGTTATGGGATTCAGAAATCTCCTCCAGGAAGAGATTGCTGTAACTGGCTGAGCAGCAGTTGAAGACCCAATCTATGCAGCGCTGAATGCATCCATGCGATGGCTGCGATTTGGCTGCAGGTCAGGCAATTCGTAAATCCCACCTCTATAATGCGATTGGCTGGGCAGCGGTGGAAGAACCAATCAATGCAGTACTGGATAAACCAATTGCAGCCATCGCATTGGGACCACGGGGATGAAGGAATCCTCTGTCACAGCTATGGCAGATGTCCAGGATGCTATCCCATTGCTTTCAATGGGGTCAGTACTGCTGTCCTCCATTGAAAGCATTGGGGTGTAGGCAACCCCCGCAGCGATTATTTTCAGGGAAGGGCTTGAAATATAAGCCCTTCCCTGAAAATCATCCCTAGCTGGTGGAAAAAAAAAAATTATATACTCACCCATCTGCCGCTCAGGTGTGTCGTCCTGCTGGCTCCCCGACACTGCTGTGAAGCTCTTTCAGCAGACGGGAATTTAAAAATCCCCACCTCCTGAAAGGGCTGTGCTGATTGGCTAAGCGTTCCGCCATGTGCAGGAGGCCTTAATGTCTAGATGTTTGAATTTTATGGATTTACGTATCAGAAAACAGAAGGTGTACTTGTGTCTTTCTGATGACTGCACCTTTACAGCTACCTCTTCACTGATCCTGGCGATACAATGCTCTGTACTTCGGTATTTTCCAAATATTTTAAAGGTCCACTTAACCTAAAGTAGAAGAAAATACATAATAAACAGTTAATGGTTCCATATGGTTAGCTCAAACTTCCCTCTAATAGCTGTGTATATTAGGCCTTGAAGGGTGTAATCCTAAAGCCATTAAGGCTAATACCAGAATATTAAATGTATTAAATTATCAGAGGAGGCCGCTTTTTGCCGAAGAACAATTGTGCTCATTAGGCTGCATTTGCAGCTATAAGAAAAACAAATGTTGTTTCTTCCGGGTGTGTTGCCAATCCTAAGTGCTGGCTAATATATAGCGATGCCTATTTGTACGTAAAAGCAGCCTGCATAGGTCTCCCTCTGGGTACTAATAATGTACATGTGCTCCATTATGTACCTTGACCCTTTCCAGTCCACTGTCTAACCTGTGAAGACATTATGATTTAAGGCTGTACAGCTCTGATGTTAGAAGACGTCCGTCGGGGTTCTCTTACTGTATATTGCAAGCCTCTCTTCTGTCAGAGCCTATCCAGCGTCTTACCTCATGCAGTACTGGCTTTAGCCAGCAGATAGCGCCGTTGTATAACGACATAAAAAGGGTAAACCCCCTAGGAAAACAAGGATACAAATTGGATTGGAAAGGGTTAACCGAGAAGTTAATTAAACAGGAAGTTGGATTGTGTATAGAACTGTTATTGGTGCGCAGAAAAAGTTTCAAAAGTTTCTCCACAATTCGTAACCTGGTCAACACAACTCATCAATTGTGTACATACTTCATTGAATCGATCGTTAACTTAACCCTTTAGTGACAAAGCCTGTCTGCATCTTAATGACCAACTAATTTTTTCTTTTCTTTCTTTGTCACATTCCAGGAGCCATCTTTTCTCTTTTTTTTCCGTTGACCTAGCCATATGAGAGCTTGTTTTTTGTGGGATGGGTTGCATTTTATAAGGACATCATTTTTGGGTACATATAATGTATTCTATAACTTTGAGTACGCAGTTATGTGCTGTACGCAGGGTCACGGCCCGGCTCACAGCTGGAATCTGCTGCCGGCATCCACATGCTGATTCCACATATGGCCATGTGAGCCCAGTGTTATTCAGGTCACTCCCTGTAATGCCTATTACATAATTTACAAGAAGATCCCGGGAATGCTCACCTTTCTGCAGTTCCGGGAACAGCTTGTTGAGCGCCTTCTGTTTGAGACCGCCGCACCTCAGCAAGCTTACAAAGCTTCACAAAGCACCACTTTTTACACCCCATCCCTGCCACTGAGGTCAAGAAATGCCCCCCCCCCCAAAGTGTCTAGTTTGCAGCAAGCATGGGAGTAGGAGGCATACCTGGTTTTATTGCTCCACGTATCCATCCCAACTGGATCTCTGTAATTACCCCTATTTTCAGACCTACCACACAGTTTTATATTAGTACTTTTATCTTAGGGGGGTCTTTTTAGGGAGTCCTTTTTTTTTTTTTTTTTTTTTTTTGCACAAGTGTGCAGTGGAGCCTGTCATTTATTCAGATGTGACCCGAAAGACAATGGGTGTGTCCTGTAAACAGATTGGGGCTGCAATGAAGGTATTGCTGAACACAAGAACAAGTGCTATAAATTTGGGCTGCGTCTCCCCAGTTTTTCCTGCTTGAAACAACGACAAAAAAAAAATGTCATGAAATTTTAAAATTTTATTTTTCACCTGTTTTTTTTATAATTTCTGAAAAACACTGTGGGGTCAGAATGCTCAATGCACACCCAGATAAATGGGCTAAGGGGTCTGGATTTCAAAATGGGGTAATTTGTGGGGGGCGTTCTATCATTTTGGCAGCTTGATAGCTCTACAAGTGAGCAATGGGGCCTGGAATTTATTCACTTGTGCCTTGAAATCCAACGGGTGTTGCCTCCATTATAGGCCTAGCCATGTGTCTAGTAAGCAGATTGAGGCTACAATAAGTATGTTTCTGAATACGGGACAAACGGGGGGATCCATTTTGCGGTGAAATTCTTCATTCATTTGTGTGCTATACAAAAAAAACTGTTTTTAAAATGACACAATTGCCAAAAATGAATTTTTTTTTTTATTTTTTTTTTTTTTTACCTTCTGCTGTGCTTGGATTGATTCAAAAACTGTGGGGTCAAAATGGGCAGTAAACCCCTAGATATGAATTTGTTAAGGGGTCTAGTTTTCAAAATGTGGTCATTTGCGGGGGTTCTCCATCATTTTGGCCGTTCAAGGGGTCTACAAGTGGGCAATGGGGCCTTAAACCCCTTCAAGCAAAATGTCTGTTCTGAAAGCTACCCGCTGCTCCTTTCATTTTGGGCCCCATTATGCATACGATTAGGGCCACAATGGGTATGTTTGTGAACACAGGACAAACGGGGATCCATTTTGGGGTGTAAATCCTCATTTTCATGTGCACTATAGAAAAAACTGTCTTTTAAAATGACCTATTTGCAAAATACAGTGAATACATTAAGGGGTGTATTTTTTTTAAAAATGGAGTCATTTGTGGGGGTATCTATCATTCTGACACCTATGAGCCTTTCTAATCTTGGCTTGGTTTAGCAAAACAAAATGTTCCTCAAAATTGTAAAAATTAATGTTAAATTTGTACGTCTCCTAAATGGTTAAAGAAGCCCTACATTTTTTTTCAAATTTACTTCCAGAGTAAAGTAAACTGATGGAAATATATATTTATTTCCATCATCAAAAATGTGTACAATATTTGCACATATTTGACATTTCTTTTAAAAAAGTCATTTTTCAGCTTTTCAACTGCAATTTTGTAGCTTTTAATAAATAAACACAAATATCTATTGGTCTATTTTTACCACCTAAATGAAGTACAATGTGGCAAAAAAAAAATGTCAGGATTGGGCTGCTTTCACACGGGCATCAAAATCGCACAATTTTTTCCTTGCGATGCGACAGTGCTACAATGTATGTGAAGCACATGCTTTCCTCTGGGTTCCTTCACATTAGAGATGTTTTATAGACTGCTACATTACAAGAAAAAAATCGCGGCCGGCTGAGTATTGCCGTGATTCGTGATGTTTCCCTATGGAGAATTTCTTTCTGTTGCATTGCACAAAATTGCGGTTTCCATGCAGTGCAGTGCAACTTTAAAGGGGTTGTCCCGCGAAAGCAAGTGGGGTTATACACTTCTGTATGGCCATATTAATGCACTTTGTAATGTACATTGTGCATTAATTATGAGCCATACAGAAGTTATTCACTTACCTGCTCCGTTGCTAGCGTCCTCGTCTCCATGGTGCCGTCTAATTTTCAGCGTCTAATCGCCCGATTAGACGCGCTTGCGCAGTCCGGTCTTCTGCTTTTCTCAATGGGGCCGCTCGTGCCAGAGAGCGGCTCCTCGTAGCTCTGCCCCGTCACGTGCCGATTCCAGCCAATCAGGAGGCTGGAATCGGCAATGGACCGCACAGAAGAGCTGCGGTCCACCGAGGGAGAAGATCTCGGCGGCCATCTTCACCAGGTAAGTAAGAAGTCACCGGAGCGCGGGGATTCAGGTAAGCACTCTCCGGTTTTTATTTTTTACCCCTGCATAGGGTTTGTCTCGCGCCGAACGGGGGGGCTATTGGAAAAAAAAAACCCGCTTCGGCACGGGACAACCCCTTTAACAGTAGGAACTCCTACTATTTCACATAAAATAAGCCTTAGCTGCATTAAAAAAATAAAAAAAAATACATTACCTAACTATTGAATGGTTCATCAAGTGCTGCATTGATTAGCTGAGCTGCTGAGCTCAAGAGCCAATCAGAGCCAGCACTTCCATGAACCCCCTAACCAGAAAACGGCAGCTGAAGACTGCGAACAACTGCCGTGGAGCGGACAGCGCCTGTTAGGGAATGTGTTGTGGGTTTTGTTTTTTTTTGTTTTTTAATTAAACTAGGGCTTATTTTCAGTTTAGGGCTTATATTTCAAGCCCCCTTGAAAACCCAGGCAAAAGAGTGCTATAAAATCATATCACCGCGAGAAAACGCAGTGATGTCGCGCACAAATCGCGGGAACACAGCTGCGATATCGCTGCCGCCCGTGTGAAAGACTGCTTAGTTGGATATGCAAAATATTTACGGAGTTATTCTATGTCAGATTTTCATAATGTGGTTTGGTTATTAATGCGCAAACAGACTCGGTCACTAAGGGGATAAAATATACATTCTTTTTATTCATTAATGTATGTTTTAATTGGCAATTCCAATTTTTGGTTTTTAATTTGAGGCACGGAGTTAAAAAAAAAATATATATAATTTAAAAAAAAACTTTTTTTCTTTTTACTAATTAAAAAGTCAAACTTTTTCCCTTCCCAAATGTAGTTCTCCTTTTTTTTTTTTTTTTTTTTTGGAAATCAAATTTTATTGCATTTTTTAAAGAAATAACAATACAAACAGCATCGACGTATCATATACAAAATATGTCTAGGTCTGAATATTTATTGTTTCTAGAAGCATTAAGCTTTGCTTTAGCCTGCGGGGGGAGGGGGAAGGCCATTTGCCATCTTTCCAACATTCGTAACGAGTTAAAGAGATCCAGTCCCCATATAGATCAAATCTTCAAACTAGGAGATAGTAGGGAGGTTCCCTTTTTTTTTTTTGTACATAAAACTGCGCAGGCCTAGCCGATTCCCCACAGGCGTTTGGCAAAGCAGACCACATACATATGTAGATAAAAAATAACATAAAAGGACAAGTAGAGAACAAATAAAAAACAGAAAAACGTAAAGGGGACATAAAAAGGAAAACAGGATAGAAAGGGGAGAAACAAAGGGAAAAAGGGAGGGGGGGTAGTATGGGGAGGGGGGAAGATAGGTGTGGAAAGGGTCCCGGCCATCCTCGATTAGTGTCTAGCAGCAGGGAGCTGATGTCAATCGTCTGGGTCTATACTTAAAGTATAATACCGCTACGTATAAGTCTCGCTTAACCAGTTCTCCTGAGGCTTTCATGGTTGTGATTATGGCTATCAAACTGGTAGCTAAGCATGCCAAATGACCGCTCTCCACGGAGCCCACATTTCTACAAACTTATCGTGTGCTCCCTTAGACCAGGCAGAGAGCTCCTCTAAATTTGCAAGGGTATCCACTCTATCCTTCCACTGGGTGACTGTCGGTGGCTCCTTCTGCTTCCACCTTAATGGAATGAGGGCTTTCGCTGCATCTAATATTAAAATAATAGTTTATGCCGCAATGGGTGGAATGTACCGGACGGTTTCCAGAGGAGGACCAACTCGGGGGAGAGGATCAATTCCGGGGAGATCTTCCTCAGCACCTTTCCCACCTCTTCCCAGAATATCGCTAGAACAGGGCACTCCCACCAAATATGCAGGAAGGAGCCAGTTGCACTCTCGCATTTCCAGCAGGCATCCCATTCGATTAGTTTGTGGTCAAAAAGCCACTGGGGAGTCCTGTACCACCTCGCTAGAAGCTTGTAGTGGGACTCCTGCGAGGTGACACATGGGGAGAGTCCAAAGGCGGATTTCAGGATAAGTTTGGTCTCACTTGGAGACAGAGAGATGTGGAGTTCCCTCTCCCATGAGACCAGGAAGGCAGGGCGCGTATCTGCTGGTGGGGAAATGAAGTGCCTACGAATATAGGATACTTTTCTAGCTAGAGCGTTACTCCCTGTTATTGCTGTCTCAAATGGGGTCAGTGGTCTATCCGATTTATAAGTTTTAAGGAAGGTGTTTAGGACTTTAAGTAGATGGGCCGAGGTAAGAAAAGTTGAGGTATGGTCAGGGAGTAGGTCCTCTAGCGAGGTGAGAGGGTATTTATGTGCGATGTCTAATACATCTTGAAACTTTTTGTTTGCTAATATCTGCCACACTCTGGCAGAACAAGGATCTAACTTGAGATCCATGAACCTATGCATAGAGGATAAGGGGGCTGCAGGGGAGGGGTTCGGAGCTAGGGTCGTCCCGAGAGTCGTCCAAGTCTCTTTAGAGGGTTAAAACTCTGTTTCCTGTTGTATCTCGTTCTTGGGAACCAAAGTTCATCAATAAGGCGTGGGCCATGGACTCCTTTAGCGAGAATTTGTAAAATCGGGTCTTTAATAGGATGTGTCAGTTCCATCCAGTGATTTAGTTGTGCGGCTCTATAGAATTCTTTGGGGCAAGGCAGATCCACTCCTCCCTCCGAGCGCCTTCTAATTAATAAGCAATGGGCTAATCTCGGCCTCTTTCCCATCCAAAGATATCTAAGAAAAATTGTGCGTAAGCTCTTGAAAAAGTTGAGAGGTATAAAGACTGGGAGGAGTCTGATTTTGTATAGTATGATAGGGATAATATAAGATTTCAGCACATTCTTCCTTCCTAGCCAGGATATAAAAGGTAGGTCATAGGATCTTAATAGCTTTTTTACCTTCGCTAGTAAGGTAAGGAAATTAGTAGCATATAGATCTTCGGTTTTTCTGGTAATTTTAACACCTAGGAAATCTATAGCTGTGTCCGACCAGGTGAGAGGGGAACTGCTTTTAATTTTTTGGAATCTGTTGGGCGAAATGGAGATATTTAAGGCTATTGATTTAGACAGGTTAGTTTTAAAGTTTGAGAGAGTTCCGAAATCTTCCAGAAGGGAGACCAGGTGGGGGAGACCTCTTTCCGGGTTTGTAATGAGAAATGTTATATCATCAGCATACGCTGTAGTCGAGAGGGTCTCTCCTCCTACCCTGAGGCCCTGTATCAGAGGGTCGAGTCTCACTTTTTGAAGAAATGGTTCTAGGGCGAGGATAAAAAGGGAGGGGGAAAGGGGGCAGCCCTGTCTAGTGCCGTTGTTTATATTAAACGGTGGGGAGAGGGAGTTATTAATTTTCAATCTCGCATGGGGCATTGCGTATAAAGAGAAGATCGCCTTAACGAATTTGCTCGGGATATTGAAGTGCAAAAGAACCTGTTCCATATAGACCCAGTTGATGCGGTCAAACGCTTTTTCCGCGTCTGTGCTCACTAGAGCAAGTGGGATATTGTGCGTCTGAACGTATCTAGTAGCGTGTAATAATCTAAGACATCCATCTCTGCCTTCTCTCCCCCTGACAAACCCCGATTGTTCGAAGTTGATCAATTTTGTTATGTGTTTTTCTAAACGTTTCGTAAGAATTTTGGCCCAGAGCTTCATATCGAAGCTTATCAGGGAGATTGGGCGGTAGCTGCCACAAGATTCAGGGTCTTTATTCTCCTTTCGGACCAGGGTGATGTGCGCTTCTTGTGCCTGCCTTGGGAGGGGAGCTCCCTGCAGCAAAGCGTTAAAGAGTTCTGTTAATTGGGGGACCAGAGTGTCTCTGAAAGTTTTATAATAGACCAGGGGAAGACCATCCGGGCCGGGGCTCTTCCCGGGTGGGGAGGAGTCGATAAGTTCCTCTATTTCCTGGTCAGTAATCGTTTCCAAAAAATTATCAGTGTCTTCGCGACTGAGTTTTGGTAAGTTTAAGTCATTAAGGAAGCGGTCTATCTGTTCTTTCATATTAGTAGAGGCTTCAGGGGTTAGAGGGTCCCTAAGGTTGTAGAGAGAGGAGTAAAAGCTTAGGAATTCGGTGGTAATCTCTTGTGTGGATGAGACTTTTTGGCCGTTCGGGGTTTTAATAGAATGTATATGATTTCTAGTCCTGGCTTTTTTTATAAGGGCGGACATGTATTTGCTCCCTCTGTTTCCTTGGGCATATGTGATGTGTTTTAAGTAAAGGTGTTTTTTATTGTATTTAATCTCAAGTAGGAGTTTGAGTTCTTTCCTAAGAGAGGCTAATTCCTCCAGCGAGGTCTTGCACATCGACTGCTTCGACACCCGTTCAAGTTTAGCAATTTGGCAAAGTTTGTTATCAATTTCTTTTTGTTGTTTTTTTTTAGCTCTGGATCCTGCTGCGATAAGGAGACCTCTTACGAAGGCCTTATGGGCCTCCCAGGTTGTAGGGATCGAGACGTCATCAGATTTGTTTAGCTGGAAGTATTCCTCTATCGACTTCTTCAGTTGCAGTTTCTCCTCTTCCGGGTCTAGTAAGGAGGGATTGAGTCTCCAGCGCCATTCTCTAGGAGACGGGCTTGGAAGACGGAGGTCTAAGTGGACTGGGGCGTGATCTGTGATTGCAATAGGATCAATTGATGCTTTGATCACGTATTGCAGCAGGGAAGGGGATACAAAAATATAATCAAGGCGCTGGAAAGAGGAGTGGACCTGCGAAAAGAATGTATAATCTCCTGATGTTTGTATTTAAACATCTCCAGCTGTCTACTATGTTAGTTTCTGATAGTACCCGTATAAGGTTTTTAAGTTTTCTTTGGGATATTTGAGATTTACCTACAGAGGAGTCTAGGAGTGGGAAGATCGTGAGGTTCAAATCGCCCCCTAATATTATCTGGCCAGTGGCAAAATGTTTTAATGCATCTATTTGTTTGACCAGCCAGGGTATTTGGTTGGTATTGGGAGCATACAAGTTCGCCAGAGTGACTTTGTTATCATTAAGAACCCCTTTTACGAATAGAGCCCTGCCTTCCTCGTCTGAATACTGTCCCTCACAGGAAAAGGTAAGGGATTTATGCAAGAGGACAGAAACTCCCTTTGCGGCCGATGAGGGATGTGCGTTATGGAATGCGAGAGGGAACTGTCTTCCCGGTAGGGACAGACACCTGTCTCCCCTGTAGTGGGTCTCCTGTAGAAAAACAATTTTTAATCCATACCTTTTAAGTAGTAGTGCGATATGATGTCTCTTGACTGGGGAGTTCAGTCCATTTACATTCAGCGTAGTGACTCGGATTTGCTCGTCCATGTTGTTGCTGTAGGAATTTTAGACTGGTCTCTCTCTCTATACAATAGCGAGCGAATAGAATGGTAGAGAAAATCGTTAGTCACGCGTGATGTACTCTACTCTGTTGCTCAGACGACACAAGGGTCAGCCGGGACTAAGAGGGCCCGAGGGGGGGAGGAGGTGGGGTAGAGGGGTTAGGGATAAAGTGGTAGGGTAGAAATAAGAAGGGTAAGCCGGGAGATAAGTAATGAGATGTACGTGTAAGTAAGAAAAAGAAAATTAAAACCAGAAACAGACTATAAATGTGTTGTAAATACAACTTTCGTGTCCTCGAGCCCGGCACACTCGGATGAGCCCGCCGGAGTCAGGACAAGAAGGGGGGGGGGGGGGGCGAGTTGTCTATTCCTCCAACTGTGAGGGGTAGACAACAGAATTCGGCCTGCTCATCCAGGCGCCCCCAGGTCATTGAAACAGATATTTATAGCAGACAAATTACACCTATCACAGCCTATGAAAAGAAAGAATTTAACAGATATTCTATATAGCACGAGAATTACTTCAACTTAACAACATCACAGAGATCATATCACCGTCTAAGGTATCACCATGTCCTCAAATGTAGGAGACGGGAGGGATCTCAATAATGAGTAAAAAATTCAGAGAATGAACATATGACAATATGAGGAAAAGGTAACCTTAAGAAATGTCCTTCCGAACTTCGGCGGTGAACTCCTTGGAGACCAACCATCAGGCATTATAAGAGCCGCAGACTCCGTCCTGAGGGCCCGTCAAGTGTCCATGTTGTCAACCAGCTCTCTTGCTTTTTTCTTTTTGGATTTTGGAGACTTGGGGTTGCTGGCTAATTGCCACGACTCGGGTGGTGTTAGCTTGGGAAGTTTAGGAAACTCGGGGAGTGGCATCCAACAGGGCAGTTCAATGGGATCCATTTCCAGGTGTTCCCAACAGGCGTGGAGATCTTCTGGAGAACGAACTATCATCCTTCGGCTCTTGTAGGATATACTAATTCCGAAGGGGAATAGCCAGGCGTAACGGATGTCCCTTTCTCTAAGAGCCTCCAGCAGAGGGCGAAGTAAGCGACGCTTCGCCAGGGTAGCAGGGGAGAGGTCCTGGTAAATCTGGATCAGAGCATCTCCATATTTAATTTCTTTGTGGGATCTTGCTGTTTTTAAGATGATAGCAGTGTCCTGGAAGGATAACAGCCTACAGATAATGTCCCGAGGAGGCTCAGCAGGCCCAGGGGGGGGGGGGCCTAAGAGCCCTGTGGATACGTTCTATGACTATCAGGGTAGCCCTCTCTGCTCCCACCAGCTGCTGAAAAATCTCCATGGCTACCTTATGGAGGGACTCCGCTGCCCAGGATTCCGGAATACCTTTAAGCCTTAAGTTATTCCGCCTGTTGCGGTTTTCAAGATCCTCATGAAGGATAAGGGCTCGATTTAAGATTCTCGTGCCGGTCCTTTAAAATTTTTTTCAATTGCCAGGGCATGTGAAGAAACAGAGGCTGAGGCAGACTCCAGGTCCTCAACCCTGCGCCCCAGATGCTTAACGTCCTCTTTTATCTCGGTGAGGTCGGCGATAATGGGGGTTAAAGCATTTCTTATGAGTTCTCTCATAAACCCCCGTGAGACCCCTCCTGAGTCCTCTTCATCTGAAGAGGATTCTCCCTCCCCAGCTTTGCTGTGTGAGGCAGCGGCCTCGTGAGCCGGTGCCATTTTGGGAGAAGGGAGCGGGAGCTGCGCTCCTTTAGGTAGCGCTGCATACCCGCTTGACTTTTAGCCGGTTTAGGGGTGCAGGTGAGTTCTCCAACCTTATCTCTTGAAGCTTTCCTCATTTTGAAGGCTGCGGTCGGTGTAGAAGGACCTCCGTGGGCGCCGTTCAGAGGGAGCTCCGGGCTTAAGCGGCCATCTTGCTCCGCGGCAGGCTCCGCCCCTGTAGTTCTCTTCTTGTATGTACTTTTTATAATGTAATTTTGTGATATATTGTACTTTTTGTAGGCGTCCTGTTTGAGCCCTGAGCCAGGCCAACACAGCGTCCCAGGTTGCTCTGGAAATTGAACATCAGCCTGCAATCTCGCTTCAGGCAGGTTGTCTGCGTGACAGAGCGCTCCCTCCATTCTGACAGCAGCATTTTGAAGGGTTAACAGCCTGGATCAGAGTGGAGTAATAGCAAGTTAAACTGTGTTGGTTACAAGGCGTCTTGTAGTGTGTAAGAGATTGTTCAATGAGTTGATCATAAAGAATATTTCCTCTTCTTGTTGCATACAGGACGGAATTCAGTCAGAAAGGGACCATAACGATCACTGGTGCTGGATACTTCAGTTGTGTTCTAGAAAAATTTGCAGAAACCTTTTTGAAACAAGGAGCTAAAAAGGTAACGTCTCTTCAGTTTAAACATAAACCGTCTACATGCTTCAGAACTTGGAGTACCTGCCCTTTTGTAAAACTTTTCATATGTCACAGAGATGGGGAGAAGGGGTCAAGGTGCCAAAGCCCTCACTAATGGCTGAAAGGAAGGGGTTGCAGCACTCACCTGTGCACTGTGCTCCTTTTGGCTTTGTTACTCTGGCAGCTGTTTGTGGCAGGTGAAGACTGGCTTGTAGAGGTCTAAAGAGGAGGCCTATCGAGTTGTATGAACCAGTCTTCAGCTACTGAGAACAGTCAGAGTAACAACCACAGCTGAAGCGGCACAGCGCTCAGGTGAGTGCTGCAAACCATTTCAGTGAGCAGTGGGGGTCTCTGGACCCCCACTGATCAAAGCTTTTGTCAAGTCTCTGCGATGCCAGCATTTTTATTAAAGTGAAGTCACAATAAGGAACAGACTTTTTAGTAAGATTTTTAAATTTTTTTTCTAAAAAGTGTGTTTTACTAGTCAGAAAAGATCATGCAGTACAGTAGCTTAGCTAAGGGCTCGTTCACATCTGTTTTAAGGCTTTTCGTCTCTGTTCCGCTTCTTGAACAAAACTGAATTATGTTCCTTTCCATTTGAAGAAAACAGTATGCTTTCAGTGTGCTTTATTTCTGTTAGGTTTTTTTCTTGTGTTTTTTTTTTTTTTTAAAAAAGCACCGTTCCTTCTCATTTGTGTTTAAAGCCTGTCCAGCTTGGATTTTCTGCATTTAGTTGCTTTCTTCAAAAACTGCACTTTCTAGATTAGCCAAAAATCCCTTTACAAACATTGCTCTTCTTTTTTTTTTATTTTTTTATTTTTTTTAATTACCATTTTTGCTTTAAATTTTTGTTTCCATGGCTTTTTCTTTGCAGTATGTTTCCCTTTTTTATTTCATAGCCTGCTCTGTGGGTAATGGCTGTTTTCCCTTTTATGTAAATTTTTTTTTTTTTTTTATACCAGGAAAAAAAAAAAAGTCTGAAGGAAGCCTAATGGCTGCTGGCTTGACCATGTTGCTTATCATATATATATGATTTCTATTTTCATTTTTTTTCTTTTGTAAAATAACGAATCTTCATTTGCATTTGGTAAAGGGGATTTGATAAAAAGATGTCAGAATAGAAAGCGCATATTGCTAACTTTGTTACAAGAGCCACAAACCTTCTAGTGAATAGCACATGGTGGTTGTTCTGCCTTTAAGTGAATGGCATAGTGATGACTGTCAATCATAGAAACCTTTTAAGCTGTAAGTGTGGGAAGCTTAATGGTTAGGTAATACATGCTATAGTTTCTCTGGAGCTCTAAGCTGCTGACTAGAAGCAGCACAAATTAAACGCTTTATACCTCATGTCCTGCAGCTCAGAACAACTTGTTTGAACTCTAGTTAAAAGGACTGCATGTTGATGCAGTGACTGCAAAATGGCCAATAATGGATCACTTACATCTTTTATCGCTGCACATACATTTTTTGTCTCCAAGAAACAGTTGGTTAATGCCGGTAGAAGTCTGTTAATGTAACTGCTGCTCTGCAAAACAGAACCGAAATGTCTTGCTGCCGAAGCCTTCCCACAGCAGAATTACATAGTATGTTAGGCTGAATAAAGACAATGTCCATCTAGTTTAGCCTGTTTAAACCCCCTTATTGATCTAGGGGAAGGCAAAAAACCACAAGAGGCAGAAGCCAATTAGCCCATTTGGGGGAAAAATTCCTTCCTGACTCCATAATGGCAATCAGAATAATCCCTGGATCAACCTTTGATAGTTCCTATCTAAATGTAAGACCCGGATCAACAACCCGCTGGTCACCTAATGTCTATATCCTGTAATATCCTAGTGCTCTAGAATGACATCTAGTCCCCTCTTAAACTCCTCAATGGATTTTGCCATCACCACGTCCTCAGGCAGAGAGTTCCACAGTCACACTGCTCTTACAGTAAAGCATAATCCTAATTTTGATAGCCTCTCTGGGTATTCCAGTCCTCCCATTCCGTTTATTAATTTAGTTGCTCTTCTTTGAACCCCCTCAAGCGCTGCAACATCTTTCCTGAGCACCGGTATCCAGAACTGTACACAGTATTCCATGTGGGGCCTGACAAATGCCTTATATAGTGGAAGAATAATGTTCTCGTCCCTCACCCCTATGCCTCTCTTACTGGATCCCAAGACTTTATTAGCTTTTGCAGCAGCTGACTGGCATTGGTTGCTCCATTTTTCTACCCAAGCCCCCAGCTTATCTAGGTCATCTTGTGGCCGCATATTGTCCTCCGTTGTATTAATTATCTTGTATAATTTTGTATCATGTGCAAATATTGATATTTTACTGTGCAGCCCCTCGATCAGGTCATTGATAAATATTTTGAACAGAGTGGGGCCTAATACTGAACCCTGTGGCACCCCGCTAGCGATGGTGGACCAATCAGAGTATGAACCATTTATTACCACCCTCTGCTTTCTATCTCTGAGCCAGTTCTTTACCCACATACACATGTTTTCACCCAATCCGAGCTGTCTCATTTTATATATCAACCTGTTATGCGGCTCGGTGTTAAATGCTTTAGAGAAATCCAGATATACAAGATCAATAGACTCTCCCAGGTCCAGTCTAGAGCTTACTTCATCGTAGAAGCTGATCAAATTAGTCTGACATGATCAACCCCTCATGAACCTGTGCTGGGGAGTAGTTATTCCGTTGCTCTCCTTGAGGTATTCCAGGATGGCGTCTCTCAGAAACCCCTTAAATATTTTTCTAGTTATTGAAGAAAGACTTACCGGCCTGTAGTTACCAGGCTCTTTTGTACCCCTTTTTGTATATTGGAACCACATTGGCAATGCGCTAATCCAATGGTACAACCCTGGTCTTGATAGTGTCCATAAATATAAGAAATAGCGGTTAGCTATTGCATCACTTAGTTCCCTTAGAACCCTTGGGTGTATTCTATCTGAGCCTGGCGATTTTATCGACTTTGAACTATTTAATAGATTTGCTTTCCTCCCATCGTCGTCTTTGATTTCTCCTGCATTATTTGTTAAAGGGCCAGTGCTCTCAGTGCAAATCCTTTTGCTGTTAATATAATTGAAGAATAGTTTAGGGTTGCGGTGATGCTACCATCGGTTTATGTTGTCACAACTGCAACACCATTTTTTCTGTGCATCGGCCGTAAGCCAGATAAAGCCTCACTAAAGCCATCACATGGGTAACACAATGAGAGGATACAATGTTACAAGGGTTTGCTAAGGGCGACAAAGACTGTTTTTGATAAATGAAGCCTTGACGATTCTGTGGTTGCTTCAGGTACATTAATTTTTCTATATTGCCACTTAATGGCACTTAACTCATTAAGGACCAGGCGTGGTAAATACACGGCGCCTGGTCCTTGGCTTAAAGAACCGCCGATAGTAAAATTACGGCGGTGCTTTAAGCCTCCTGGCTCTGCAATCAATCAGAGGCAGGAACAGGTTATCAGCAGTTAGTAACAGCTGATAACCGGGTGGAGAAGGCAGGAGGGGTTTTTAGCCCTTCCTGCCTTTCCTTCCCTGAGTACAGAGTGCTCAATGAGCACTGTGTACTAGAAAGTGAAAGAACAACTGTAGCTTTCACTACGGGAGCCAGGGGGGGGGGGTCATGTGACCTCCGAGGTTCCCTGCTACAGCAGAACTGGAGTGCCACACTAGACCCTGGACAGCTCTGCCAGTGACTAATGTTACTACAGGGGTTACTTTCCCCTGTAACTGGGGCTTCTACGGCTGCCCCAGCTACCGTGGGAAAGTGTCAAATAAAAAAAAAAAAAGAATGTCCCCCAGAGGTCTTATATGATGTCATAGGGGACATAGATAGTAAAAAAAAAAAAACATAATTACATACACAAAGAAAACTATTACAGAATTAAACAACAATATATACATAAGAAAGAAAATAACACAACGCCAATAAACCGTCGCCATATGCACCCTGTAAACCAAAACCATACATATTCTATATCAAAACATCCGAAATAGAGGAACCCATTCCCATACTTTATTTTAGCATAAATATACTAAATTTAAAAAAAGATAACTACAAATGTTAAGATCATTTTTTTTAGCATTTTACCCCCAGTAAAACTATAAAAAAAACGGAAAAAAGTCTGTGAAAAAGATATTTAAAAAATCACCCTATATGTCATGGAGAAAAAAACGCAGTAAAAATACTTAGAACACTTATAATGTAATAAAAGGAGCTTACAAACCAATGCCAACATAAAGAGGAGATATGGCAAATATACTGTATGTATTACCTGTTTGTGTGGTTATAAGAATCCGTCTTATAACCAAAGACATTCAAATTCAGAATTTTTCAAAATTTTCAGCGAATTTTACTAACCTAACTAACTAACTAACTAACTAACTAACTATAATATATATATATATATATATATATCTTTTTTTTAAATAAATGCTCAACACTGGAACCAAAATTTACCACTAATATAGAGTACAATATGTCACACAAAAGTCTGGAATGCTTTTGCTTATCCAAGTAATTCTTAAAGTCAACTCCTTAACAACCCTGGGCGTAGGTTTACGTCCTGACTGGGGGGGCACTTAACACGACAGGACGTAAATTTGCGTTATGTAGATGGTGTGGGCTGAGAAGTGAACCCAGCAGGAGCCGGATGTGACTGATGGCCACTCTTCTGCTGCAACAGCGGAAATCTATAAGAACAACAATCCCTGCTGCTAACCTCCCTACATGCCATGATCAATGTATATCACTGTAAAGAGGGAGCGCTCTGGTCCGGGCCTGCCATGGCCTATGGTCTCTATTGTAAGCAGTAATGCATTGCAGTATAGTCGTACTGCAATGCATTATCATAGCAATCATAGCCTTTAGGGTTCATCAGTGTAATAAAATTATATAAACTTCTTTCCACTATGTTTGTATTCAATTTTTTTTAAATCCCATACATTTTGATATCATGGTTTCCATAATGATCTGTACACTAAAATGAACACCCTATTTATCCTGCATGGCAAAAAACATAAACAATCTAAAAATCCCAAAATTGTTGCGTCTTTACGTCCAAAATAGGCCATGTCCTTGAGTTACTACTGCATAAAGTGGCGCCAGATTCAAAGAATGGGGCTTGGTTAATGGCTTTTCATGAAAGCAGTGGTCCTTTCGCTTGCTGTGGCCAGGCGAACACTTGTTGGGCCCGTACGTAAAATCTGTGGAGAGTGGCTAGTTCAATGTACAATATACACAAAGAAGACCGTGCTTATCACCACGGAATTTGGATCTCCCTGCCCCACCTCAATATGCTGTCACCAGAATTGCGTTGGGGTGTAACATAAAACTTGCTTTCTCTGCTTCCAGGGCCTTCTACTGCACAGCTACAGTGAATTTCGGCTTTAACCCTTTGCAATCCAATTTTGGATTCAGGTTTCCTAGGGGGCTTCCTCTTTCTGCCACTATTCAATGGGTGCCGTCTGCTGGCTAGAGCCAGTGCTGCGGTATGGGACATGCAGGAGAGGTCCCCCGACAACATAGCGGCCAGTAATATACAGTAAGAATACCCTGCCGGACGTCTTCCGACATCGGAGCTGTACAGCCTTCAATCAGAATGTCTTCAGATGTCAGACAGTGGATTGGAAAGGGTTAATGATGTTTTAAAAGAGCAATTTTTTGTAATGGTAACCCTTCATATTCCCCTCTGCAGCGAAGTACCTGTTGCTCCCCTGTTATAGAAATCCAGAATGGCGCAAACAAAATGTGAACTAATTATCATGGCTTGTATGTCTTTAGTTCTCATCAATAGAGTAATGAAGGTGTTTTGTAGATTCTGCATACTGTAAAGGTCCAATGTGCCCGTACACTGTGTTACCAGACCTTATGCTGCACATACAACTCTGCATCCGTGTTTTATTGATTTTTATTTTATGCTAAATAATTGACTCTTTTTCACAGAGTATTGCGATCATGGAAAAGATCCTGGAGGAAAAGTATGGCCGTCCGGTCTCCTAACCCTGAACCTTGCCAAATTGCATCATAACACAGAAAAGACCCTAAAGGCTTTATTGTTGCTGTATTTTTCAAGGTTCAAATGGATTTTTATTGCTAAAGCACTCAAGGAATGATTGAAGTAGTCAGTTTGTTAAATTGGATCCATCACCTTTAACTTCAAAACCAATTCTTTGTAAGAGTCTGCAAATAAGGACCCTGGAATGCAGTGGAAATCTAATTATGTTGAAATATATGCTTCCATCTCTCCATGTGCATTGAGGGGGAAAAAAAAGAATGAGCAGATTGATGTGAGAATGAAAGGCTTGTTTTTCTGTCGTTCATCTAGATGTCTATTGCTGATCCTTTTCTTCACACCTAAATACATATGTACTGATGTGGCTGACTTTTCTCGGCTGCCATTGTTTGCAGAGCTCGAAACAACATGCAAGATACTTATCAGAAGCACATTACCTTCTGATGAAAGCATGTAGGGTTTTAGTTGCAGACAGAATGAAACAATGCCGCCCGAACGACTAATCCAGTGGCATTGTGCTGATTGTGCCTGCCTATACGTTTAGATGACAGATGGTATTGCTATACACGCATTACATTCCGGCATTGAACAGCTTCTGACAGCACACACTGTCCTAAGGAGAACCTCAACGGGAGAAGGCAGCTTTTACATTAGGCCGTCCATAAATTATCCTTTTTGAAGATTAACTAGTTAGAATCAATGATCCGTCCTCTTCAAAACCATATAGAAGAAGCAAGTCAAACTATTTGACTTGCTGAGTATTTGGTGCAACCATGCTATCGAAGGCCTCCCTCACATAGGCGTTTGCAGAAACTCAGCGTTCTTCAGCACTGCGTTTACTGCGGTTTCAGCAGTGCTGGCATCTGTTTTTCCATTGTTTTGTCTAGGTTTTCAGCCCAGCTAAAAACACAGACAAGGTAGCTGAAAAAAAAAAAAAAATACTCGCCTGGTAGGCGCCATCTGGGTCCCTGCCGCTGCTCGCCGAAGCTCCGAGCAGGCTTCCGGGCACTTATCAGTGCCGACAGCATCTTTTGCTGGTAATGGAGTTTGAAGACCTGGTCTCCAGCAAGAGATTACTCTGATTTTGGCTTTGTTTGGTTCCTCAAGCGGTGCCTCAGCCAATCAGAGTCAGCGCTCAATGAACCAATCTCTTGCTGGAGTGGGTGGGGTCTTCAAACCCCGTTAGCAAAAGATGCTCTGTCAGCGCTCACAAGTGCCTGGAAGCCTGCCCGGAGCTCTGGAGAGCAGCGGGAGGGACCTAGACGGTGACTGCTAGGTGAGGATTGCTTTTTTTTCAGCTTCTTTGTCTGCACTTTCAGCTCTGCTGAAAACGTAGACGAAACGCATACCAGCGCTGCTGAAACCGCGGTAAACGCGGGTAGTGTAGCTAGGGCTTGCTTTTAGCACTGTCAAAAACGCGGTACCAAGTTGTGCCACGTTATGGGGGACGCAGGGCTGAAAACAGCCAAAAACAGAACATGCATCGCTTTCAAAGCGCAGCTTTGAAATGAATAAGAGCGTTGTACAGCATTTAGCGGAGCGCTAAATGCTGTACAAAAACGCCTGTGTGAGGGTGGCCTAATTGTAGTTGAGTGACAGGTTACCTAAAGGGCTAGTCTCAACACGGTGCTCATATTTAAAGTGTGTCATCACAAAATGATTATTGTATAAATCAAGTTTTTTTATGAATTTTTGTTTTTTTTTAATGGTCTCAATGTCATGTATATTTAAAAAAAAAAAAAACTGCAATTTTCACACTGACAATGAAGCCTATTAATATGGTGATTCTTCCTGTAGAGAGAAGTTTTTAGCAGACATCTCCTTTTATCACAGACAGGATTACGCTGAAAAGTAACACATATATAGATGGCGTAAGATCCACCATTAAAATAGTCACAGCTTACCTCCCTCTCCTCTGCACAGGTCGCGGGGTATATTTAGAGCAAGTGTTCCGTAAAAGTCACTGTGTCCCCTCCTGAACGTT
Source organism: Eleutherodactylus coqui (assembly GCF_035609145.1). Taxonomy (NCBI): domain Eukaryota; kingdom Metazoa; phylum Chordata; class Amphibia; order Anura; family Eleutherodactylidae; genus Eleutherodactylus; species Eleutherodactylus coqui. Next base: position 98,031,196 of record NC_089838.1, on the reverse strand, counting down.
GGGTCTGTGGTCAATGAAATTTCAGTAAAGCCTCTCTAAATGCTCATAACGTCTCCTTGGGCAAGAAGGCCGTCCCATAGTCATGCAGACAATGGAATAAAAAATAATGTATAATCCGAAAATGGCAGATTACAAGAATCACAAAAGTTTTACTAAATGGTTCATACTATGTAAGGCCGAAAAAAGATATTTGTCCATCCAGTTCAGTCTATTGACCCCCAATGTTGATCCAGAGAAAGGCAAAAAGCCCAATGAGGTAGAAGCCAATTTTCTTCATTTAAGGAAAAATCAATTCCTACCTGACTCCAATCTGGCATTCGGAATAATCCCTGGATCACCGACCCTTTTGAATTAGTTAAACTTTATATAAGTAATGCATTCCCTATTGATATTTCTACTTTTCTTGAATTGTAGTTAATTACAGAAAGTACGTCCATGCAAAGCTATGTTTTTACCAAGTCCAGACGAGAGGCTGCTTGTTTTAAATTGCGGTTGATAAACATATCAGCCTGCTGTACCTGTTGTGGTGGATTAGAATGTGCAAATCTTACTCCTCCATCCACATTTTCCCTGCCTTTCCCTGGGTCTATGAAGAGCGGGCATACGTCTTGTATACACCATGCCTTCCCGGCCACAGTAAGCAAAGATAATGTTGTGTACAGAAGCCTAGAGTTGTACTACTGATGTGTACTCTAAAATGCGATAACTAGCATGTTTCCCCCAAAATAAGACCTCCCCCGAAAATAAGCTCTAGCTACACTATATAGGGGGAAAGAAAATACCTCGCAGGCGTCCACCCTCTTACTGCTCTCCAGGCGCCGGCAGTCTTCCTTGTATTCCTCAGTGCTGAAAGAGCATTATCTTCCTGGTAATGTGGATTGAATACCCCGCCTCTAGCAAGAGATTGCTGTGATTGGCTCTGGACCGCAGCTTGAGCCAATAACAGCCGGCGCTTGATGAGCCAATCGCAGCCATTCAATGATGTCATTCACTGATTGGCTGTGGCCACAGTCCTGAGCCAATCACAGCCTTCAGTAAGAGAATGCTGGGTATTCAACCCACGTTACCAGGAAGAGAATGCTCTCTCAGTGCTAAGGATGACACGTAAGATTGCTGGAGAGCAGCGAGAGGGGATGAGGATGCCGCCTACTAGGTAAGTATTAAGACACTGTGCCTCTTTTGGGGCAAAAGTTAATATAAGACTGTGTCTTATTTTTGGGGAACCATGGTATATGGGCAGGACAGCTCCAGGATTCTGCAGATCGCGGAGCTTGGCCGGTCTTTTCTTATACTACCCACCAGCGAGCAGCCAGGGAGGCAGCCCCGATCTAAGGTGGGTATGGTATGGCCTCATGTCCACGGGCACGCACTGTTTACCAAGTGTGGAATCCTGCAGCGGTTTGCACCTGTGCTCGTAGCCATGAGGACAAAAATTACATTTACTTACCTGTCCAGACGCTGCGGGGCTCTCCTCCGTCGCAGCCCAGATCTTATGTCTTCTGGTTTTTTTTTTTAATCTCCTCTCTCCCGCAGCTCCGCAGCACAGCCACAATGACAGCTGTGGCTGCGCCGTGGATATGACTACTTCCATTGACTTCAATGGAATCCGTCCCTGCGGGATCAGAAGAAAGATGGAGCATGCTGCGATTTCTTCCTGCACGTGCAATCCGCACACCAGGGGAAAAAAATCACATCCGCATGCATTAAGTTGCCTTACGGATGCTAATGCATCTCTATGGGCTTGTAGATCTGATTATAATTAAAATCTACCCGTGGACCCTGGGCCTTAGTCAAATGATTCATTTTTAGGACAAACATGACGATATACTGCATTCTTTTAAGTCTTGTGTTGAGGCAATTGTTTTTAATATGGGAAGTGTTTTATATAGGAAACTTGCACTATAGGAGTAATATACCAATAATGGTGTTAACCTTGTCCATGCCATTTAATGTCCCTTGTAATGAGAAGCCTTCCGGTTTAAAAATGTGCTACTCTGCTTCTTTCCATAATTTGTTTTTAAAATATGCAGAACATGCAAGTAATTTATTGAAATCTGCAATAAACCATGTTTTAGTTTATTGTCTGCCATAAAGCCAGCATCTCTTCATGTAAAGTATACTTTCTATCTTGCCTAAGTGATTGCATAAAGACGCATTTCAGACTTTCTAAATACAATAAAAAGAATAGTAAATGACAGTCTTAAAAATTCATCTTACTGCTGTTCTAGATAAAACACACAAAAACTCTCTAACACAAGACAGAACAGAAAACACATATAAAACAAATGTGCATTAGTTAGGAAATACATCTGGCATAAGTAATCCATTTGTTACTCACCTATTGTATATACTCAGTATCCGAGTATCCCACATGCCTTCGTCTCTTAAGCACAGTCTTTGGCCTTGGTTTTCATTTCCCAATCATTGTTCTACAACCCCGTATAAAGGGCCAAGCATTGTTTTGCAGGAATGCTGCCATCCAATAGGTGGCGCTGCAGAGGTATTGTTCCATCTTCCTTATTTGCGTATTACCCAGATGAGCATGGATGGCCTTATAAGTCTCCTCACTCACCTTCTTGGTGCTCTCCCTAAGGAGTGATGTTATCCCTCCCCACCCTTGGCAATAAAGAAAATGCATAACTCCTTCAGGGTTGTCATAGGAGTCTTGGGGGGTCCCCTGAACGTTGCAAGGTATCTCTGTTTTTAAGGATAGCCTGCTGTAGGTAGATTTACAGCAGTGGCATGTTCATTTTATTTTTTAATGATTGACCTAATTGTACTCCGAGGGATAATAAGTGACATCTTGGCTCCACCTTCCCTGACTGGTGCTTGTCAGTAATGCAGTCACAGAAGAGTTTGGATGCTTCCTTTTACATGAATACTGTTCTGGTCTTTTGTTACCGTATTTCTCTAATCCGTTAAACCTTCCAGATGTAACCATATAAATTATATGTATATATGCATCTTGAATCACTCAATGTTTCCGCAATTTCGGAGTCTCGTGGTAATGAAGATGAGACTAGTCTTCCATACAACCTATGTGTTTAATAATTGTAATAAAGCTCTGAAGGCCCTCCACAGTGGGCTTCAACTAGAGAGCACTTGTAACCAGTGAATGACAAAACACCACGGGGCCATTTATGAAACTCTTTACACTAGTTTCTGGTATTAAGGTGCACATTTTTGCACAAACGTGTGTTTGCGCAAAAATGTGTGACTTCTCTCCTTTCTGCGCCACCTCTGCCACTTTTTTTGAAAAATTTTTGGTCTTTGTTGTGGATGTGGCCACAGACTGACAGATGTATGTATAATTTATACCAGAAATGTACTTTGGCAGGCCGGGCGTACACTTCTGTCTAGTCGCAGAGAGCTGCCAGGCTTGCGCTGACTAGATGAAGAGGCATGCGTCATCTCGCGCCTATTAAGCTCATACACATGGGGGAAATTAACTGTCAGTGTAAAATTGACATGAACTGTATAATAGAAGCAAAATGATGATCAAGTTCCAAAAAGGAGAGAACATTTTTCCCTTTTATACAACTGTAATGTCCAATACCATGAATTTGGGGGGGGGGGTTTTGTCCCCCCCCCCCCCCCTATATTCTGTGAAAAAAAAAAAAATTAGTTTTCCATCATTTTCTCCTGAAAAATTTGGGAATAAAATGTAATCAATACACATTATGTGCCACTGGTGGAATTACTGTTGTGTTTTTTTCCCCTCCATTTTATCCCACCTTCCAAAAAACGTTTACAATTACCCCAAAATGGTGCTATTAAAAATGACAACTTGTTCTGCAAGTCGATAAAAAAAATTAGTTATGGCTCTTTGAAATGTGATGGGAAAAATGACATTTCTTCATCCAGAAGGCCCAAAATATTGTAGCCGTGTCCCTCAAAGCTTAAGAGTTGTAGAGCGGGGACGAGAGCAAGGGCATTGTGAACACCACAAATATGGGAGATGTATACAAATGTGCAGCATGAAAATATTAGAAACTGATTGCAGTAGAGGCGGATAGACCAGGGCAGCGTTATGCACAATGTCACTGGACTACTTCCCTAGAGAGGTAATTGCTCATACTAGTATATGAAGTCAGTTTATGGACATTACTGGTACAGTATTAAGGGGCTCCTATACATGTATAATGGTGTCATAGGATATCACAACTTGGGTACATTTGACACCACCTATGGCTCCTTGGTGGCTGTACTTTGTTCTGTACACACTGCAATGCATTACAAAAAGGAAAACCACTCCATGCTACCGTACAATGTATTAACACGTATCTACAGTAAGCTGACAAACAAGAAGGGATGGCTATTGGCTAAAAATCTGGATGAACTGCTTTGTTAAATTCTATCTATTACCTGGGAAGCTGCAGGGAAAGGATACAGTTCTGTAACGCTATATTCACACTTTGAGGTCATGGCACTTTTTTTGATACAATTTTTACACAAACCCTCCACAATAGGTGACTAAACCCTTAGGGCACCTTTACATAGTGTGTATCTTCATAGGAAAACTCGCAGTAAATACGTTTTAAATGCACTAGTGGCCAAACCTAAATCATGGGAATTTGGCCATGTTTTTTAATTGTGGTGAATTGTAACTTTTTTCAAAGGTTAAAATCTGCAGGATAGACAGACATGCAGCAGATTTAGAATTTGCAGCGGTTTACAAAAATGTTGCAGATTTGTTGCTGAAAATTTCCTCAGGATGTAAAGGTAACTTTTTTGAAATCTCGTCTACATGAGTGGTATGTAAGCACTGTGAAACTTTTACAGCAAAATCCAATGCGGAAATTCCACCATGTGTGAAGGCGCCCTGCTGTCCGCAGAGTACAGCTTCTGTTTATGGCGCCTGGCTGCACTTTGCTCTTTTGGATCTTGCACATAGTGTTAACCCTATCAATCCTCACCCCTACTCTTTTCTGGTGCTCTCAGGATCTTCTGCACCACCAACTAGGCGTCCAATTTTGATGGCCAGCTTTTATCAGCTCTGAACTCTGCTCTGGAGAAGGAATAAGGATTTTGCACGCACTTGTTAAATACATTAGCGGCATTCTGTAAATGCCCGCTGGGTTCACACGGAGCGGAAATCTTGTGGAATGTCCGCAGCGGGACCGCACTGAAATTCTGCGTCATTTTCCGCAGCGGAAAGGCAGCTTCAAAACCTGCGTTGTTCGGCGCGGGTTTAAAGCGGTTTGTGCTCCTGTATTCCACTGCGGCTATCTCTCCCCATAGAGAGGAGAGAGCCCGCAGTGAAAACAGCAATACAATTGACATGCCACAGATTGGAATTCCGCTTCAGCATGGCTTAGTCACAGCGGACTATCTGCAGTGTGTGGACGGGATTTTTGCAGATCTCGTCCACTTTGCTGCTTAGTCTCGGTCTTAAGGCGGAATTTTCATGTGGAAAGCCTGCATCACCTCGTGTGAACCCAGCCTTAAAGTGCACCTGTACGGCTTTCTATGTGGCTCATGTAATACATTGTTTCCCACCATTGGTATATCTCTAGATGTATAAGCGAGTGAAGAAGGTCCAACCACTAGAACCCCTACTAGTCTTTAAAATTAAAGGACTGCTATTCCTTTCAGGTCCAGCTAGACCCCATTACAGTTTCTGGGAGTGCATTAGACAGGGCAGGAGACCTTGTATTGGTGTTACGGGTACCCGTGGTCGCACAGCCACTGTTCATATATATCTGGCAGTATACCAAAGGGGGGAAAAAGTAGGTAAAACCTGAGGGGACTTGCAACATTGTAAACCAAACTGTATTTTTAAGGATATAAAAATTATTTTTTTCTCTTGCATCAGCTCATAGAAGATCTGTGAAGAACATATTGTACCCATACGAATGTCATGATCATAGATGTGTCAATGTTGCCCTGTAGTCTGTCAAATTATATGAAAGAAATAAAGAGCTCCTTTTCAAGTCAAAGGCCTGTTTTCTCTTTAGTTGGTGCCCGCTCAAGGTTATTCCAGATTAACATAATAGTGGTGGCTGCTTCATCAGTATCCCTTATGAATATCTCTGATCAGGCTCTTTGTGGTCAGGCTCTGCAGAGGTGATACTCCCATGGAAATCATTCTTTATTTATGAGCCGCACATCATGTTTAACTGTTCGGATGCAACATTTAAATAGTTATTGTGGCTCCAAATTATAGTTTAATGAGCATTCGCTCGTGATACGGACATTTCCTTAATTGCTTGTCTTATGATTCATTCGACCTAAGATTTCACTTAATAATTGTCCTAGTATTCATGTGCACCACCCAGACAACTATTTCATCGGTTATGCTATCTTTACAGTAGTTATAGCATGCCCCGAACTATATGGACAATGGATGACTCGATTAGCAGTTTGCAGTAATTGCTAAGTGTACAGAACACATGGCATTCATCAATGTGTTTCAAGGGTAATTGCCAGCACACATTTAATGACACTGAACATGTATTCCCCTTTGGCGGTAACAGATAAAGGGTCAACTTCTTGACGGGAGATGTAAATGAATATTACATATAGCATTAATGGTCTTTGTTATAAAGCCGTGACCACAGGTATGCGTTTGTCTAGATACTGTAAAAATTGATATTTAGTCAAACTTATTTCTAAGGTTAGAGGTATTCCCGTATCTGCTTTTTAAAGCAGAGATTGGAATCTTTTATAGTTACTGACAGTGCAGCGCTGCTTGTGTAGCTCCCACTGAAGTGAATGGAGGCTACGGAAATAGCGTTGCACAGTGCGCCATGCTACTTCTGTAACTCAGGGAGTTACGGATACAGTGTAGCTTGCTGTGCCACATTGTTTCCAAAGCTCTCGTTCACTGCAATAAGAGCTACGCAAACAGCGCTGCACTGAAGCACTCAGTTGTGGTCTCTGTGGATAAGTGGTTGCTGAGTTTTGCCATCTTGGCCATGAATAGCAGAGATAAGAAAACCCCTTTAATTCTTGTTCCTAAATAGTTTTCCTTCAAAATAAAACCTGGCCGATATACGGTCGTCTGAATAAGCCCTAAAACTAAGATCTATCTAAGAGTGCAGAAAATACATATTGCTGTACAGTGCCAAAAAACATTAACCATAATTAGCTATACGTTACTGGGTTTATAGTAACCCCTTTTTGACATCTAAGGTAGAGAAGTGGATATCAGTATTTATAATCGTCTAGTACAGATGGGGTTTTAAACACAATTGGTGGTCAAGCACAATTAGTGTTCTAAGGCACTGAGAAGGTTAACTTGTGCATCCTTTTTGGTCTGGGGCAATAGAGGAGTTATTGTTCCATACCTGATGACCAGTGGGTTACTCATCCCTCCAGACTCAAACATTATCCATGTAACAGGAAGCTGAATGCCAAGGACACTGCTGGTCTTCTGCTCACCCGTCCGGGTCTTCATTTTTTTCACTGCGGATGGGTGCGGAAGCGTCAGCCGGTGTTCCCCAAATACGCAGTTGAGTTGTTATTTATTTTTTTAAACTCCTGCTTTCCCACGGACGTCCGTGCGGGATCCACACTGAAATGAAGCATGCTGAGATTTGTTTTCCCGACCAAAAGGTCTGCAAATAAATGCTTAATTTAATTTGCGGACGCCCATGTACTCTATGGGTGGCTTGATTTGGGGATTCCGCAAATCAAACCCGCCTGTGGACATTGCGCCTAATTCTAGATGTCAGTGAAGGGGAGTGATTTAGAGTATACTGTGCTAGTGTAACTGAACAACCACACGGTTCTTTCAATGATTGGGCCATAACATCTCAAATGGGAGAGCCCAGAGAGAGTGAGAACCAACTGTCCCTGAGCAAGTTACATGTTTGTTTTGGTGGCGCAGCTTAAAACAAACAGTGGTGGTTCCTCTAGTTTTGGACTTAGGCCCAATGTCAATGGGCGGATTTGATTTGTGGGAGATCTGCAAATCAAGTCGCCCATTGGGATGCATTAGCATCCGCAAAACAATTTAAAGCATGTGGATGTGATTCCTTTTTTTTTTTCACCTTGGCTTGCCGATTGCACGTGCGGGAGAAAATCGCAGCATGCTCCATTTTCTACGGATTCCCGTGCAGACTGCTTCCATTCAGGTCAATGGAAGCCGTCCGATCCACAGCACAACCACAGCTGTCACTGTGGATGTGCCACTGCAAAGCAGGAGACTTTGAAAAAAGAAATGCACTGCGCATGTGCCAGGCACGTTGGCTGGCGTGCCCGAACGTAATTGCCATGCAGAAGAAAGAAGGTCGCGACAAAGGAGACCCGCGCTGCATCTGGACAGGTACGAAAATGTCTTTTTTTTGTTCATGTCAGCAGGCACGGCTTCATTCCGCTGCAGGATTCCGCAGATTGAATCCGTGCGTCCAAGTGGGCATGAAGCCTAAGAGAGAACTTGCAGAGCATCAATCATAAAACATAGGATTTGTACATTGAAATAGCTGCACATACAGTTGCAATCAAAATGTATTCAGTCCTCATTGCAAGCTAGATTTATTTTCCAAATTTAAATTAAATAGTTCAGTGCAACAAATGTAACAAGTGGTTTCTCTAAATTGTCACTTTTTATTGACTACTGCAGCCTCAGAATTATTTTACCTCTTCTTCATGACAAGCATCTTTAGTAGAGATGAGCGAGCACCAAAATGCTCGGGTGCTCGTTACTCGAGACAAAATGTTCGCGATGCTCGAGGGTTCGTTTCGAGTAACGAACCCCATTGAAGTCAATGGGCGACTCGAGCATTTTTGTATATCGCCGATGCTCGCTAAGGTTTCCATTTGTGAAAATCTGGGCAATTCAAGAAAGTGATGGGAACAACACAGCAACGGATAGGGCAGGCGAGGGGCTACATGTTGGGCTGCATCTCAAGTTCCCAGGTCCCACTATTAAGCCACAATACCGGCAAGAGTGGGCCCCCCCCGCCCCCCCCCCCCCCCCTCCCAACAATTTTTACTTCTGAAAAACCCTCATTAGCAATGCATACCTTAGCTAAGCACCACACTACCTCCAACAAAGCACAACCACTGCCTGCATGACACTCCACTGCCACTTCTGGGTTACATGCTGCCCAACCTCCCCCCCCCCCCCCCCCGCACGACCCATTGTCCACAGCGCACACCACAGTGTCCCTGCGCAGCCTTCAGCTGCCCTCATGCCACACCACCCTCATGTCTATTTAAAAGCGCATCTGCCATGAGGAGGAACCGCAGGCACACACTGCAGAGGGTTGGCACGGCCAGGCAGCGACCGTCTTTAAAAGGGGCGGGGCGATAGCCCATAATGCTGTACAGAAGCCATGAGAAATCCAATCCTGTGCCACCTCCATCAGGAGCTGCACACGTGGGCATAGCAATGGGGAACCTATGTGCCACACACTATTCATTCTGTCAAGGTGTCTGCATGCCCCAGTCAGACCGGGGTTTTTTATAAATAGTCACAGGCAGGTACAACTCCACAATTGGAATTCCGTGTGCACCCACAGCATGGGTGGCTCCCTGGAACCCACCGGCTGTACATAAATAAATCCCATTGCAGTGCCCATCACAGCTGAGGTAACGTCAGGTTTAATGCAGGTGATCTTCGGCCCACACTGCATGCCCCAGTCAGACTGGGGTTATTTAGAAGTGGACACATGCAGTTACAACTCCGTGTGGACCGACAGCATGGGTAGCTCCCTGGAACCCACCGGCGGTACATAAATATATCCCATTGCAGTGCCCAGCACAGCTGAGGTAACGTCAGCTTTAATGCAGGTGGGCTAAAAATTACTAGGATTACAATGTAGGCGAGGGCCCCAAAAAATTGGTGTACCAACAGTATAAATGTACTCCAGAAAAATTGCCCATGCCCAACCAAGAGGGCAGGTGAAACCCATTAATCGGTTTGGTTAATGTGGCTTAATTTGTAACTAGGCCTGAAATTGGTTCAGGTGCAAGTTTCAACGCTTTATTGAATTGAGAATTGAAACGTATAAACATTGTTTACAAAAGTTATATGACTGAGCCTTGTGGGCCTCAGAAAAATTGCCCATTCGGCGTGATTACGTGAGGTTTCAGGAGGAGGAGGATGAATATAATACACAGATTGATGAAGCTAAAAGGTCCCCATTTTTTATAGTGATAGAGAACGATGCTTCCATCCGTGGGTGCAGCCTATGTATTGTTTAGGTATCGCTGCTGTCCACTGGTGGAGAAGAGAAGTCTGGGGAAATCCAGGCTTTGTTCATCTTTATGATTGTAAGCCTGTCGGCACTGTCGGTTGACAGGCGGGTACGCTTATCCGTGATGATTTCCCCAGCCGCACTAAACACCCTCTCTGACAAGACGCTAGCCGCAGGACAAGCAAGCACCTCCAGGGCATACAGCGCGAGTTCAGGCCACGTGTCCAGCTTCGACACCCAGTAGTTGTAGGGGGCAGAGGCGTCACGGAGGACGGTCGTGCGATCGACTACGTACTCCCTCACCATCCTTTTACAGTGCTCCCGCCGACTCAGCCTTGACTGGGGAGCGGAGACACAGTCTTGCTGGGGAGCCATAAAGCTGTCAAAGGCCTTGGAGAGTGTTCCCCTGCCTGTGCTGTACATGCTGCCTGATCTCCGCGCCTCCCCTGCTACCTGGCCCTCGAAACTGCGCCTTCTGCCACTAGCGCTGTCGGATGGGAATTTTAACATCAGATTGTCCACCAGGGTCCTGTGGTATAGCATCACTCTCGAACCCCTTTCCTCTTCGGGTATGAGAGTGGAAAGGTTCTCCTTATACCGTGGGTCGAGCAGTGTGTACACCCAGTAATCCTTAGTGGCCAGAATGCGTGTAACGCGAGGGTCACGAGAAAGGCATCCTAACATGAAGTCAGCCATGTGTACCAGGGTACCTGTACGCAACACATGGCTGTCCTCACTAGGAAGATCACTTTTAGGATCCTCCTCCTCAGGCCATACACGCTGAAAGGATGACAGGCAAGCAGCATGGGTACCCTCAGCAGTGGGCCAAGCTGTCTCTTCCCCCTCCTCCACATGCTCCTCCCCCTCCTCCTCAACGCGCTGAGATATAGACAGGAGGGTGCTCTGACTATCCAGCGACATACTGTCTTTCCCCGCCTCCGTTTCCGAGCGCCAAGCGTCTGCCTTTATGCTTTGCAGGGAACTTCTCAAGAGGCATAGCAGAGGAATGGTGACGCTAATGATTGCAGCATCGCCGCTCACCATCTGGGTAGACTCCTCAAAGTTTCCAAGGACCTGGCAGATGTGTGCCAACCAGGCCCACTCTTCTGTAAAGAATTGAGGAGGCTGACTCCCACTACGCCGCCCATGTTGGAGCTGGTATTCCACTATAGCTCTATGCTGCTCATAGAGCCTGGCCAACATGTGGAGCGTAGAGTTCCACCGTGTGGGCACGTCGCACAGCAGTCGGTGCACTGGCAGATTAAACCGATGTTGCAGGGTGCGCAGGGTGGCAGCGTCCGTGTTGGACTTGCGGAAATGTGCGCTGAGCCGGCGCACCTTTCCGAGCAGGTCTGACAAGCGTGGGTAGCTTTTCAGAAAGCGCTGAACCACCAAAATAAAGACGTGGGCCAGGCATGGCACGTGCATGAGGCTGCCGAGCTGCAGAGCCGCCACCAGGTTACGGCCATTGTCACACACGACCATGCCCGGTTGGAGGCTCAGCGGCGAAAGCCAGCGGTCGGTCTGCTCTGTCAGACTCTGCAGCAGTTTGTGGGCCGTGGGCCTCTTCTCTCCTAAGCTGAGTAGTTTCAGCACGGCCTGCTGACGCTTGTCCACCGCTGTGCTGCCACGCCGCTCGACACCGACTGCTGGCGACGTGCTGCTGCTGACACATCTTGATTGCGAGACAGAGGTTGCATAGGAGGAGGAGGAGGGTGGTTTAGTGGAGGAAGCATACACCGCCGCAGATACCAGCACCGAGCTGGGGCCCGCAATTCTGGGGGTGGGTAGGACGTGAGCGGTCCCAGGCTCTGACTCGGTCCCAGCCTCCACTAAATTCACCCAATGTGCCGTCAGGGAGATATAGTGGCCCTGCCCGCCTGTGTTTTTCCACGTGTCCGTTGTTAAGTGGACCTTGGCAGTAACCGCGTTGGTGAGGGCGCGTACAATGTTGCGGGAGACGTGGTCGTGCAGGGCTGGGACGGCACATCGGGAAAAGTAGTGGCGACTGAGAACCGAATAGCGCGGGGCCGCCATCATGTTTTTGAAAGCCTCCGTTTCCACAAGCCTATACAGCAGCATCTCCAGGCTGATCAATTTGGCTATGTGCACGTTTAACGCTTGAGCGTGCGGGTGCATGACAGTGTACTTGCGCTTGCGCTCAAACACTTGCGCTTGCGACGGCTGGACGCTGCGCTGAGAGACATTGCTGGATGGGGCCGAGGACAGCGGAGGTGAGGGTGTGGGTGCAGGCCGGGAGACGGTCGTGTCTGTGTCCTGAGAGGGGGGTTGGATCTCAGTGGCAGGTTGGGGCACAGGGGGAGAGGCAGTGGTGCAAACCGGAGGCAGTGAACGGCCTTCGTCCCACCTTGTGGGGTGCTTGGCCATCATATGCCTGCGCATGCTGGTGGTGGTGAGGCTGGTGGTGGTGGCTCCCCGGCTGATCTTGGCGCGACAAAGGTTGCACACCACTGTTCGTCGGTCGTCTGCACTCTCAGTGAAAATCTGCCAGACCTTTAAGCACCTCGGCCTCTGCAGGGTGGCATGGCGCGAGGGGGCGCTTTGGGAAACAGTTGGTGGATTATTCAGTCTGGCCCTGCCTCTACCCCTGGCCACCGCACTGCCTCTTCCAACCTGCCCTGCTGCTGCACTTGCCTCCCCTTCTGAAGACCTGTCCTCAGTAGGCTTAGCAAACCAGGTGGGGTCAGTCACCTCATCGTCCTACTGCTCTTCCTCCGAATCCTCTGTGCGCTCCTCCCTCGGACTTGCTGCAATTACTACTACCTGAGTGATAGACAACTGTGTCTCCTCGTCGTCGTCCTCCTCACCCACTGAATGCTCTTGAGACAGTTGCTGGAAGTCCCCAGCCTCATCCCCCGAACCCCGGGAACTTTCCAAAGGTTGGGCATCGGTAACGACAAACTCCTCCGGTGGGATAGGAACCATTGCTGCCCATTCTGGGCAGGGGCCCGAGAACAGTTCCTGGGAGTCTGCCTGCTCCTCAGAATGTGTCATTGTAATGGAGTGAGGAGGCTGGGAGGAAGGAGGAGCAGCCAGAGGATTCAGAGTTGCAGCAGTGGACGGCGTAGAACTCTGGATGGTCGATAGATTGCTGGATGCACTTTCTGCCATCCACGACAGGACCTGCTCACACTGCTCATTTTCTAATTAAAGGTCTACCTCGTGGACCCATTAATTGTGAGACGCCAGAAACGTGCCTCTCTCCTAATCCCGCAGCAGTCGGCTGCGATACATCTGGATCAGGAGCTCGGCCTGTGCCCACACCCTGACTTGGGCCTCCGCGTCTTCGCCCGCGTCCACGTCCTATAGGCCTACCCCTACCCCTTAGCATGGTGTATTACCAGTAGTGCAGAAACAGAACGCTGTAATTAAATGTGCCGCTTATTGGCCTGTGGTTGGAGGCTGACTTCGCTTACAGAATTCACAGCAGAGCCAGAAAAGAATTTTGCGCAAGCCTGTAGTGAGACGTAGGTGCGTATGACTGAGCTAGTGGAATTCACAGCGCAGAAGCAGTCAAGTGTCCAAAGGCCACTAGTAGGCCTTAAAGGGGTTGTCCCGCGCCGAAACGGGTTTTTTTTTTTCAATAGCCCCCCCCCCCCCCCCCCCCGTTCGGCGCGAGACAAACGCGATGCAGGGGTTTAAAAACAAAAAACAGATAGTACTTACCCGAATCCCCGCGCTCCGTTGACTTCTTACTTACCTTGCGAAGATGGCCGCCGGGATCTTCAACCACGGTGGACCGCAGGTCTTCTCCCATGGTGCACCGTGGGCTCTGTGCGTTCCATTGCCGATTCCAGCCTCCTGATTGGCTGGAATCGGCACACGTGACGGGGCGGAGCTACGAGGAGAAGGAGGGAGAAGACCGGACTGCGCAAGCGCGTCTAATCGGGAGATTAGACGCTGAAATTAGACGGCACCATGGAGACGGGGACGCCAGCAACGGAGCAGGTAAGTGAATAACTTCTGTATGGCTCATAATTAATACACGATGTATATTACAAAGTGCATTAATATGGCCATACAGAAGTGTATACCCCCACTTGCTTTCGCGGGACAACCCCTTTAAGTATTTTGCTTCTATTTTTTTAAAGGCTGAGCTGAGACAGCAGACAGATACTGTAGGCAGCGTATATATGTATACTGTTTCCCTCTGGATAGGATGACGGCGGCGATGTAACGGGCAACGCAGAGCCGGGAAAGAATTTTGCGCAAGCCTGCTGTAACACTTAGCTGCGTATTAATTAGGACTACTACCCCCAGCGGAGACGCAGTACACTCAAGACGGTCACAGGCAGCCCAAAGATAGTATTTTTCCCAAATTTGTTTGAAAAAGCCCACTGCCTATATAGACCGTATATCTCTTTCACCTTTCCCACTGTCCCTGCCTCACCACTACTGGCCCTATACTATGTAAAATTACTGCAGACTGAGGACGCAATGCTCTGCACGGCCGATATACAAAAAAAAAAATGTGCAACACTGCTCACAGCAGCCTTAACAGTACTGCACACGGTCAGATGTGGCCCTAAGAAGGACCGTTGGGGTTCTTCAAGCCTAAAATAACTCCTAACGCTCTCTCTATAGCAGCTCCGGCACCAACAGCACTGTCCCTCAGCTATCTCACAACGCATCTGAGGCGAGCCGCGGGAGGGGCCGATTTTTATACTCGGGTGACACCTGATCTCCCCAGCCACTCACTGCAGGGGGGTGGTATAGGGCTGGAACGTCACAGGAGGAAGTTGTAATGCCTTCCCTATCTTTCTATTGGCCAGAAAAGCGCGCTAATGTCTCAGAGATTAAAGTGAAAGTAACTCGAACATCGTGTGGTACTCGTCTCGAGTAACGAGCACCTCGAACACCCTAATACTCGAACGAGCATCAAGCTCGGATGAGTACGTTCGCTCATCTCTAATCTTTAGTACTCTTACTATTTATAACCTGCTGCTAACCTCATGCATAGCCAGGCAGCAGCATCTGACAGCGTTCCTGAGGAATCTTAGCCCATTCCTCATGGGGTAATAGCCTCTAGTTCAATAATAAGCTTGGCTTTGTGTGCTGTAACTGCTGCCTTGAAATCCCGCCAAATATTTTTTATAGGGTTCAAGTCAGGTGACACTCACTGCATTACAGAATCTTCCAGGACTTCTGAAACCAAGCCTTGGTGGACTTTGAAGTATACCTGGGATAATTGTCCTTTTGGAGGTCCAATGATATCCAACCTTCAGCTTCCTCCCATGAGGACATGATGATTTCTACTAGCATTTCCTAATACTTTATTGAATCCATCTTGTCCTCCACATGCTACAGGTTTCTAGTGGCAGTGGTGCAAAGCAGCCCCAGAGCGTCACTTAGCCACCTCTATGCTTCACTGTAGGCAGAATGTTCTTTGCAGCATATGCTTTATTCTTCCTCCTCCCTTCATAGGCCTGAAAAGTTCCAGTTTTGTTTTCATCACTCTATAGAACAGAATCCCCCAAATTTTGTGACTGACTTATGACTAGAGATGAGTGAACTTACTCGTTTAGGGCGTTTTTGCACTCGAGCACCGCTTTTTCCGAGTAACTTACTACTAGGACGAAAAGATTCAGGGGGTGGCGGGGGGTAGCAGTGGGGAACGGGGGAGCTCTCCCCCCCCCCCCCCCACCTTACTCTGCAACCCCCTGCTCACCCCCGGCGCCCCCCGAATCTTTTTGCCCGAGTAGTAAGTTACTCGGAAAAAGCGGTGCAAAAACGCCCTAAACGCTCATCTCTACTTATGATTTTGAGCATATTGCAATCAACTTTTTTGTGCTTTTGGCTCAGTAGAGGTGTACATCTTGGCGTTCAAACATCCCTGCACTGGTATCTCCTTCTGGTGATCTGATAGGCTGCAGCGCTGAAGAGGCTAAGTGCCTTTTGGCATGGGGCAGGGCTAGATAATTAATATATTTATTTTCATAGCTGCATTGTTACTGAATTGAGGAACTAAGGTAAACTGTTCCTACTATGTGGGAGTACTAATAAGGGGACATGTATACTAGGTGAGGGCACTATTAATAAGGGAGTATCTCTAGTGAATGAGGAGCACTAGTAATAATGGCACGTCTATGCTGAGTTAAGGCACTGTTACCAAGGGTGTATCTATTTTGAGTGGAGGCACTATTACTATGTAACGGCACTAAGGAGGCATTAATACTGAGTGGGGGTACAAAGATGCACTAATAGGAGTGCATCAGTTCCAACTGTGAAGGCACTATTACTAAGCAAGAACAAAAGCGGCAAAGGGGGCATGGAAACGGGAAGCAAGGGTACTCTTTCAGAGTGTGGAGGCACTAAGGGGCAGCATTAAAGGGATGAGGGAACTCTGGAGGCACCATTAGTGAGTAAGGCACAAGGGGGACGTTATTACCTGTTATAGGGTACTCACGGACATTATATATATATTTTTTAAAGAGAACACATTTGGTGTAACAGAATAAAGGTTTGTGTAGGTTAGAAAACTCTTGGGGTGCTGGAAAAGTGAAGAGAAAAAGATGTCTTGCATTGCAAACTTTAAAGAGACTAGTAGCTTGAAGAAGTCGTCATGGAGGTCTGGGCTCGGTGACAAAGAGGCAAAAAGGGAAGGACTCTAGTCAGAGAGAACGTCACCTGTGATTACCGAATATAACAATAATATAATCATGGTCTACAGAGCATCTGTAGAACTGTTATCTACTACTATATGGTAACTGTAAGGGACTACCGGTAATAATGGCCTTTGTACAGTATTTTTTAATTCAGTAACAGTATAGTAATATTTGGTCACTATGCAGCGGTAGTGGTCACTAATATTTCGGCCTGGTATAATGCTAATATTGGTGTGTTTTGATTTAGTAACCTGATAATATTCGGTCACTATTTTGTGGTCATAGTGTAATTTTTGTCCTTCTATAGGGATATAGGTAGTGTCCTTTTTGTATAGTGTTTTTGTTCAGTAACATGATGTTGGTGATATTACTACTACTGCTGGTAATGTTTGAGCCTAGTATAGCGTAACTTGGGTTTTTTTTGGTTGGGTGGGGCTCAACAACGTGTTCGAGCTCCTGATCCTTTGCGACTCTGGCAACGCCCTTGGCTTTAACCATCGGAAGAAAAATAAAATACTGACAAAATGTAATGGCTTCAAGGCTGGTCTACTGATTAATCCAGCAGCAGCATACATTTCTGATTGTTCTTCTAATGAAGACTAAAGTGTACAGATATGCTCTTGAAGGTCAGGTTGATATCAACCTGATATTTGTAATACATGAATTTTGACATGGAGTTGATATGTGATATGTAGAGATGAGCGAGCATACTCGCTAAGGGCAATTACTCAATAGAGCATTGCCCTTAGCGAGTACTTGCTCGCTCGGAAGAAAAGGTGCAGCGGCGGGGGAAAGCGGGGAGGAACGGAGGGGAGATCTCTCTCTTCCTCTCTCCCCTCGCTCCTCCCTGCTCACTGCCGCAACTCACCTCTCACCCGCGCCGGCAGCCGAACCTTTTGTTCTGAGTGGGCAGGTACTTGCTAACGACAATGCTCGATCGAGCAATTGTCCTTAGCGAGTATGCTTGCTCATCTCTAGTGATATGTATTAAGCCTCTGCATGCCAAAAGTCTAGATCACGGAGGAATTCACTAACAAAGTGCTAAGAGCAGCACAAACCTGTAGACTATCTTTATTACCATCCGCTATATTTTGCTGTAATGAGTTGCCAAGCAAATGCTAGTAAATCGTTCACTTTCTGCCTTTGTGTTTTGGTCATAGAGATGAGGATATTATCACTGAGCTCATAGATCATAGCACTGCAGACAGATCGTTGCCGAGAACAATCATACGGCACAATAGTCACAGCTGGAGGACAACAACATAATCATTGTTGTGTTGTCCTACAAATAATGACTGTCACTATGAGATTTACGGAGCTGTGCTCTGCATAGACATGTTCGTAATAGATTTCTGTGTACAAAATATCTTCGAGATTTACGACTTTGTAACTTGACACTATATTTCATTATATGATGTTGCCTCCATAAAGAGGGTCACTACCTGAAATGTTGGTTCATAAAAACTTGACATGCATATAGACTGCCATTATTTAATCTCTCCAACATAACAGTTGCCACTTAATCTTGACCCAACATAGATGTGGCCTTTGGAGGTGTCACAGGTCTGCCATCGCTTTAGAGAAATAGATTGTTTGGCTTTTATAGCTGAACACACAACAGAACTTTACTTCGATGATTTATGTGGTCACTTGTGCACATAACTCTCTTAATAGATGTCGGACAATGCCAATGTAGCACTGACCTCCGACCTTATGTACGTCATATCGGATTTGTGTAAGACTCAAGTCGGTGAACTTCAGCAGACCTGACTTTTTTTATATTATTTCATGGAAGCTGTATAGCTTAAAGAGTCTGTTACAACTATGCTTCAATTATATAAGGTAGCTGCATTTTTTAGCACCAAAACCAGTATTTGACCTAGTCAAAAGAATAGAGGAAAACTTTTCCCATCTTTTTAACATTTTTTACATTCTTGTTTTTTAAGACCCATTTAGAGCTTTGAGCAATCATTTTGCATAAACTATTAAGTAGCTACTCAGCTACTTAATAGCAATTTAGTGTGCTAATGGAGCCTTTAGCTGAATGCAGTTAATAGCCTGAAGCTGCTATTTGCATTTAGTTCCTTTGTTCTCCAAGGGAAACAATGCTATCAGCACTACCCATTGAGAACTGCTGATAAGGCTGAACAACAATTTTTAGGTTGGACTGAATGCAATGATCAGCTAGCAGTGCATGAAAAGTGCACAATGGGCGCTCGTTTAGACGCAACGATAATCGCTCAAACGTTTGCTTTTTAGCGATTTTTGAGCGATCATCGTTCCATGTAAATGGGCCTTTACTTCTAAATATTTATCTTAGTCAAAAAAGCAATATGACCATATGAGAATGGCCAGTGCATTTTTTTTTTTTTATTATAGGTACGTTCATACAGGATGGATAATCATGTTGAAATTCAATAGCATATTACAGTAGTTGCAAAGTGGTCTTCTCGCTCACTCTAGCACCTTCTAGGTGCTCTCCCTAAGGAGAAAAGATAGCGTTCCTGACACATGTCACAGGCTTCTTGCTAGCCAAGCCAGAAACCTACTGCCTACTGATGAGGGGCAAACACCTCAAAACTGCTGTCTGTGTATGGATTCTCGCTTTGCTTTCAATTCCCAGTCATTGTTACAAGACTTGTATAAAAAATCTAACATTGACTTGCAGGAATGCTGTCTTCCAATAGGTGGCGCTGCAGAAGTATTGTTCCATCTCCCTTATTTGCATATTACCCAGAGGAACATGAATGGCCTTGTAAGTCTCACTCACTCACCTGCTAGGTGCTCTCCCTAAGGAGAAAAGTTAGCGTTCCTGACAATGTCCTCTACATGCTGTGGGAAAAAAATCTGCAGCGTGTCAATTTGTTGCAAAAAATATATATATATAATGAGAATGCACAGTATAACTTGTCTGCCCTTAATCATAAATAAGTAGAAAATAAGGAATTAAAACCGGGAAGAACCCGGGACCAGATGGGTTCTCTCCGGGGTTTTACAAAGTTTGCAGAGCTCTATTCTCTGACCTACTTTTACAGGCCTTTAACACCATATCCCGGGGTTGTCCTTTACCAACCCAAGCCCTTCAGGCTCACATCGTACTTATTCCCAAACCCGGGAAGGACCCCTTGGCGTGTGCCAATTACCGGCCGATATCACTCATCAATTGTGACCTTAAAATCTTTTCAAAAATCATAGCCAACAGAATAAACATCTCGATACCAAGACTCATACATGGGGATCAGGTCGGTTTCGTCCCAGGAAGAGAGGCCAGGGATAACTCGACCAGGGCCCTGTCCCTGATCGACTGGGCAAGGAGGAAAAGGTCGCCACTCTGTCTGCTCTCTGTCAATGCAGAAAAAGCATTCGACAGGATAAGTTGGAGATTCCTAGAGGCAACGTTGCAAAAGGCGGGTTTAGGACCTAGAGCCCTTGCATGGATCATGGCATTGTATAAAAACCCCTCAGCCCAGGTCAGGGTCAACGGTAATTTGTCCACCCCCTTCGAGATCAAGAATGGCACGCGCCAGGGGTGTCCTCTGTCCCCTACGCTGTACATAATGGTAATGGAAACTTTGGCCAACGCCATTAGGAATAATCCATCAATAAAAGGGGTAAGGGCAGGGAAGGTAGAACATAAAACGTCACTTTATGCTGACGACTTATTGGTCTACCTCACAGAACCACGAGTAGGTCTCCCTAATATCATGCAAGCATTCACAGCCTTTGGGAAATTAAGCAACTACAAAATCAATGCCCAAAAGTCGGTGATTCTTAATGTTTCAATCCCCAGAGGAGAGGCAGAGAACCTGGGGGCAGCTTTCCCATTCCTCTGGAAGGAGGATTCCCTTATATATTTAGGGATACAGATTCCGACTGATGTAACTAGGATATATGATCTAAACTATAAACCAATTCTACTGACCCTAACGAAGGATCTGGAGATATGGTCCTCGACCCCACTGACATGGTTCGGTAGAATGAATGCAATTAAGATGGATATACTCCCGAGACTACTATATACCTTCCAGACTGCACCATGTAACCCCCCGAACACCTTTTTCGATAAACTACGAGGCCTAATACTCAAGTTCATCTGGAAAGGTGGCTTTAAAGACTCAGTTACAAAAGCCTAACCAAACCTAAAGAAAAGGGCGGAGTGGGTCTTCCTGACTTCCGCATGTATCACAAAGCGACAATAGGAACGCTCATATTAGACCTGTTCCATCATAGGGAGGACAAATACTGGGTACAAATAGAGAACAGCAACAACACTCCCGAGACTAGGGGGGTGTTCTGGATACCGGGTAAAGTAAATTGGGAGAAAACAGAGATACCATTCATGATAAATACATTGATGGGTGCCTGGAAGGGGGGATGCAGGATTTCTGTTCCGGGGCCCCTTACCCCTCTGGTTGGAAACCCAAATCTTCAGGTAACTTTGCGGACGCGCAATCTGGAGTTTTTACCCATAGGAGTGGAGGCCAGGGTGGGAGAAATGGTAGAATCAGGGGACATACGGGAGTTGGGGTCTTTGCGGGGGTCCCACGGGTCGGCCCCGGGCTCATGGATGCAATACCTACAGATACGTAGCTACCTGGGTAAGATTAAACCTGCTCGAGGATGGAACATGACACATACCCCCTTCGAGAAACTATGCTGTGCCTCGGAAACTCCTAGACATACAGTATCAATACTCTACAACCAATTGGTGGAGGAGCAATTGGGGAATCACCAACCCAGATGGACAGGCGCATGGGAGGAAGCACTAGGCCGGTCATTTACTGCGGAATCTTGGGGTAAAGCATTTCAGCTTACTCACAAAATGTCAATCTCCAGTAGACTTCAGGAACTAAATTTTAAGATTATATCAAGATGGTACCTGACCCCGGAGAGATTGCACTCCTTCTTTCCCTCAACCCCGAACATTTGTTGGCGTTGCAGAGCAGACACCGGTTCAATGCTCCACATCTGGTGGGAATGCCCCATGGTCGCAATTATATGGCAAGAAATAAAACACTTATTTGAAAAGGTGTGTAGACAATTGCTCGTTCTGACACCTGAGTTGGCACTCCTGTCCATCGCCCATGAGGAGGCTCAATCTCTCAAAACGGGCTTACTAAAATTCTTCATTATAGCTACAAGGCAGGTGATTCCTAGATTTTGGAAACAGAGCATGGAGATCCCCAGAAGTGCATGGGTAGGAGTGATGGATGAGATTGAAAGATTGGAGAGACTTAGAGTATCGGAAGACCTGACGGGATACGATAAGTTCTATCGAACCTGGGCTACATGGATAGACGCACGAAATACACCCATGTTCTCAAGATGGCTACTCACGGGTAAATGTGAATGAGCGTGTGGTATATATTTAACAGTTAGTAGAGTCAGGAATGGACTCTGGATAACCCCCCCCCCCCTCCTTCCCCCCCCCCCCCCTTCCTTGTTTCCCTTGTCTTCATGTCTGTTAGAACTTAACTTTCCCTTTTGTTAATGTTATTCATAAGAAGCAACACATATAGGAAACTGCTTAGTTCAAGGAGTTTTATTGGTTGATTTCGTACAAGAAACTCAAAATTTGAAATTTTCTCTTCACATGTACGAGCCGTAAAGTATCATTAAGTTTCCCTTATGTGTTATAATGTACAAGTATGGTTAATGAAAAAGCAATAAAAACACTTTGACAGAAATAAATAAGTAGAAAATTATATAAAGGCTGACCAGATGGAACAGTTGGTCTCTCTTTTTCCATGTCAATCATCTGTTGCAGATTCTTGCTATATTCACATGGCCGAATTCGCCATGGGATTATCCATACAGATTCAACCTGTAAACTGCAGCAAAAAAACACAGCTATTCTACTGCGGGTTTTGCTGTGGATCCACACATGCATTTAGCTCTGTCAAATGGCCAAAATCCGCCTATGGAATTGTGATGGGGTTGCCTATGAAGAAGTGACAGCGATTTGCACAGAAACGCCTCGGAATTCCGCACACGGATGTTGCCCGTTCACAAGGTTACATGTGCAGCCAAAACCATTGCAGAATAGATTTTTGTCGCAGTTTTACAGACAGATTTCGCGCAGAAAATTCTGCGGTGGATTTTGCCATGTGGACATAGTCTTTTGTCATGGATTTCACCTCTTTCAATGAGTTGGGGATAAAAATCTGTGTCAGAATCTGCCTGTTTTGAGAGATATATAGGTTTGTATTTTATTCTACAGTTCATCCCCATTTAAGTATCTACTTCATGGACAATGCTAGAGTGAGATCAGGGAGATAAAGGTCTTGTGCCCTTTGAGAATGCAGGCTCCAGGAAGTCAGCCAATTGCTAAGAACAGGACCCAGGGCATTCAACTGAGTTTGCTGTGGGAGCCATGGCCAGTCACACATTTCCCCTGCACTGGCTGCTTGGGAACATGTAGTACTACCTAGTAATTACAGGATAGCACAAGATCCACCAAAATGGGATCCACTCTTACATTCTTGCTCTCTGGGGACTCCTCTCTGTAACGTTAATATGTCCTAATAGGATATATGAATCGTGGGTGTTTTCTTGGCACAAAGTCCTTAAATACGTGGCTTCAGCATTGATGCAGAAGGGTTTTTTGAGAACAGTGCTGACTTCTATGGTGGCTACTGGCTCTACAGAAGGCACGGCCAGCACTTAAATAGAGAGGGTGCAGCAATACTGAGGAAAAATGAACGTTGCAACCAAATTGGTTGTAGTGGGCAATTATTGATGTATCCACCTTTCCTTTAAAATCCTTAACAAAAATCGAGCTAAAGGGAACTTGTCGCATTGAAAATGCAGGCCATTTGTAGGCATCATGTTACAGAGCAGGAGGAGACGAGAAGCTATATAGTTTTATGGAAACAGATTCAGTCTAACTTGTATTTTATTTATTTGAATGTCTGCTCTCTCCAAGCTTAGAGGTCCAGTTTGAGGTTCTATCAATGACTGACAGCCTACCCTGTATAACTAAGCATACAGAAAAAGTTGTCAATCTGGGATAGGACCGCCCACTGGACTCCTAAGCTCAGAATGAGCAGACCTTTAACTCATATACACTTTATACTCAATCTTTCCCCATAAAACTACATATCAATCTGCTCAGCTCCTCCTGCTCTATAACCTGATGCCTGAAGGTTTGGAAAACATGTTAGAAACTGACAGAATTTTTTTTTAAACCACTATTGTTTCACAAAATGCTAATAAAGCCCCGACAGGCTGCAATTCGCATCATGACATTAGGTGACAACAACAGGCATATTATATAGGATAGAGATCTCTTGGCAGAATATCACAAACTCATCTTGTTTTAAGAAAGTAGTTCTCCCATGACACGCACATCTGAGCATATCTAGCCAAGAGGAAAGCTAAGGAAGGACACATCTGTACTTCACATTTCTACAGCACAGCCTTTGATAAAATGCCCCCAGTCATGTTTACTGTTTCCATGCTATTGGATGGGGTATCTTTTGGCTGTGTGCTACCTATCCTAATCTGTATATGTTGCATTTGGTATTCAACTATTAACAAATTGGCTATTTTAGGCTTTTTGTGCTTTTTCCTTGACGTCATTAGTAATGTCTAGTATTGGAGACTAGCTGTAGAGCAGAGGAAATAAGTACGCAGATTCAATTATATGTCACCTTTCCTCTCCGAATGTATTTTTGTATACCATATGTAATGTTCCATCTGAATGAAGTCGATATTTTTCCGGCGTCCCTTATTTCACACATCCTCCTGCAATCATCTTGGAGTGATAGAAAAAACATCTATCAATCAAGAATTACTGGCACAGAGTCAACTCCTGCTGTTATGCGAGAGTATAATATCCTAGTGAAAGATGAGCTGAACTGAAGTCTATCCCTACATACGTCTCACTGCTTGTATTAGTTTCCTTTGTCCTTCATTTAAATATCATCACTGCCTGTCAAATCAATAATCCTATGCAGGAAAAGATTGGCAAAGTCACATAAATAGTACCTACAATTGCATTAACAGACACCGTAGTGATTGTCATGTCTTGGTACATACAATGACTTACTTTGTGCGTCCTTTTATAAAACATTATCTTAGATATACAGCCTGAGTTGGGAGACTATTGCCTCACTTTTCTGCAGTTCTTCATGGCAGGCTTCAGAGGTCTTTTTCCATATGCATAAAATTATAACTGAAGGGTAGTCCAGCTGCTTGAATGTACAGATGCAGCCAAGTTTAATCTGACTGGGCTAACTTTGTGACAACTTATCTCGTCTTAAAGTTGTTATCCAGTTGTAAACTATTGATGGCCTATGTGCGGTATAGGCTGTCAATAAGAAATTGGAGGAGGGTCTGCTGCCAGGAACCCTGCCGATCAGCTGTTTGCCAGGCGAGTGCACTCATGCACTGAACTCATTTCTGCGGACAGCTCCATTGCCACGGCAGTGGCCAGGCTTGGAACTGCATATCAATTAGCCGTTGAAGTGAAAGAGAATTCCCCCTGAAATACCAAGCTTGGCGACTGTAGTAGGAACAGAGCTGTGTGACAAATGCACTGCCCTGGCAAACCGCTCATCAGTAGGGGTCCCTGTTAGAATATTCTATTGACAGCCTATCTTGAAGATAGGCCATAAGTAGTTTAACCACTTTAAGACAAAACAAAAAAGAAACATTTTAAAGCAATTAAGAGAGTAAACAAACTGTGGCACAGAAAATTATAACACATTAAGGCCTCATGTCCACTAGAAAAATACAGTCCGTGCAGAATCTGCTGTGGATTTCCGTGGCGGATTCTGCGCGGATTTGCTTTAAATGGTATTTTTTTGCATGCAGATATCCGCACACATTGCTATCAATGTGATAGCAATATTGCCGATCCGCGGCAGAATGGAAAATGCCGCGTTTTTTTCCTCCCGCGTGTGTAAAATGCAATTCTTTTAAAATGCCATCCGCGGGTGCAAAAATCAATTTAATGGACCATGGATGGCCAATGATTCCCTATGGGCAAAATCCGCTGCGGATTTCACAATTCCATTTAACAGGTGGACATGAGGCCTAAGTTTCAAGTGTATTAGCTATGTCACATACAATAAATATAGGAAAACCTGCTGTGTTGGGAAAAAAATGTTCATCTGCTTATCTTCTAGTAACATACATAGTACATTGGGCTGAAAAAAAGACAAATGTCCATTCAGTTCAGCCTTTCCCCCCCACACCCCTCCTCTTGTTTATCCAGAGGAAGGCAAAAAAAAAAAAAAAAACGAGGCAAAATCCAATTTACCCATTTACCCCATTTTGGGGAAAAATTCCTTCCTAACTCCATAATGTCAATCAGAATAATCCCTGGATCAACATTTAATATCAACAACCCTTCTGGTCATTTAATGTCTGTGACTTGTAATATTATAGCGCTCTAGAAAGGCATCTAGTCCCCTCTTAAAGGGGTTGTCCCGCGAAACAAAGTGGGTCTATACACTTCTGTATGGCCATATTAATGCACTTTGTAATGTACATTGTGCATTAATTATGAGCCATACAGAAGTTATCAGAAATTTTTCACTTACCTGTTCCGTTGCTAGCGTCCTCGTTTCCATGGAGCCGTCTAATTTTCAGCGTCTAATGGCCAAATTAGACGCGCTTGCGCAGTCCGGGTCTTCTTCTTTTCTCAATGGGGCTCCGTGTAGCTCCGTGTAGCTCCGCCCCGTCACGTGCCGATTCCAGCCAATCAGGAGGCTGGAATCGGCAATGGACCGCACAGAAGCCCTGCGGTCCACCGAGGGAGAAGATCTCGGCGGCCATCTTCAGCAGGTAAGTAAGAAGTCACCGGAGCGCGGGGATTCAGGTAAGCGCTGTCCGGTGTTCTTGTTTAACCCCTGCATCGGGGTTGTCTCGCGCCGAACGGGGGGGCTGTTGAAAAAAAAAAAAAACCCGTTTCGGCGCGGGACAACCCCTTTAAACTCCTCTATGGATTTTGCCATCACCACTTCCTCAGGCAGAGAGTTCCACAGTCTCACTGCTCTTACAGTAAATAACCCCCTTATATGTTGGTAATGAAACCTGCTTTCCCTTAAACGTAGCGGATGCCCTCTTGTTACTGTCGTAGTCCTGGGTATAAACAGATCATGGGAGGGATCCTTGTATTGTCCCCTTATGTATTTATACATAGTTATTTGGTTGCCCCTTAACCGTCTTTTTTTCTAGGGTGAATATTCCAAATTTTGAGCCAGTCCTCTCATTCTATGTATTAATTTAGTTGCCCTTCTTTGAACCCCTTCAAGCTCTGCAACATCTTTCCTGAGCACCGGTGTCCAGAACTGTACGCAGTATTCCATGTGAGGCCTGACAAGTGCCTTATATAGTGGGAGGATAATGTTCTCGTCCTTCGCCCCTATACCTCTTTTAATGACCCGAAGACTTTATTTACCTTTGCAGAAGCTGACTGGCATTGGTTGCTCCTATTGAGTCTACAGTCTTTTAAAACAAACTGGATCTTCCCATATTGGATTATTTTATTAGAGAGTTGTATTGCTACATTTTTTTTAATGCATGTCCTATATATTTTCTCAAAGGCCGAGTACTTCATTGACATGAATGAAAAAAGGGAATTTTGGAAATTTCAGAGTACATGTGGGCTGTTATATGAGCGTTATTCTTAGTTAGGGCTCACGCCCATGGCTATATGTGTATAGAGGTGCGGAGACCGCATATGGTACTGCGCATGCCCGTGTATCACATGCACATAGACATGCGCAGTGTGATTTATTTATTTTTTTTAAATTCCCTGCTGTGTTTCAGAGCAGGGATGCGTATGAAAACTCTTCCCATATGCAATGCATTGCGTATGGACAATGTATGATCCACAGCCTATACAAGTGTGTAGGGCTCACGCTGTGTTCATACGCAGAGGAATAGAGTATTCTGCAATTTATCTCTCTTACATAGCGATACACAGTGACTAGAGATGAGCGAACGTGTCCGTTACGGACACATCCGCACCCGGACACCGGCTTTGGCGAACACTGCAGTGTTCGCGCGTAAGTGTCCGGGTGCCGCCGGGGGGCGGGGAGATGCGCGGCGGCGCGGGCGGCAGTAGCGGGGAACAGGGGGGAGCCCTCTCTCTCTCCCTCTCCCCCCCACTCCCCGCCGCACCCCCCCGCGCTGCCACGGCGGCCCCCGAACTTTTTCGCCCGAACACTGAAGTGTTCGCAAAGTTCGGTGTTCGGGCGAAAAAGGGGCGGGGCCGAACGTGTTCGCTCATCTCTAACAGTGACCACATGCCAGTGTTTATAGATCAATTAAAGTCTGTTTACTTTCATCGACTTCATTCACTGTGTATCACACGTCCGTGCAACGCGCATGGGATACGCGGTAAAAATACATTCATGGACATGAGGCCTTAGACTGATTAAGGGAAAAAAATAATACATTATATTAAAGGGCCACTCTGGTGAATTTGTTTTCCATTGATTATGCAGCTATCCTTCAGTCATGTTATCTTAATCAACACAAGCTCAGATTTACTTGGGGTTATGTGGTCACTTCTAGTCAAATTCTGTTTGTGTGATACTGTTACATGGATCTACCACAGAAACTGCTTAGAGGGGGTGTACCGCAGTTACTGATGATGATCCTGCCACACAGTTATAATAGAGGAGAGCACAGCTCATCCTCCTCACTATATACTTGTGGTTTGGAGCTTATTTTGGTGATCATGCAAAAAACAAACTCTCACAGAGCTCAATGAATGGGGAAATAAAGAAGTTATAAGACTTTGAATGTATCGATTTAAAAGGAAAAAAAAGTTTAAAAAAAAAAAGTTTTTTTATTGTGTAAAAGTGTAAAAAACAGGACAGCTTACCACCATTGATGGAATGATAAGTTTTGAATGATGTCAGCAAATTGTAAAAAGCAAAATGTCAGGATGTCTGTCTTGAGCTGAATCTCAAGAGAACGTGGGTCATACAGCAAGACAATGACCCAAAGCACACAAGTCATTTGACTAAAGAATGGATAAGGAAGAATAAAGTTAAAGTCCTGATCTTAGTCCTATAGAAATGTTTTGAAAGGACCTGAAGGGAGCAGTTCACAAACCCACCAACATAATAAAGTTGAAGCTGTTTTATGTACCGAGCAATGGGCTAAAATTCCTCCAAGCTGATGTGCAGAACTAATCATCAATTATCAGAAACCTTTAGATGTTTATTGCTGCACAAGGGGGTCACACCACTTAATGAAAGCAATGGTTCACATACTTTTGCCACCCCCAGACGTGTGATATTGGATCATTTTCCTCAATAAATAATAACTCGGTCTATTTTTGACTCATTTGTTTGGTTTAGTTCTCATTATGTACTTTTAAGACTTGTGTGAAAATCTGATGTCGTATTAGATAAAATGTAAGCTGAAATAATTTTGATTTTAATGAGAACTGTGACAACTTCAGCTTGTATCTGAGGGTTCTATGGGCAACTTATTGTTAGGCACCCTTCCCACAATTTATGTAATGACTAGAGATGAGCGAGTATACTCGCTAAGGCACTTTACTGGAGCGAGTAGTGCCTTAGCCGAGTATCTCCCCGCTCGTCTCTAAAGATTTGGGGGCCGGGGAGCGGCGGGGAGAGCGGGGAGGAACGGAGGGGAGATCTCTCTCTCCCCCCCGCTCCCCGTCGCAACTCACCTGTCACCGGCGCCAGCCCCCGAATCTTTAGAGACGAGCGGGGAGATACTCGGCTAAGGCACTACTCGCTCCAGTAATGTGCCTTAGCGAGTATACTCGCTCATCTCTAGTTATGACCCAAAGTTCTCCAGCCCAGTAAGAAATAACAAAATGCCTCGGCTTACACTCGGTATTTCAGGCTGTTTTCGGGGTGCAGATGGAACTACTGGGGATCTCTATGTAAATGGAGCTGCCTTTTCACGGAAAACATTGCTTACTTTACCACCTACATGTCTGTCTTGGTCATACAAAGTTTTGAGTCTTTAGTCCCACTGTAGCCATTCAGCTACGCAGTCTGCAAACCTGTATGCCCAATACTGCTGGATTTATACTACAAGCACTTGTGAGACCTTTTACATTTTCTGCAAGATCTACAAATATTTTCTCTATCAAGTTATGGCAGAGCACAGCCTGCATTCCACTTGGGGGCATTACCATTCTGCTTAAAGTCTAGCCAACCTAGGAGAAGTCAATTGCATTTTGCATAATAATTTGCACATGAACAACTGCTAAAAGTTTTGCTAATGGTGCTGAAATTATTTGGCCTTTGGGTTGCACTGTACTTCATCTCAAGATCTTTCCATTTACTATAAGAACTGAAAACCATTTTGGATGTATGGAATTGAGCCAAGTAACTTCGAGAGATCCCTTTGGTGATTTTCCTGGGGTAATTACTATAGAATGTTCATGTTGTTATGATATTGTTTATTTAGCCTTCAATCATTTATGAGCCTAAGTTCATTTTGCCTGAACTGTTCTAGTGAATCAATGTTTAGCAGCTGGTTTATTCTTGATTACAGTAATTATTTTTTAGTATATATTATTTGTTCTCAGCAGGTTCATTTTCACAGAGCCTTAAAGGGGTTTTCTAAGTATTTATGTTTAATATAAAAATATATTCTTTTATAACAGCAGGTGACTAGGAAAAATAATTAAACCATATACTCGCCTTTGCTAGACTCCCACAGCTCCAGCACTGCATCTCCCGTTCTCACTACTCGGTCTGTTCACAAGCCATTTTGTACACTGACAGACAGCGGCAACCAATCGCATTGCACTGATGAGATCTTTTCTTAAAGGGACCTGTCACTGGGCTCATGCTGCCCGGACCACAGATGGCATGATCCCAGGACAAGGATGCCCATTGCCCCCTTGTATGTGTTGTTCTGATATGCTGTGGCATTTCAGAATAAACACACTTTGAAGTTTGACTCACAACGGGGCTCGAGTTACAGAAGTGGGCCATGATGGCCTCTCCCAACCTATGGTATGTTGACTGAGAGCTCTCCCCTATATGCAAAAAGGAAGATACCTGTCAGTCTGAATACACCTGTTATAAACTCCCATTTACACTTGTCAATTATTGTTACAGTTTGTTCGGTCTGAGAAATCGTAATGATAATGGTCAATGTTAACAAGGGAGAAGATCAATAATAAAGCTATTATTATTTATCAGTTGTTATACTGTAAAAACACTTAATCAGTGGCACAATTGATAAATGCATAGATGTGTTTTCTTTAGCTTGACTCCTAATGCAATGTGATATCAAGGTGTGCCGTGCAATCAGTGGTTTATTTACACTTTGAATTGCTTCACAATGGGTTTTGTTGTGATGAGAGAATAGCTTTTAAGCCGCATTTACAACAATTATTATTTGAACGAACGAACAACTAAACGAATTAACAACTTTTTGGCATAGAAATGCTGAGCATTTAAATGTCCACATAATCATGTGCAATCCTTTCCATTTCCCTTATTAGCTAAAGTAAACTCTGTATATGTTGTTTTCTGAGGTAGGTGTGTGTTTATGGGAGGAAACTCTGACTGGCAGCTTTGTAATTAGTGTGAAGGTAAGCCAAGAGGCAAACAGCTGATGGGTATCATGTTCACTGTGAGAGCAGGTTACCGCTGCTGCCTATAGAAGTCTATGTAGAGGGGAATGGAAAAAGTGGGCAGGTGCAGGGGACTAGCTACTATGGTGTCTTTCATAGCAAGAGGTGACTTGCTTTCCTATCTCTTTTCCATATACCTAGAAGCAGCAGCATGGAGGACAATGTACAGCATATGAACAGTATAGCTGTGAGTCCAGCACTGAATCAAGACAGTGAATATCTTTCTCTTTCAGCTCTCTTCTCTGTAGACATTTTTCATTTTTGGCTAAGGTAGTTTAGGAATTAGTGATAGTATCTCTGCAATATTACATGTGGTTTAGACACAGGGGTCAATATTGATATCCTTTATCCATGGTGGTCTAGAGTGGTTGCAGGTTAAAGGGCTTGTCAAGTTGTAAGCTGCAGGATAGTCCATCAATAGTAGATCAGCAAGTATCTGCCACTTGAGACTCCTGCTAATCAGCTGTTCCCCAGGCCAGGGTACATATGCACTGAGCAGAAAGCAAACAGCTCTATTCTCACTGCAGTGGCCAGACTTGGTATCGCATGGCAAGTTCCTAGTGAAGGGAATAGTTACTTTGCTTGTAATACCAATACCAGCACTTGAGGAAGCAATCAGAGCAATCTCTTGCTGGAGGCCGGGTCTTCAAGCTCCGTGACTAGCAAAAGATGCTCTGTCAGCGATAACAAGTGGCCGGCAGCCTGCCTGGAGCTCAGGAGAGCAGCGGCAGGGATCCGGACTTCAGCAGCTAGGTGAGTATTGATTTTTTTTTCAGGTAGTACAGCAGGTGCTTGCATTTAGCGCAGCCAAAAACGTGGTACTGTCAAAGTTGTGTCACGTTTTCAGCAGCGCTGAAACCGCTGCCCATTCATTGCAAGGGGCGATGCACGGCTGAAAATGGCCACATGAAAACGCCTTTTCACATGGATTGCGAGGGTAATATTGGGTCGTGATGCATGGCCCGATATTGCTCTCACTAGTGTGCAGGAGCCCTTAGAATGTATTAGTAAATTTGCCTCACTGTCTACCAAAATACCTTTTGGTAACTGCGGCGCTATCCATGTACAACATTGCTGCATGTTGTGCCTATCATATGAGCGGTACCTTTTCCATGCTTGACTGGCTGAAATGAATCTGATCTGGACACAGCAGTGTTTCTGGGCTTTAAATGAAACCACACCATGGGACTGCATTGTAATCGAATAGAAGGCTGCTAATGGCAGAGACCACCGTTATATAAATGGAAGGAGAAAGCTAGAATGATTGAATTCAGGACTAGGTTTTTGCTCTGTGTTTTTTTTTTTTCCTCTCCTGATTTCACTGTTTAATGGGAGGGGGCAAATCACTGACAAAATGTTCTTTTTTTATTCCTACACGCAAATATCACATACAACAGTGATAATTATGGCTTGACAACTGTCATTTCCCTCAGACATCCTGATCATTTCCCTCTGTGGAGGTAACTTAGTTTTCTTCTCTGTGCACAATAACATGGGAATCAAAGCGGCTCTTGTCATACAGTCAAAAGAGAGTCCCATGGGCTGCAACAAAGGCCAATGCCAGGTAAAGTGGGAAAACTGACAAAAGCTGAGATGTTTCCTGGGGGAACTGTTTACAAAGGAGTCATAGTTGAAGAGGAGGTGAGAGAAATGAAAGTTCAGGCCATTCACTACGGAGCGCCTGCTAAATACGGTTACACAGGCGATTGTTTCCAGATATTTGTGGCGCATTAAAGAAAGGAGAATAGAAATATCTGTATTTCATATAGACTTGAAAAGTCATTTTATTACTTCTCTCAGCTAGATGTTAACTCTTTGCAATTCATGAAGCTCAGTTCTGATGTGTTGATATG
This sequence comes from Eleutherodactylus coqui, assembly GCF_035609145.1. Classification (NCBI taxonomy): domain Eukaryota; kingdom Metazoa; phylum Chordata; class Amphibia; order Anura; family Eleutherodactylidae; genus Eleutherodactylus; species Eleutherodactylus coqui. The sequence continues at coordinate 97,997,979 of NC_089838.1, read as the reverse complement.
CATCTTAACTTAATCACTGAGCCAACAAATTTGGAGTCAAACTCTAGATGAGGTAATTAAAGCCACAGGTTAATGAAAAATACAAATTACTGAATGGAACTCTTTATCATAAAATGTTTAACAAATGGAATAAAACAACCTTTAGGTCTCCTTCACACGGGTGACATGGCATAGTCACGAGAAAATCGCAGTGATATCGCATCGCTGGTCCGTGCACTATCACTGCGTCTTCTTGCAGCAATACAGCGATTTTGTAGTGCTACAAAGTCGCGAGGATTTTGCGAGGATCTGCTGCCTCTTATTGGCTCAGCGGGACCAATCTGATTGGTCCCGCTGAGCCAATGAGAGGCAGCAGTCACTCACCCATTCATGAATTCATGAATGGGTGTGTGAGTAAGACCTGCCTCTGATTGGTCAGGCTGTGACCAATTAGAGGCAGCTCATTCAGCAGGCGGGAATTTTAAATCCCCAGCTGCTGAATACTACAGAGAGCAGTTCAGAGAATTGCCGCCGGCCGCCGCTGAACTCCGTCTGCCGGGACCGGGTGAGTATATATATATTTTTTATTTTTACACATTTCTGGATGAATTGCAGGGAAGAGCTTATATATTTAACCCCTTCCCGACAATTCATCCCGCGATCGCCCGCAGCGCATTGCTTTCAATGGAGCCGGCTGTATTGCCGGCTCCATTGAATTCAATGGGCTAACATCGTTCTTCTCTGCCACAGCTGTTACAGCTCGAAACGAACCCTCGAGCATCGCGGGAAGTTCGACTTGAGTAACGAGCACCCGAGCATTTTGGTGCTCGCTCATCTCTAAACGCCAGGCAACCTCATTCTCTAGAACAGTGTTTCCCAACTCCGGTCCTCAAGGCACCCCAACAGGTCATGTTTTCAGGATTTCCTCAGTATTGCACAGGTGATATAATTCTTCTCAGTGCCTCACATTGCCACAGGTGTTCTTACTATAAGATATCCTGAAAACATGACCTGTTGGGGTGCCTTGAGGACCAGAGTTGGGAAACACTGCTCTAGAAAGATAGTGATATGCCATCACGTTTGTGTATTGGAAAGAATCATTTAAAGTATATTTATGACAAGTCCCAAGTACCGGTGTGTTATTCCTTTCTTCAGTGGTTCCATCAGGAGTTCAATCGTTAAATTAGTCAACTGTATACAGTGAAAAAAAAGTCTGAAAGTAGGAATATGAAAGCAAAGAATGTATACCCCAAACTGGTTACATATTGCTAAAATGAATACTTGGTAGAACAACAGGATATGTCTCTTTATACCATATAACGGAAGACTATGATGCGTAACTTAACCCAAGGTGTCCTGTGTTGATGATCATTAGATGTCAACCCCCTTATTCCCGAAGATGTTCTTGTCTTGCACACCAATCATTATGCTCATTGAATTCCATTGAGCTGCTTATCACTAGTGGTCAGGCTGCTGAAACAACTAATCATCTAATTACCGGGGTACGTAAAAGGCAACATATTTCAATAGACTATGCAGCGCAAATGTGATGTTACGTTGAGATCAATAGGAGACTATTTAATTTATGGTCTCTTTCAAGTCCAACAGATTGGGAGTTGCAAAGAGTAATGGCTCTCTGTGAAATTCATATGTCCCAATTAGTTATATGGATGGAGGTTATCCAAGATCGAACCACTCCTTTATAGAAGTATTCCCATATTCTGTATCACTAGGTTATGCCATAACATTATCATCAGTGGGGGTCTGACCTCTGCAGACAACTGCAACAGCATTTCATTTAAAGAGAACCCATCATCAGATTAAGCAGAAATGTAAGCCAAGAGCAATGCTACAGTATTGATAGTAATCTGTTTTCCACAGTTATTCTCATTTGACTGTTAATAAAAAGCATACCTTACTGCCATGTTGGGCACAGATGCCCAACTGGTCGTCCTATCGATAACATTCCTGTGCTTTTACACAAGTAGTATCATCGCTAATGAATGGAAGAAGAGCGGCCAGGGGATCTTTCCACCCTGCCTGCCCAAATACACAGTAAACAGCGCGTCGTTCATAAATGACAGCCCGTTTACACTGGCGATTCGTTGTTCAGTTTTCTGCATGCAGGATCTAAATGACGAACGAGAAGCGAATGAATTCTCATTCATCATTCAGTTAGGGCATGCATTTACACTGAACACTCCGCATGTAAATAAGGCAGAGCAGTCAGGTGGGCGAGGACTGTCTCGGCTAGCAACCTATTCGGCCACCAAAGTTGTCTCCCTCCCTCATGTAACAAGAGGGCATCCTCTATGTTTAGAAGAAAGAAGGTTTTGTCGCCAACACAGAAGGGGGTTCTTTACTGTAAGAGCAGTGAGACTGTGGAACACTCTGCCTGAGGATGTGGTGATGGCAAAAACAATAGAGGAGTTTAAGAGGGAACTAGACTTCTTTTGAAAGCACTACGGCATTACAGGATATAGACATTAAAATACCAGAAGGGTTGTTGATCCGGGGATCTTCCAACTACCAGTCTTGGATTCAGGTAGGAACTTTTCAAACGTTGATCCGGGGATTATTCTGACTGCCATTATGGAGTCGGAAAGGAATTTGTTTCCCTCAAAATGGGGCAAATTAGCTTTTGCCTCCTTGGGTTCTTTTGCCTTCCTCTGGATCAAGAATGTGGGGAACAGGCTGAACTGGATGATCTTTTCTTAGCCTAGCATGCCATGGTACCTCCTCTGATGTTGATGATGCAGTATGCATCATGCATGTACCACTCCCAAGTCTTACGCATTCAATCAGCACAAGCTAAGATAAACTATCCTTTTTGTGGGCAGATTCGCGTTGCTCATCTGCACGTGTGCCAGTTGCTGACCTCGCTGTGCACCCACAAGACTTGGCATCACTACATAGATGACACAGTAGACATCAGAGGAGACAAAGTGGGAAAAACAGATTACTGTCAATATTGTAGGGCTGCTCTTGGCTTACATTACTAAAACCTGATGACCGATTCCTTTTTAGTGAACTGGGCTGCATTGCAATTGTCACATGAAGTGACCAATACAGTAAGTAGCCGATTGATGGAGGTCCAGCTGCTCTAACCCTAGCAATCAACTGTTACTGTGAAGGATGCCATGTCTGACCATACATTTTTCCTGCATAAGCTGGTTCATACTGGGGTATCCTGAGTCGTAGGATCACTTTTTGATGCCTTAAGTCCTAGTAGACATATGTATACTGGTTTTCTTCATGGGACTACCCTCTTAATGGAATGGATGACTGTGTTCATAACAACATTATACACTTTAGCCTGTTAGTGTTTTCTGAAAATGTTTCAAACTGATGCATTGTGCAACAGAAATGTTCAGTGAATAAAGATTTTCTTTTTCTCAATACAGTTTTCCTCCATGGCTGGACTCTACTGTGTAAGTTATCTACTGGTTATCTACTGTGTAGGTTGAAGAAAGAAAATTTTATGATCCATGTCCATAAAAGAAAACATTTTTTTGACATTCTAGAATTGTACTTTTCCAGGCCTGTAACATGCTTACGTCTGTTCTATTCCCCCGCTGCTTTAATCAAACATAGACTATTTGCTGTGGTGCTTCAGCCTTTGACCTTCTCTAAGTAATATTTTTCCATACAGACTTTCCAATCACAAGAAGGAAATTGGTACATGGCTCTTAAAAGCCATTCTCTTCTGTTTGAGTTATACTTGAAACTTTTTCGAAAGTTAAGTGGCTCCCCCAGAGGAAGTGACATTTCCTTGTAAATTTGTCACCTTGGTAGGAACAGTAGGAACAGTTCACTCTGTAGAGACCTTGGCCTGATCTCAGTTTTTTTTCTCAATACTTTAACCAGTATTTTACTTTTTGTATTTCACAATAATAAACCAAATTAGTTGATTTGTAGCAGCCTAGGAAAACGCTGTCCCGATTTTGTTCCATTAGCTTAATGAAGCATAAGTGACTGATGCCATCCACATTAATGGGATTATGTAATTTGACAGAATACGCGTGTAATTATGTTGATACACAAAAATAACAAAAATTTCTCTTTATTTTGATTATTTCTGGTAAAGTTATTTTGACAGTTACATTTATATTTAAAAAGAATGTAATCTTAAAATAGTAGAATTTTGCCCTGAACAGTTTGTGACAGTTAGATAAGGGTAATTTGGTAAAGTTCAGTACAGAAAAAGTGCATTATAAAAGTAGTGGAGCCTCTATATCATGATTGGTGTAGGTTACTCTTATAAATAAAGGCAGTAAACATGGGAAAATCTATGGCAAAGGCACTACATGTTGCCATATTCTTAACAAAGCCCTTGTCTTCAACTTTATCTCCCTAAGGGCTCTTACCCACTGGTGATAGACTTTCTTGTGATGAGAGAGTGAGTGAAAACGAATGATTATGAAAGCAATGATTTTCCATGGTTTCATTCTCATTTGTAATGTCTTCACTCAGGACTCACAGTGCTAAAAAAATATCTGCGATATTGCCTATTGTTGTGACGGGGTGGGTAGTGATTCCTCTCTAGCCAAGTGATGGGGTGGGTAGTGATTCCTCTCTAGCCAAGTGACAGGGTGGGGCTAGTGGGATCTACCCAATAGCCTCGCCCCCTCAATTGGCTAGAGAGGGATCACTATGATAACCCCTCTAGCACTGCCCCCTCTCAAACCCTGCCGCCTTGCCCCTGTTGGAGGGATTACTATTATAACCCCTCTAAAGCCCGGCCCCACACCCCTGCTCTCGGGAAAGCCCTGGTAAAGCCCCATAGCCCCACCCCCTATCTCTCCAAATTCCAAATATGGGGAGATATGTCAGAGCTCTCCTGTTGCTCCGCCCCCCTCTGTCCTCTCTATGGGGAACTTCCTAGCCTGCTTCGTGATCTTCTCCTATTGATTTTAATGGGGCCAGCGCTGGTCATTGATTTCATTATCACGTATTTTCACTCACTCTCACATTGCAGAAAAGTCTATTGCCAGTGGGTAAGAGCCCTAAGGGTATATTCACAGGCGAGCACGATACTGGTCCGAGAAACATGGACCGATATTCTGCGTGTAAAATTGCCATGTTCACTGCAAGTACATTGCGGTTTGTGAGAAAATCACTAAACATGCGATTTTTACATGCGTGAAAATCACATGTGTTTTCAATAATAGAAATTAAAAATTGCTCTCAGATGACACTTGCATGTACGTGCAAGTGCGATACAACTTTTTTTCTCACCCATTGGAAACAATGGACAAGATTTCTGTGAACAGTAAAAAATAGAATATGCTGCAATTTCTCTACCTTGTAGCATCCCTGCAAGAGGAAAATCACACATGTAAATAGACGCATTGAAAACAATGGTGTCTATTTCAGTGAGAGTTTTGTGCGTTTTGCAAAACACAAAACTCACGTACCCTCACAGATGGATGCTTTTTGCTGAAGGTTACTCCTTTGGTTGCAGTTTCTAGGATATGTGAAACAGTGCATAGGTCAAAGCCAGGAACTGTCAGGGCCAGGGGTGCCGATATCAATATTACTTTTTCCTGAACCTCTTATAAAACAAAATGACACACAGATATTTTGTCACAGAGAAATAGCAAAACTATAGTAAATCATAGATATTATAAGTGATACCGTGTTTCCCCGATAATAAGCCCTACCCCGATTTTCAGGGGGCTTGAAATATATGCCCTCCCCAAAAGTAAGCCCTAGCTGGGCTGTGGTGCTGCTGCAGGCTACTGTGTTCTGCTGCACGCCGACAGAGCAGTTCTTCGTGTTAGCGGGGCTTAAATACCCCACCTCCAGCAAGCTAATGCTCTGGTTAATCGAGCACCACATCAGCCAATGAAAGATGGCGCTCGATTAACCAATCACAGCCATTCAATGATGTGATTCAATGAATGGCTGTGATTGGTTAATTGAGCACTGGCTCACATTGCCTGACGTGGTGCTCAATTAACCAATCAGATCATTAGCTTGCTGGAGGCTGGGTGTGCAAGTCCCACTACCAGGAAGAACTGATCTGTCCCCCCACAGTGACCTCAGTAGTAATAGTGACTCCAGTAGTAATAGTGTCCCCCACAGTGGCCTCAGTAACAATAGTGCCCTCCACAGTGGCCTCAGTAGCAATAGTATCCCCCACAGTGGCCTCAGTAGCAATAGTGACACCCACAGTGGCCTCAGTAATAGTAGTAATAGCAACCCCACAGCAGCCTCAGTAATAATAACTCCATCAGTAGCAATATTAAGCCCACAGTAGCCACAGTAATAATAATAAGCCCCTCAGTAGTAATATTAACCCCATAGTAGCCCAAGTAGTAATAATAACTCCCTCTATAGCCCGAGTAATAATAATAACCTAACAGTAGTCCCTGTAATAATATTAACCCCTCTCAGCAGCGCCACTAATAATAGTGCCCCCACAGTAACCCCGGTAGTAATAGTGTCCCCCACAGTGGCCCCGGTAGTAATAGTGTCCCCCACAGTGGCCTCAGTAGTAATAGTGCCCCCCACAGTAACCTTAGTAGTAATAGTGACCCCCACAGGAGCCTCAGTAGTAATAATAACACCACAGTAGCTGCAGTAATAATAACCCACTCAGTAGTAATATTAACCCTACAGTAGCTCTAGTAGTAATATTAACTCCTTCTGTAGCCTGAGTAATAATAATAACCCCACAGTAGTCTCAGTAATGTTAACTCCTCTCAGTAGCCCCAGTAATAATAGTAACCCCCTCAGCAGCCTCAGTAATAATAGTAACCCTGATTACTTAGTTTGGTGGGTCGGCCACCTCTAGGAAGAGTCTTGGTCGTTTAAACTATTTCCATTTAACAATTATAGATTCCACTCTGCTCTTGAGAACTTTCAGTGCGGCAGAAATTTTTTGTAGCCTTCTAAAGATCTGTGCCTCCATACAATTCTGTGTCTGAGCTCTACAGGCAGTTCTTTCCTCCTTGTGGCTTGGTTTTAGCTCTGATAAGCATTGTGAGCTGTGAGACCTTATATAGACAGGGATGTGTCTTTTAAAATGTACCACAGGTTGACTTCAATCAAAGTGTAGAAACCAAGATGATTAAGAGAAACGGGAGGCCCCAGAGCTAAATTTCAAGTGTCACACCAAATAGTTTGAATACTTATGTCAATGCAAAATGTTTGATATTTTTTGTTAAATGCAAGTCTAAGATTTCTAGCATTCTGTTTTCACCTTGTCATTATAGGGCACAGAGTCTAAACTGATGGAAAAAATAGATTTTTGTTTTATTTGTACAAGGCCACCACATAACAAAATATAAAAAAGTGAAGGAGTCTGAAGACTTTCCAAACCCACTGTATATCTACCTTGTTTGCACTTTCAAAGTTAATAAGAAACTTGCCCAGTGCTGAGATCAATTACTTACAGCTGTTCCCCAGCACGCTTCAGTGCAGATTTATTCAATGTTCTTCATGGGGTGACTCAATAGCTGTACAAAACACTTGTGTACATGGCTGCTTTATACGTATATCATTTTCCATGCCCATGAAAGCATTTAATAAATAAACCAAAGCAGATTTGAGCGCTACACTGAGAGGGAATTACAACATAGAAAAAAATAAGGTATAGGAGAAAAAAATTAGGTAAAAGAGGATGAAAAAGTTAAATTATTGTATATCTTCAGGAACATTTTTGAATAAGAAATCTAATATGTAAAAAATATAAAAGCAGATGATTGGGGGTTCAGGATTGTTGGAAGATTGACTTTTTATCACCTATCCATTGGATAGGTGATAAAAGCCTTTCTGGTGGGAAACTTACTATTGAAAACCCCACTGATTCCATGTCCTTCTCTGCTCCTCACTGTAGGCTCACCCCCCCTCTCCAGTCAGAGGAGAGCTTTAATGGAGAGGCGGCCGAACATGCACAGTGCTTTCCCAATAATTTCAATGGGGCTGATGGAAGTAACAAATTAGAAGAGCTCAACTATCTCTAACACTCCCACTGCACCATATATGCTCTACTTCCACTTTATTAAAGCTCCTCCTCACTTGGGGTGGGGTGCAGAGAGTTTGCGGAGAGGGGAAGAGAAGGATATGGGATCGGTTACGTTTTTAATGGTGAGACCCCAGCAAACTGACTTTTAGCAACTGTCACCTATGGGTTGATGATAAAAGTAAAGCTTGGGATAACCCCTTTAATATAAAAAAGTAGATAATCCGTGTGCCATAAGGTGTGTTCATATCGCTTTGCCATGTGTATAACCTTACAATTAGGCTTCGTGCAGACATAGTCTGTCCTTCAAGGCACACCATATAGATTTCTCTTATAAGTAAGTTACTAAATATCTGAAGTATTTATAGAGGGAATGTAACGGTACAACCAATGTGCGATTCATATTGAATAGAGATGAGTGAGCGTACTTGGTAAGGACAGATACTTGAGCGAGTGTCGTCCTTACTGAGTACCTGCCTGCTCGCCTGCAAAGATTTGGGTGCTGGTGAGCGCTGTGTTGCGGGAGTGAGCAGGAGGGATCGGGGGGGGGGGGGGAAGAGATTCCCCCTCCCCGTTACCCCCCGCCGCACCCCACCCGCACCCTAATCTTTGCGGGCGAACAGGCAGGCACTCGAAACAGATGATACTCGCTCGAGTATGTCCTTATCGAGTACACTCGCTCATCTCTAATATTGAATCAAGTCATTAGCTGATGTGAGTATGATCACAGGATTTGCTCTACGTGGAAGGGCTTAATATGCAGATTATGCTGAGAAAAGTCTAACAGAAATAAATTTGATGAAAAGTAAGAAAAATGCCAAATAACTAATTAAAGCAAATTGCATTTCTTTATGGAATAAATATCTTTCGATTACGTAGCTAAGCAAATTTCCAGAGAATAGTAATTTAGCACCTGCTGGAAAGTCTACATATGTTCCAATGTTCCTGGTTATACATAATATGCAGATTATTTAACATTACCATTTCCAATGTATCCATCCTTTCTTGAACATGTTGCTATATGGAATTCATAATCCATTTATATTTTCTTTAATGTTCTAGTTATGCGCCATTCCTTTAATAACATTTATGAGATGACTTAAAGTCCCTTTTCAATTTAATACATGCTCTGATTTCTCAGACAAAATGGATTAAGCCCATTTACTGTATGCTAGCAAAGTCAGCTACAAAACAATGTTTTCCCTGTATAATGAATGTATTGCCCTTACCTTGGCATTTGCAGTATTGCATAGGCATTAATCATTCCACTCAATTTTGTCATCTATTAACAGTTAATTCAATTTGGAACTACACAACCTTTTATAAAGTGCTAACTGAGTGCTAGAATAAATGAAGCCAGCAGTAGACATAATACCTTGTAACGTTACATGGCATTCTGTATTCACAACCAGGAAAGAACAAGAAGCATTTTTCATTTTTTTTTCAGGTTATGTTTTAGGCAGACAGCTAAAATCACAGTAAAACATTGGTGGGTATATGGTTTCTATTATTGTCTATGTGAAAACAATTGCTTCCACTCTTGCATCCATCAGAAAAGTTCTAACAGTGTCAGTACTCATATCACAACATTGATTTCACAGCTATTGTGTAGCCTTAGCTTTTATCCTCGTGTGTATGCCATGAGCATGCAGTACAGAGCTGTAGGCACTCTGTGTACCACTAAATGGTACTTCCATACGGTGCTATGATATGGCCATTAGATTACTATTAGCAGTGATCTGTATACATAACCTACATCAGTATTTCTCAACTCACGTCAGCAAGAGAGTTTATAGGAAGAACACCGGGGCCAATTTCTAAAGGCACCGACTATAATCACATTACCTAAGGAAATCCTGAAATCAAGGAACATGGTCAGGAAGTAGTTGTCCTTTCCAAAATGCTAACATTCTACAGTCATGTTATTGCTTGATGTGCTCATTCTCAGTTATAGAATAATTGCTCACAGCCAGGGTGTGTTTTTCTCAAAAATAGAAGAAGAAAAAGAACACAAGAGATACCACTAGACCACATTAAAACCCAAAACAATAATTGCCCATGTAGGCAAAAAGACAATCTATTGGTTGCATCCCTTCAACATATAATCTTTAGGCCTCATGTTCACGGGTAGGTTGATTCTGCATGTGAGATTCTGCAGTGGAATCCAACCATGCCTACGAGGACCCTGTGTATCTGTCCAAGTCTTATATTTTCTGCACTGCGGATGTGTGCAGAAGCGTCGACAAATGTCAATTGCGGACAGGCCGAGGATCGGGCGGCTTCCATTGAATTCATGCGGATGCTCTGTGGTATGGCTGCTGATCATGGCCGATGACACCCCTTACCTTCTTCTGTCATAGGCAGCGCCGATTGAATTGAGTTTACTGTAGCAGACACTGCATCCCCTGTCAGTTTCCTGATCTTCTCAGGGTGCATGTGTGTGTCTGGTTCACCTCTTAAAGGGCCAACATGTGCACCCAGCTTTCCAGTCCTCATTCAATTCTAACATTTCCTGGGCTATTTAGCATTACTCCACCCACCAACAGGTGCCTGAGCTTCTCTAAACTGAGCCTAATTCCTAGGGTAATGGGGTTCCTCACAGTGAAGACCATATCTGGACTTGTGGGGTTAAAGGGTGAATATTGGGGAACCCTCAGGTGTTGCCTCTGGATCTAGCTCTCAAATCAAATCCATTTACAGGCACAGTGGATATGCCTCAGCTGTATGAATTTATGGCATTTAGGGATAAGAATCTGCATTACCCAATTCCCAGTTGCTCCTTCTCCTAACATTTTGTCCCACTACTGAAGACTGTTTTTTGACCCTTTTGGACCCATTCTTCATTAATGCCTAAATATTGTGGGAAGCCTTCCAGGAAGAGTGGTGGTTCTTATAGCTTCAAAAGGAGGTCCAACTCCATATTAATGACAATGGTTTTGGAATGGGATGTCCAACATACTTATATAGGTATAATGGTCAGGTGTCCACATGCTATTTGCCCTGTAGACTATGTGACATTTTATGGTTCACATTTTGATTTAAAGTTACCAAAACATGTATCTCGCCTTTACTGTAAATTCCTAGTGTGAAAGATTCTAACCTGCTCTAACAACTAATTTGTATTTTTTCAATAAATGAAATAAATAAGAAGCTGAAGAAGATAGATATTTAGAATTAAAAATATGTGAACCTGGTCCTAACTTCAAACATGCTCTGTACATTTCACCTGTGTCATTAATCACCTCTTTTCTGCACATTTACATCCATAACGAGAATGGCTCAGTTGGACAAGCTTTGTTTCACTGACATGGTAATTGATGGCATTGTTAGACAACAATTGTTTATTGCTTGAGTAACATAAGGCTGAATACAAGCTAACAGTCACACTATGTGCTCTTGTTTTGTGTGTTACAAGTCTGGAAAGAACCAAGAGCCAACAGGGCCCTGTCAAATTCTAAAACTGGAACTCAGGGACATAAAACATTATGTGACAAAGGAATATAACATGAAAGAGAAAGAAATTGGCTGTCCAAGTACTCCTGTTTTTGACTTAATTTCTGTGGGTGAAGTGTTACATGACTCTAACAATGGTGTTTATGTGGGATTTAAAACATTTCATTTTGGCATTTCTGTTGTGCAATATAATTACAGAATAATGATCCTCATGCTAAAGTGGACATCCATGTAAAGATGATGTCACATTCAAACAGATGAGCATGGAGATAACATTTGACAGTGAAACCACCCACCTCTTTGAGAAGACCACCCCTCATTTACATGTACTATATTTTTCTGTGAATGATTATCTAGTTTCCTGATATCCTATCTAAAATTGTGCTAACCAATGTGGGAGAAGTTGATAGAAAAAGGGCTGGTCTCTGCTCCCTGGTATGTTGACATGATGTATTGCCAGGCCCCCATGAAAGCAAGAATCCAGAGAGTCAGAATGAGAATAACAGTGCAACTCACTTTTACTTGATCCAGAAGCACAATGGTTAAACATCCAATTGAGAAAGACACAAAACCTTGTTTCAGAGTCCAGTCTTGAGGATGGTGGGTTAAGCAACTGCTACCCTTTCTGCTCCATACTTCTGATAGGGGAGTCTCACCATAGCCCTGGAATGTGTAGCTAGGGTGTTGTTCCATAACGCTTATGTTCATTTCCACCATGGCCCTGTAGCTTTCCCAGTGCACCACTTCTCTTGCGAGCATTAGATCCAAGAGTGACTGTGAGCAACAGATTAGATATTAGAAACATTTTATAACAGTAAGGTTGATGAATGAGTGGAACAGGTTGCTACAGGAGGTGGTGAATTCAATGGAAGTCTTCAAACATACACTGGGCAAATATCTGTCTGAGATGATTTAGTGAATCCTGCATTGAGCAGGGACTTGGATCTAATGAGTCTGGAGGTCCCTTCCAACTCTACCATTCTATGAAACCAGTTTACTAGTTTTCACTGCACTCTATTTTCTTCTTCTGAATTTAATAGAAGGTTACAAGAACCATTATAGCTTCTGCTCCTCCTACTGCTTAGTGCTGATTGGCCGCTCTGCAAGGCGCTGACTTACTGGGTTGTTTTAGCCATTATGTTGCAAACCTCTGCTCAGTTTGTGCAATTCTTGCCTTTTTATCATGATAAATTAAAAAATTGAATTCACTCTCTGTTGCCAGGGCATCAAAGATTTCAAAGAAACCTTGTCATATGCCTAGAATAAAAATAAGCTCCTCGTGTGTGGGATTGCTGAGTACAAGGAGCTGCTCACCTGGGGCTCCTAAGATTCAAGGCAGGGAAAATGTAATACAGCTGCCGGCAGCTCATTCTTCTCTCCTTGGTGTAGGTGGAAGACGTTAATAGAACAGAACTATGGAACAGAGTGGAATGGGTAAATTTCATAACACAGGTTTAAAACATCCGGTTGGGAATCTGGCAGCACAGCCATTGGGTATTCTAGGTGTATTTTGAACTGAGGTGTATTTCTGCAGAAAAGATCTAAGCGGGAAGATCCAGCCTGAAGGATGACATCCTTGCAATCTGCAGCCCAGGGGAACCTTCCCTCCAACCTCCAGGCCACCTAATATTTTTAACCTAGATCCACAATGTGGACAAGTCTGGACGAAGTGTCCTGTTTGACCGCACAGAAAACAGCGTCCATCAAACTGGACCCTGCCCCCTCTCCTAGAACCACCAGGCACAGATCTCAATTGTATGGGTTCTGATTACGGTTGTATGGTCTACCAGTTATAATAAAAAGCTATATTTTTGTAGACCGATGTCTGCATTGTATCCTAAACCTTGTGTAAGTAATATACCACCTTTCCAGGTGTACCACTATGCTTGGTGGCACTGCTATGACCTGTCGCAGTAGCTGGCAGTGATGATGGTGCTTTTTCAGCTGTGAGTTAACAGGAGGAGGTGACCGTATCACTGTGGTTACTAGCAAGAGCTTGATGGCAACATGAAAATGTGCATTGAATGCTGCAACACTATTTCGCATCGTAGTTTGGTGCCAAAGGACTGACTGTGGCTAGTCCACATGTGTTGCTTAGAAGACCTGCGATTGGCTTGTGTAATTGTTAGACCTGGACTTGTCCATTGGTGGCATGTTTTGAGCTGGAGGCTTGTTTATTGTGAAAGTGTGTTGGTGGGCTGAAGGGGCTTGTTCATCACGTCTCATTCAACACAGGTGGTTTGCTGGAGATTGGAGTGAGTGTCAGGGAGCCTGTGAATATGCTGCAAAGTAGGTCACCTACTGTGCTTTCGGGAGACCCATGGGCAAAAGTGTTATTTAGGTATCATCTAGCAAGACTTGGAGAACATCACTGGGAAGCAGGCAGTGAGCAAATTGAGGGAGTCATTGCAACTTAGAATAAGAGAGAAGAGGAGAAAAAGAGAAACACAATCTGTGCATTATCTGTGATAACTGGGAGAATGACAAATTATGTCCGGCTCACCTATTTGCAGGGCTCAGTCACACGGGCGCATCCGGGCGCTAATGCACCTGTGTTACTGCACGAAGAAGACGGACGCACTGCAGGTGCGAACAACTCTTCGCAGCGCCGGAAGAAAGAACACATGACTGGAAATGGAGCCGTTCATGTGTTCTTTCTTCCGGCTGTGCAGAGAGTCGTCTGCACCTGCAGTGCGTCCGTCTTATCCTGCAGGAACACGGGCACATCGGCGCCCGGATGCGCCCGTGTGACTGAGCCCACAGCCACAACACTTTATAGAACTTGCACAGATGTAGAGTTGTGTTGCCTTCAATGAACTCCCTGATGTCCTGAGATGAATCGTCAGTTAGTGATACTAGGTGCAAGATGAGCAGAATGACACTAGCTCTACAGACAAACACTAGCATTTAGCAGGTGTGGAACTTCTTTATTTTATCATGTGATAGGCCAGCAAGGAATGATGCCTTTTGTGCCTACACCAAGCATTTTATCAGGTTCAAAAATTTAAAAAAAGAGTTGGAAGTTGTAGCAGGGGTTGATTAAGGGAGAACTCTCATGGTTGGGTGTAGGAGTGACCCTGCTCCCATTTAACAGACTAAAAGTTGTGTTGGAAAGTTACATTATGAGTTGACATTTAATTATGACAAGTTTTGTATATTGATTTGATGGTAATACTATTCTGACGTCTGTGTGGAGTCAAATCTGCGCTGTTTGAAATTAAAACTTAATTATATAGTACGATTCAAGTTATATTCCAGAACATTCAATTCTGCATCACCAGGAGTGAATAGAAACTGACAAGCTAAAAGGGGTTGTCCCACGAAAAATATTGTTTATAGTTAAATCCAGCTCATAGTTATACATTTTTTGTATTTACACTTATTTAAAATATGTTTCTATTCCCAGATATTGCAGGACTAATGTTAGAATAGCGCCACCTATTGTTTCTTTTTTGTGTCTCAGTAATTGTTCCATCTGCTCAGTCTTGCTTTCCTTTCTACCCTGTCGCATAGAAGCGAGCCTGAGTAGGTGTGTCCACCTGTGTCCGCCTTGGAACATTTACTACAATGGACCCGACCCAGAATGAGGCTTCAATAGAAACAAAAAGGGGCTATTGTAACATTACTCCTGGAATATCTGTGGATAGAAGCATTTATTTTTAATACACAGTATCCCTAAAAAATGTATATACACTTTGAATGATTACAAAATGAATTTTTATTAACATACTGTTGTTCGTTTGAGCCTGACTGTGCATTTGGTCTTCTTTGACTCTGATGGGTATGTCAGCTGGTGGTGTACCCCCTGGGGCAATTAGGGAGGGTTTTTAGTCACCTCCTGGCCTGGGTTCTGTGCTGGCCAATTTCAGTGCAGTCTCCTTCTGCTGTGGAATGAGGACATCTATGGATCTTATTTCCATGGTTCTTTCAGCGGCTCTTCAGATACAGAGATTTATTACTGAGGTTTATTCTTTGAGGTTTTGCTTTACTCTTATGGTGGTTTTTGTCATTTATCAGGGCTAGTGAGTGTCACAGGCACAAGGGTGGATGCGTTCTTATCAGGGCGGGCCATCCATGAGTAGACAAGGGTTGTCACCCTCTAGTTCCCCTTAGGGAAAGTTTCCATCCTTTGTTTATTTTGTCCTCCTACTGCAGGGGGTTTCTGGTAGTGTGAACATTGCCAGAAAGTTTATAATTTGGTTTGCAGTTATTGCGTGCACAAAGCCGACATGACCCATACTGTTCATTCATTCATACACCCTGTGTTCAAACTGATGACCTGTCTAGTCCAGGTACTGCAGATAAGGCAAAGCGATGGAATGGCAAACATCAAGAATAATTTTATTTGGTATTTGTGTGCATTCTTGTTCAATAGTTGCCTTCAATTTGTTGACTGTTGCTTTATTTTGCTGTAAACTTTATCTTTTAAGTATCCAAATAAAAAAAAAGCCTAATGGCATGAGGTCTGGTGCACACAGGGGGTATTCTACTGAACCTCTTTGTGAAATCGATCTGTTTGGCAGATTGTCATTAAGGTGCTCCATCTTGTTGGAAATAAAACTCCTCATGCTCGAAGTCCTTTTGAATGTGTGGCATGATAGATTGCTGCAGCAAGTTCATGTAAGCGGCACCAGTCACAGTAGCATAAAAAAAGAATGGTCCAATTATTTGTTTCATTGATAAACTGCACCACACAGTAACTCTTGGTAAATTACCATGATGTTCCTTCATGATTCTCAGGTCTCCAATTATGGAGGTGCAATTGTGACAGTTAATCGAGCCATTTAATTTAAATGTAGCCTCATTGCCCCAAACAATCTTTCTTGGAAACTCTGCATCCTCTGCACATCTTGCCAATTACCAGTCACAAAACTGCCCTCTTCAGTCTTGATCATCTTCACTGGAGCATGGAATATCCTTGGAATGTAACTTTTCCAATGCAACGGACACTTGATTTTTAAATTCCTGTCTCATGACCCATTTGCCACACAGATTTTCTTGGGCTCTGGAGATACCTTTCCATCAACTTTGTTCATGTCTGTGGCCTCCTGGAACGTTCTTGTGGGCACTCTGGACAGTTCTATCTGTTTACAAAATTATCAATAATTCATGTTATAGTAAGTCGCGTAGGTGGATTTGTTTGAAACTCTGTCCGAATCTGATTTTGCCCTTTACCTACGTTTTCAAACTTCCAGTAGCACTTTAATATAAATTTCCTTTGTTCTAGGCTTAGCCTGGCTGCAACCATTATTTCTAATTGGTTAACCCTGGAAAGCATAAAACTGATAAATATGAAAAATACAGGTCGGCGCTCTCTGTTGGGATGTTTACACAGTGATAAAATCACTTACTTCTGCGGGAGCCTTCTCCCTGAAGGCCCCCTAATCCGTGATATAAATGTAGATAGCCCCATTTCATATAGGGGTAGGTCAGATATGGTACTAATTAGAATCGCCCCGCAAAAAGCTAATCCTCAGACCGGCCCATCTATAGAAAAGTTTTATAACGCATTACAATATATGGTAAGCATATGCGAGTAGCAGTTATCTATCGCCCCCCCAGGTGCTGCTCGCCTGTTTTTGGACCACTTTGCCGCCTGGCTCCCCCACTTCCTATCCTGTGAAATTCCAACCCTCATCTTAGGTGATTTTAACATCCCCACTAATGGCCCTATCTCCCCATCTGCCTCTAAGCTTCTTTCGCTCACCTCCTCCCTTGGTCTCTCTCAACTCACAGCCTCTCCCACTCACAGGGATGGAAACACCCTGGATCTGGTCTTCCTCCGGCTCTGCTCTGCTGCCAACTTCACTAACTCCCCTCTCCCGCTCTCGGATCATAACCTCCTCTCTTTCTCTGTCACACTCCCTAACATCTCTCCAGACCCACCTACCTACAGTACCTACAGGAACCTTAAGGCCATTCACACCCAGAACTTTGCTGAATCCCTACAGTCCTCTCTGCCCCCCATCTCTCTCCTCACCTGCCCCAACCTGGCTGCCGCTCACTACAACACCGCTCTCAAACATGCCCTGGATGAAGCGGCGCCCCCCAGGACCCGAGCCATCCGATGTAGACCACGGCAACCCTGGCTCACGCCTCAAACGCGCTTCATCCGGCGGTGCTCTAGAAGTGCTGAACGGCTGTGGAGGAAATCACAAACGTCCGCAGACTTCCTTCACTACAAATTCATGCTCAGAACCTACAACCTTGCCCTCCACCATGCCAAACAAGTCTATTTCACCTCTCTAGTCTCCTCACTATCCCACAACCCTAAACGGCTCTTTGATACTTTTCACTCCCTTCTCAGCCCTAAACCACAGCCCCCGGTGACGGATCTCAGTGCCGAAGAGCTGGCTGCTTACTTCAAAAAGAAAATTGCTGACATCCGTCAGGAAATAACTTCCCAATCCCAGACTAGCCCTGAACCTAGTCTTGTCAGCACTGCATCTAGCTCCTGCTCACTGTCTGTCAGCGACAGAGGAAGAAGTCTCCAAATTGCTCTTCTCTGCTCGCCCCACCACCTGCGCTAGCGACCCCCTCCCCTCACACCTCCTCCGTTCCTTCTCCCCAGTGGTCATCTCCCCTCTCACCACTATATTCAACCTCTCTCTGACCTCTGGCATCTTTCCCTCTTCTTTCAAACATGCCATCATATCCCAACTGCTAAAGAAGCCGACTCTGGACGCGACTGATGCTGCCAACTACCGACCCATCTCAAACCTCCCCTTCATCTCCAAACTACTAGAACGGCTGGTTTACTCCCGCCTTGTAAGCTACCTATCAGAGCACTCTCTCCTAGACCCCCTACAGTCTGGCTTTCGACCTCAACACTCGACAGAAACTGCCCTTACAAGGGTATCCAATGACCTACTGACAGCCAAATCGAGGGGCGATTACTCCCTACTGATCCTCCTCGACCTCTCCGCAGCATTTGACACTGTTGACCACAAACTCCTCCTCAGTATGCTACGCTCCATTGGCCTAAAGGACACTGCCCTCTCCTGGTTCTCTTCCTACCTATCTGACCGCTCTTTCAGTGTCTCCTTTGCTGGCTCTACCTCCCCTCCTCTTCCCCTTGCTGTTGAGCCCCCTTCTTTTCTCTATCTACACAGCCCCTATTGGACAAACCATCAGGAGATTTGGCCTCCAATACCACCTGTATGCTGATGACACCCAGCTATACACCTCTTCCCGTGACATCTCTGCACCTTTACTCCAAAACATCACTAACTGTCTGTCCGCTGTCTCTAACACCATGTCCTCTCTCTACCTAAAACTAAACCTCTCTAAAACTGACCTGCTGGTATTTCCACCCTCCACTAACCGACCTCCTCCTGACATCTCCATCTCAGTGTGTGGTGCCACCATAACTCCTAGACAACATGCCCACTGCCTTGGAGTCATATTTGATTCTGATCTCTCTTTTACCCCCTACATCCAATCTCTGGCCCGAACATGTCAGCTGCACCTCAAGAACATCGCAAGAATCCGCTCTTTTCTCACTGTGGACACGCTAAAAACGCTTACTGTTGCCCTCATCCACTCCCGGCTCGATTATTGCAACTCGTTGCTGATCGGCCTCCCCTGCACCAGACTCTACCCTCTCCAATCCATCCTGAATGCGGCAGCCAGGCTCATCTTCCTGTCCAGCCGCTGCTCGGACGCCTCTGCCCTGTGCCGGTCACTGCACTGGCTGCCCATTAAATACAGAATTCAATTTAAACTCGCCACCTTCATCCACAAAGCCCTCCACAGTGCAGCGCCCCCCTATATCGCCTCCCTCATCTCAATCCATCAACCAGCCCGGGCTCTCCGCTCTGCTAACGAAACCAGATTGAGCGCCCCTTTAATTCGAACTTCTCATTCCCGCCTCCAAGACTTCTCCAGAGCAGCACCGGTCCTCTGGAATGCACTTCCAAAGGCTACCCGAGCAATCCAGGACTCGCAGAACTTCAGGCGTGCTCTAAAAACGCACCTCTTCAGGGAGGCATACCACATTCCCTAAACAAACCCCTCGGTACTCCGCCTGATAACATGCTCCCTGACCTACTGACTGCAATCCCTGCTAGCCATCATAAACCGCTCCTGCAGTCATACTGTTTCTGCCATCACACGGCTAAATGTCTGACCATTGTCTATGTGTATATCACCCCTCACTCTCCACCTCGCCATACAGTGCATATCTCCAGCCCCTTTACCTTCTGTATCACCCCATTACTTGTAGTATGTAAGCTCGTTGGAGCAGGACCCGCACCCCTATTGTTTCCATCAATTGATTACTATTGTAACTGTGGTTCTGTAATGTTTGCATTGTCTTTCTGTATCCCCTGTCTATGTAAGCGCTGCGGAATATGTTGGCACTATACAAATAAAGTTTATTATTATTATTATTATTATGGTAAGGTAAACAGTATCCCTTGAAAAACAAGCCCTCGTCTGGCTGTCGCTGGAAAAATAATAGTTAGTCTTAGAAAATGGAAAGGAAAGATTGAAAACAAGAAAAGAAAAATAGGCTGTAGCAAGAAGGTATAAATGGGTCTTACGGGATAAAAAAAAAACTTTCCTGAGGACAGATAACTGTGTAGAACAAAAACATATTCACCTTTCCAACTTCCCTCTGATCCAGCATCATGGCTCTGGCCCAGTCCTGGAACCTCCTGAAGCTTACAGCAAAGGGGAGCTGGTCCAAGTTCTGTGAACACTGCAGAGCCCATGCAAAACTTAATCATCCACTATATAGAACCTTAGATAAACCTATTGCATAATCTGAAAGGAACTTTCCACTTTGAAAAAAAAGATGTTGAAGGATATGCTAAAAATATGTTTAAAAAAAGCAGTTAGTTTGGTTTCATTTCCGCCAGTTTCGTATATGTTATGATCAGTAGAACAATATATATGTTATGATCTGAGTACAATGTAAAAAAAAGAGCTGAATTGTGTCTGGTTTCAGGTTTTTCGATGGAAAAAAGTCCTGCACTGCACTTCAGTCTTTTTTTTACATAAAAAAAACAACAAAAAAACAGAAAACGGAAACCAGATAGAATGGAAGCAAACTAAAACAAAATATTCCATTGAAAATTTAATTTTTTTCTTTTAAACTTTTCTACTCTTTTGACAGAAAAACGGAAAACGAAATGCTGATGTGAGCTCAGCCTTTCGCTGCATCTCCATGACTTGTCATGGAATTTGGACACGTATCGGTGCGATCAACAGTTGCTTGTATCACACATAGATGCCTCCCTCCAGATACCAGAATGGTCTTCACTATGGCTGGCACTGTTAGGCTTCATGGACAACATATTGGGAGTGTTTGGGGGGCATGATCTATATATTAAAGGGGTTGTCCCGCGAAAGCAAGTGGGGTTCCGCACTTCTGTATAGCCATATTAATGCACTTTGTAATGTACATCGTGCATTAATTATGAGCCATACAGAAGTTATTCACTTACCTGTTCCGTTGCTAGCGTCCTCGTCTCCATGGAGCCGTCTAATTTCAGCGTCTAATCTCCCGATTAGACGCGCTTGCGCTGTCCGGTCTTCTCCCTTCTGAATGGGGCCGCTCGTGCCGGAGAGCTGGTCCTCGTAGCTCAGCTCACGTGTGCCGATTCCAGCCAATCAGGAGGCTGGAATCGACAATGGAACGCACAGAGCCCACGGTGCACCATGGGAGAAGACCTGCGGTCCACCGTGGGTGAAGATCCTGGCGGCCATCTTCGCAAGGTAAGTAAGAAGTCACCGGAGCGCGGGGATTCGGGTAAGTACTATCCGGTTTTTTTTTTTAAACCCCTGCATCGGGTTTGTCTCGCGCCGAACGGGGGGGGCTATTGAAAAAAAAAAAAACCCGTTTCGGCACGGGACAACCCCTTTAAGGTGCGGGCATAAGTTATACAGTGCATGTTGTTTCCTTGAAGTATTTTTTAGCTTTCATGAATATTTTTATTTTCAAGCTCTGATGTCGGAAGATGTCCAGCAGGGTATTCTTACTGTAGATTACTGCCCGCTCTGTTGTCGGGGGCCTCTCCAGCATGTCCCATACTGCAGTACTGACTCTAGCCAGCAGATGGCTCTATTGTATAATGGCAGAAATAGAAAGCCCCCCTAGGGAACCCTGAATCCAAAATTGGATTGCAAAGGGCTAAAAATCATCATTGGCTCGTTCACTTCTTGTTCAATTTAAACACTGATTGTTCAGTCTCTAATCACTAATATGAAAGACTGTACTATACTCAACGATTCTCGAACAAGTCAACAAAGAATCTGTCCATCTAAACCAGCTGCACGAGTACAAACGAACTAACGGTGATGTCACACGCTCGTGCAAACGAGAATTGGTTAATCTAAAAGGTGCCCTAGTATATAAACCCCCTGGTTGTTTTTGGAGCATTTGGTATAAAAGTCCATTAAATATGTTTGCAAAACAAACTCCTGACACCACTAGATTTCAGGTTTGTATAAGACAAGAGGATAATATGTTTCAAAAGTGAAGAAAACCTTCTAAATAAGTAAGTTTTGATTGTCAATGCAATTAAATAGCTGAGTAACAAGCCCCCCAGCCATTCTGTTAAATTGACCACTAAAGTAAATGTCAAATCTCTCTCACTCAATACACTTCTTAATTTTGTAACATTTTCTAGAACCATATGTCATGTAGTATCCACTGTTATGGGTGAGACTGGTACCATATGTCAAAAGACAAAATGAATTTGGAGTTTGGTATTTTAAAATAGCAAAAGTGAAAACTGTAATAGTGCATGTAATGAAGCGTGCAGCAGGTTATGCCAAGAATGTGCTATGTCTATGTCCACATTTCATTCCTTTGCCTTTCCTAACAACAATTATCAGTATCTCTCTATAAGTGAAATAGACTTGGAAGTGACTGCAATATACTAATTGAAAAAGATGAACTAACTAAATTGGGAAGTGAATGATGGCACGTCAGTCCTGCTTAGCCTTTTTGACAAAAAATGGCATTGGATTGCAAATGGAAGAAAGAAGAAATTTTGCTATTAAAACCAGGGCCGCCCAAGGGGAGACAAACTTTTTTTTAAAGTGCCCGTGGCAAAGCTTTTTAAGAGGAACTTTTTCTTGTTAGGCTTTAGGTATATGTGGGTCTCAGTACAACCATCTCAGTAGACCAGTACCCTGTTTTCCACAAAATAAGATCTACCCTGAAAATAAGACCTACTTTGATTTTTTTGGGGATTTTCTTGAGAGGCTTCAAATATAAGCCTTACCCTGAAAATAAGCTCAGTCCAGGTCCCTCCTGCTGCTCTCCAGAGCTCCAACACACTTCTTGCAGTCCTCAGCCACCCACAGAGGGTCACTTCCTGTTTATGCAATTCATAAATCCCACCTACATGAAGCAATGGTTCTGACTGGTTCTCATACGCTGCTCAGCCAAGCAATGCAGCACCCAAGAAACCAATGCGATGGCTGTGATTGGTTCATCAAGCGCTGCATTGATTGGCTGAGTAGCGGTTGAAGAACTAATGATGGCCATTGCCTTGTGGAGGCGGGATTTATGAATTGGCCAATCAATGGCGTGGATCGGACAATTTATTAATTCTGCCTCCACAATGCGATGGCTATGGTTGGTTCTATTACTGCTGCTCAGCCAGTTAATCTCTCGATGAACCAATCGCAGCCATTGCATTCACTCATCGCGTGCTGCGTTGGTTGGTTCTTGAGCGTGGCTTAGACAATCAGAGCTATCACTTCCTCGAGGTGGGATTTATGAATTCCGTAATCAGGAAGTGATCTGTTGGCAGCTGAGGACTGAATGAAGCATGTCGGAGCTCCAGAGAGCAGCGGGAAGGACCTGGACAGAGCCTGCTAGGTAAGTATAATAAAACATCCCCTGAATTAAGACCTAGCGCCTCTTTTTTGGGACAAAAATTAATATGAGACAGGGTCTTATTTTTGGAGAAACACAGTAGTTAAACAAAAAACTTGTCTTTCTTCACACAACAGAAGCACACAATTCTTGATGGTTACAGTTCTCATATAAAGCACAGAAGTTTAATGGTTGAATACAATATAGGTAGCACTATTAGGCCCCCTTCAAACACAGAGCAATCGCTGCAGGCATTTCGCAACATACTATTTTAGGGTCCTTTAAAATCCATATTTATTCTTTTTTTTTCCTTGGAGACGGAATGACCAAAAAAGTACAATTGTGGCATTCCATTTTTTTTCTGATAACGTTCACTGAACAAATAATGTGATATTTTAATAAAATTGACTTTAACTGATGTTGTAGTGCTTCATAAATCAACATCCATGGCAGTGCTAAGGTACAGAGGCATCTAAAAGATTAAGTGCCATTTGTCAGCTGTCTAATACAGCCTTTATCCTCTATGTACAGATTGTGTTCAGATCCAAAGTCTACTTTACACTTAACCTCAGGCTCAGGGGCACTCTCCTGCCCCTGAGCCAATCAGAGGCAGCCCTCACTCACCCATTCATGAATTCATGAATGGGTGTGAGTGAGGGCTGGCCTCTGATTGGTCAGGCTGTGACCATTCAGAGGCATCTTATTCAGCAGGCGGGGATTTTAAATCCCCGGCTGCTGAATACTACTAACAGCTGTTCAGAGCAGTTCAGGAGAACTGCAGCCTGCCGCGCTGAACTCCGTCTGTCGGCACCAGGTGAGTATATATATATTTTTTATTTTTACACATTTCTGGATGAATTGCAGGAAAGGGCTTATATATTTAACCCCTTTCCGACAATTCATCCCGCGATCGCCGGCAGCCCATTGCATTCAGTGGAGTCGGCTGTATTGACGGCTCCATTGAATTCAATGGGCAAACATCGTTCTTCTCTGTCACAGCTGTTACAGCTGTGGCAGAGGAGAACTTGCTGTGTCGTTCCCATCATTTTCTTGAATTGCCAAGATTTTCACACATGAAAACCTTAGCGAGCATCGGCGAAATACAAAAATGTTCCGGTCGCCCATTGACTTCAATGGGGTTCGTTATTCGAAACGAACACCCGAACATCGCGGGAAGTTCGTTTCGAATAACGCGAACCCGAACATTTTGGTGTTCGCTCATCTTTAGTAAGCAATCAACTAGTAGTGAAGTCAGTTGGACAACTGTGCAGACATACATGACTACACAGTTTTTCAACCACCTAATGGCTATTATGTGGTGCTGTGCTCTAGTTATTTCTAAATATAGATGCCTACACACATATTAATCTAATCTACTGGTGTTGTGAAGAAGAAAAGGAGAGTGGTGGTTGTGGAGGATTCTCTATTGAGAGGAACAGAGGCCGCTGTCTGCAGACCTGACACCTTACGAGAGATGTGCTGTCTTTCAGGTGCACAAATCAAAGATGTGTCTGATAGGCTGTCAAGATTCTTCAGTCCTATAGAACACCACCCATTCCCACTAATACATGTAGGGACAAAATACACTGTAAAAAAAGACCTTGCAACCATCGACAAAGACTTTGAAGACCTCGGAAAGAAGGTGAAGTAACTAGATGCACAGGTAGTCTTTTCATCCATTCTCCCAGTGGATGGCCATGGAATAAGAAGATGGAACAGAATTCTAGAGGTGAAAAACTGGCTATGTCAATGGTGGTGTAAGCAAACATTTGGATTTCTAGACCATGGAGTGAATTACTTATATGATAGACTGCTTGATAGAGATAGGTTGCACCTTACAAAAACAGGTAAACATATATTTGGTGGGTGCCTTGTTTAACTCACTAGACGAGCTTTAAACTAGAACAATATGGGAAGGGAAGTGAAAGGCCAGGTAAAAATGTACAGCTAATTAATACATTTGAGAACCTTGCTATTAGAAGTGGAAAGAACAAAGACAAAAAATTGAGAAGAAAAGTAGAGGAGCAAGAGACACCGATCACAAACTAAAATGTTTTTAGACAAATGCACAGAGCATGGGAAACAAACACGGAGAATTGGAGCTCTTGACACAGGAAGAAAAAAATATGATGTCATAGGCATCTCGGAAACATGGTGGAATGATACACATGATTGGAATACAAGGCTTGAAGTAACAACTTATTTTTAAGAAACAGACAAAAAAAGGAGGAGGTATTGCATTGTATGTTAGGAAAACGTTAATCTCCACCGAGATTCAAGCTTCAGAGCATGGTAGTCCTGTAGAAACTGTTTGGGTAAGAATATAAGGAGAGAACAACAGAAAGGACACTGTTGTAGGGATTTACTATAGGTCACCTGGACAAGCAGAAGATATTGATGAATTCTTTCTACATCAAATGGCCAAGCTTTCAAAAAAGCATGACATAGTGATTATGGGAGATTTTAACTATCCAGAGATTTGTTGGGAATCTCTGTCAGATGAAAGTAGTGGATCCAACAAATTCTTATCTGCTCTTGCTGACAACTTTATCTTACAAAAGGCAGAAGAGAAAACAAAGGGATCTGTTATCTTGGACCTAATTCCTACCAACAGGGAGGAAATGGTTGAGTACGTAAGGGTGGCTGGGACCTTAGGAGGGAGTGATCATGCTATTCTTGAATTTTGGATAAGAAGGGGAAGAAAACTCAGACCTCAAAGTTGGATTTTAGAAAGGCAGATTTTAATGAACCCAGAAAGAGGATGGGAAGAATCCAATGGCTAGATGTTCTTAAAGACAGAAATGTCCTAGAAGGTTGGGAAATATTGCGAAATGAGATTCTCAAAGCACAATTGTTAACAATCCTTAAATAATGAGAAGCATTTAAAGAAACCAGGATGGATGAACACAGAACTTGCACACATGTTCAAAACGAAGAAAAATATGTTTATCAAATGGAAAGAGGGGGGGATATCTAAAGAAGAATATAATTGCAGTCTGCAGCAACTGTAGGGCAAGTGTCAGAAAAGCTAAAGCTAAGAATGAATTGAGGATTGCAACAGAGGCCAAAAGCAATAAAAAAGGATTTGGGGGGAATGTCAAAAGCAAAAGAAAAGTCAAAGATGCTATTGGATGCTTACAAGATGAAAACGCTGAATTGGTTAAGAATGGTGTTGGGAAGGCCGAACTTTTAAATTCCTATTTTGTATCTGTTTTCTCTCAGAAAATAGATGGAACATCAACTGATCTTCCCTGTGCTATTCGGGAAATAAAAGAATGCAGGCTATCTATAAGCAGAGAGACGATGAGGGAACACTTAGCTAACTTAAATTGTGGTGGAAGTCCAGTATTCCTATATTTTGGGCCTTGGCAGTAGACAGTTATCAATTTAACATTCTGTATACATACTTCTATCTTGCTACAAATATAGTTCATGACAGTTGTGCAATAAGTACTTCCTACATATGAAAGTATCTGTTTTTCATAACTCTGCTGACAAAGATGGAATTTAGCCCGTAACCAACATGTATAAATATATTTGACTGTCCAGCTGCATGCACTAATACGGAACTAGGAATCAGACATGGACAACCGCAGAAATTACCCAAGCAATTTTACTGGAAACGTATGCAAATAACATGGGAGGTTTGTGCAATTTATAGTTCATGATGTAACATCCAATCATATCGAAGGAACCCCACGTGGCTCCAAGACAACCCACTCATTTCATCCACCACCTGATGGCCAATCACAGATGACCGGAGGATGGAAGAATTGCAAGATGCTTATCCAATAATTAAACAATACGTTGTATGCATGTAATCTTTGGACTGCCCAGATGGGCGGATTTGTTAAACTCTTAAAATAGGCTACACGCCGATCATTAAAGTTAGAATTGAGGAAGCTATGCATGCTGAACATCGTGTCAGTGTGGGAACTTCTTATGCGCATTATCAATTCAGAATTAATATGGAGGGCTGTAAACATTCCAAATTGAGTAAGCCGTGATTCCGCAAAGGAATTCTACGACAGTGGTGGCCCGTACGGGGATGTGATCGACAGGTTCCATAGAATTCGGACAGAAGACACGGACATATGCGACCTTGGACTTGGTGGGCCCAAAATATCATCAGAACACGGTGAGATAAATTAATTATCTATACCTGTGTGGCTAAGTTCAGGCTCGCCTATGTGCCGTGCCAGGCCGAATAATTTGGACCCGATCGACAGGTACTTCTTTAAGTCTTGATCACATGATAAGAACCTGTCATAAGATATAAAGGAATGTTTACATGCCTGTTGTCTTGAGAGTACTAGTTAATTGGTGACATCAATAGCTGCCCCCGGGAGGGCCTGTACGGGGTGTTTCCACTCCTGAGGGAGGAGGGAGCCGTTCAGGTGGCCTGTCGCAGAGACTCAGCAGTCCTGAGGCCCGTTTGGAGGGCCCAGGGAGGGAGAGACTGCCAGAGAAAAGTCTGATATGGGATTTCCGCTCCTGCTAGGCCTGCTTGTAGGGTCCGGGAGAAGGGAGCTATCAGACAGTATCCCGAGGGGCAGTTTAGACTAAGCCAGCCGTACTGGTGCTCCGTCTAATTGTCTGTCTATTTGTGTGTGTCCACAAATATTTGTTTATTGTTTAAATGTCCACGAGTAGATCCCTCCGTCTGAGGGTAGATTGATAAACTGTGTAGCGACAGAAATGCTAGAGACTCTAGGGCGGGGCATACTGTGTCCGGCGTCTGAGGAGACTTCTATAATCATGAATTTGGCAGCCATGATTGAAATTGCAAGGCAGCAAACAATGAGCCAAGGTTAATTCTTACACCCTCCAGAAAAGTGTGGAAGGGGTGGAGAGTCAAGTTATCATTGATTAATCAAGCAATCTTTCTGTGTGTCCTACCTATATAAAGTTAGTGTGCTTGTTTGTTGTGTAGAGCTAATCCTGCTGAGTTGTTGTATAGGAATAGTTTGTTTGTTGGTCATATAGAATTAGTATCAGTCCTGCTAAACTGTAAGAAGGGAGTGTTAGCAATGAGAATGCATTGGCTGGGTTATAGCCAAGATAATGCACCGTACACAGCGGCGCGCTGTGGGTTTGGACTTTATAGGTTAGGTTGCATTATTGGATCCCTTCTAGTAAAAGACAGACTACTAAACTATATTGCCTTCGAATTGTTAAACGTTAATAATAGCATAGAAGCATAGGCTTGTGCCCGTAAGTGTGTTTGGAGAAAGAAAAAAAAAAGCTGCTAACTACATTTAAAAAGAGGAAGTGGAACTCTTAATAGAAGCGGAGCAATTCCTGTGCTGTAATAAATAACTACTGTTGGATGTTAAAACTACTGCGGATGGCTTGTTATGTAACCTAATCCTTCAGACAAATACATCCGTCATACAAATGTAAAAAGTTGTATGCCACTCACATCCTGAGGGGACTCTTAAGAATACAGACTGCGTAGCCCACCAAATCCCAATACACCGTGCCCACAAGAAAATACGTCTATGTTTGCCAAGTCCCCAATAGGTGTTTAGTCCCCAATTCAATTGTAACCACCGCTGTGACAGAAGTTACAACATAATATATGTGATTTATGCATTAGACGTTAGAATTTCTCTAAGTGTCAGAAAAGAGGAAGTGAAGGTGGGCTGCAATGGCGTCTGTATTAATATACAAAGACACCAGCTTAGTGAATAGAGAGAATTGCAGTACATTACCAATCAGATGGAGATGCCCGGCATCTAAGACTGCATCTGCCCAGTTGCCGGAAGTCTGGGACAACTGTCTACTGTTGTAGAAGTAAAAATTAGCCACGTACTCCCGTTATCTCCCTTATAATCCTGTCGCTGGGCTGTCACATGAGTAAGAGACCTAAAAAGAGGAAGTTGCTTGCCCTGTAGTCCCAGCACAAGTAACGTATGTTCACAGACAATATAAAATAAATAAATAAACTACAGTAGAGAAGCCAAGGAATAGGAAATAAGCAGGTAACGATAAGGCCAGGTATCCACAGGATTGACCCGTAATTTGTAAAATGTAAATTGTGTGATGCATAAGACTTTATCTTTATTGAGTTGTGATGTGTACCCATGGACTGCCAAACATTGAATGAGGGAATAAGGAAGTAAGTGATTAGCCACACTCAGAGGGGTGGAGCTAGATGATGCAAGAACACGTCTCTTATCCAAGGAGGGGGTAAGAATCATAGATAGCCAGAAGAAAAAGTTTTGTTTTTTCTCCTGTCCCAAACTCAGCTTTCCACGGTTCCTGACAAATTATGGGACACCACAAGACAGGCATAGGGAAATTGAATGTATCGACCATGATGATATACACGAGACCCAGATACACACCCCTGGGTCAAGCAGTATCCCCCTAGATGGAAAAAAAAAAAAAAAAAAAGGGTGAAGGGTCAGCCACACATGTTAGGTGCTGTGTGCTGATGCTTTGGAAAAAACTGCCAACCGGCCACAATTTCACTGTTAATTTCTCTTGCAGAAGGCTGTAGGGCCTGGAGGCCTCCAAGGACTAACCAAGTTCTGCAGGCCATACCTGTACATACACCCGTTGCCAAATTCCGCACCTTTCTGGGCCTTGTTTCATACTGCCGCCTATATGACAGTATTGACACAAAAGCACGAAGGACAACCACAGCCATGAGGGTGGATCCAGTGACTTGAGGAGCTCCCTCACCTGCTTTTGCGATGGCAGCAGTACAGGCAATGGTTGACAAATCTTCTAAGTTGGTATTGGACTACCCCCTAGTGGTCCACACGCCAAATGACACCCAGAACATACTCATGCAAGTGCAACCCAAGCACTTAGCTCTGGCCTATTAGATCCGGCTACAATGTGCTCTTTCCATGCCTCCCCCAATATTGCTCTGAGCTTCACAATGTTGTAATACCTTGAATCCGGCTACTCTTCTTTTAATCAGGTATTCCTGGGGGGAGGGGAGGCATAGGTGATTTGAGTATGGCGGATCAGCTATTTTTTAAATAGCATTATTGTAGTGATGTACACACTGTTAATGATGCATATTTTGAGTTTTCTTTTGTAGATGGTATCAGGGTGAGGATTGATGATTCCGAACCAGATATGCAGAGGTCACACAACAAGATGTCCTAAACGCAGAAGCTCTGCCTCCGCATGTCTCAGGGCAAGAAGCGGAACCGGAGGCCCTCACTGGGGCGTGTGGAGTGGTAGAAGGTAAGTCGGCAACTTTTTACACTGACTCCTGGAATGCATTTGGCATAGCTCATGATTATGGCCCAATATGGAAGGCCAGACAGCTTGTTATCTCAGTAGGACAGCCAATTAAGAATGGTGCAGCGGTGCAGAGTCTCATGGAAACCCTACTACTACTACCTGGCAATGGAGAATCCACACCGATTTCTACAACGGAGAAGCGAGAGATGACACCCTCGCCGACAACACAGCAAAGGCAGCGGCCCTCAAGCCGTGGAAGAAAGAAGAATAGATACTGACAGCATGAGTCAGTGATAAGACTTTGGACTTTGATAAAACCTTTGGACTTTGATAAACCCTTTGGACTTTGATAAGACTTTGGACTTTGATATGACTTTGGACTTTGATATGTCAAGGACTTTACAGTTACAAGGCAACGAGGAAAGAAAGCAGATGGGCTAAAATACGGGAGCGACAGCACAGGACGGCGTATGGCGAACAATCAACAGAACTTGCCTACAGAGGTCCCTGTTCCCCATGATGGCCCAGCTGGTATACAGAATCAAAAGCAGCGATGACGGCGACACTGAACAAGAATGGGTGACACCTGGGTTCTCTGTAGCTGCTGCATCATTTGTCCAGTTAGCATGATCTTTGCCATGTGCGAGTCCGGACAGAAGTAAGGTGGCCATATAACACTTGCCTTGACCACTCTACCCATTTCAGAGATTGCCAATTTGACCACATTCAGCTCACACCTGTTGGGGAGTATGAACATGTGCTTGTTGTTGCTCGAGTCTTTCTCAGGTTGGAGGCCCACCCGGATACTAAGGTAAATGAGCAGATAACCACACAGAAATTCATGAATGAGGTAATCTGCAGATATGGGGTACCAGAAGTAATTGAGTCGAACAAAGGTACACACTTCACAGGTGAAATAATGCAACACATCATGTCTGTTTTGGGTATATTTCAGGCTTTTCACACACCCTACCATCCACGGAGTAGTGGGAAAGTAGATACGAAAGGCAATAGAAAAAATGGGTAAATTTTGAATGGAGTGTCTTTCATTAGTTGTTCTTTTTCCCAGGAGGGTACATGCCACAGTAGCTGAATTTGGGGAATGATTTTCTTGTTAATTTCGTCATATGCCTCTCCAAGGAATTGTTAGTAATGCATTCTGCAGTCTCTGCTTTTCCCCAGGTCCTACAGATGAGTGTCACAATCTAAAACCAGGTGACAGGGTCTATGTGGAAAAGTTTAAGAGAGAAACCCTGTTTGAATGTCCCTACCAGATGTTGCTCACCACCCCAACTGCAGTCAAGC
Organism: Eleutherodactylus coqui; assembly: GCF_035609145.1. NCBI lineage: Eukaryota > Metazoa > Chordata > Amphibia > Anura > Eleutherodactylidae > Eleutherodactylus > Eleutherodactylus coqui. The sequence continues at coordinate 97,966,234 of NC_089838.1, read as the reverse complement.
TCAAAGGAAAGCCCACTTGGACCCACATGTTGGCGTTGGAAAAAAAACTAATGATCCTTACATGCTATAATGTGGTACAATTCCTCTAACACACACCTTTGACTACTGTACACTAGCCCCCTGTTTCACAACAAATTAATACAATCAAATGTGCAATATGAAGCCTACACTGAGGGTGAGAATCCAACACCGCATCGTGCTAAGAGAGACGTTGACGCTCCAGGTGGTAACTTTGATCCACATGTATACATAGATGTAATAGGAGTGCCAAGGGGGGTGCCAGATGAATTTAATTCTAGAGATCAGGTTAAAGCAGGTTTTGATTCCTCATTTGCTTTTGTCACTGTTAATAATAATGTAGATTGGATGAATTATATCTCTTACAATGAGCAGAGGTTTGTAAACTACACCAGAGATGCTTTGCAAGGGTTAGCTAACCAGTTAGGGCCCACTGCATCCATGGCGTTCCAAAATAGAGTGGCCGTGGATATGATTTTCGCAGGAAGAGGTGGGGTATGTAATTTCCTGTACGTGTATTCTCCCTTTAATGTGACCAATGTTTCCCTTGTTTGAAAAAGATGAAGAGCCAGTTCCGATAATGCCAACCAGGTACGTTACCAGAAGAATGGAGAAATGTACCAGTACTGCGCCTGCCTCAGTCTCATAAGATGGACTGTCAGTGGACTTCCCATTTGCCTAGGGAAAGTGCAGAAGACCTTAGGTTCCGGCGAGGGCACACCCTGTGGGGTGTTAACTTGTACAGATAGAGGGTATGGATGCCCGGAAATGAGCCCAGGGAATCCATGGCCTCCCTCTGAGGTGAGGTAGGGATCCCCCCCCCCTAGGAGTAGGGACTTACGGGCAGTGGGAAAACCCTGACGCAAGGGTGAGGGGAACTGGACGTGTTCACCATTAGGACTATCTCCAGGAGGGACATTGGTGTGGGTGAAGATTAAGGAGTCCCACGCCGTGCGTACCTGTGCACGCTATTAGTATTGTAACATTATGCTAGAGCGAGAAGAGAGGCTCCTGGTGATAGTTTTGATCTACACGTATACATTGACATCATAGGATAGCCAAGGGGGGTACCTGACAAGTTTTAAAAATTAGAGACCAAGTTAAAACTAGATTCGAGTCCATTTTCCTGATCATTATGGTAAATAAACGTTGATTGGATTAATTATGTTTATTATAATTAGCAGTGGTTTATAAATTATACTAGAGACGCCTTATAGGGACTAGTCGACCAATAGGACCTACCTCGACTATGACTTTTCAAAATAGAATGGCACTAGGTACGATTTTAGCCAAAAAAGGGAGTGCCTGTAAGACAATAGGGGAGACTTGCACCTACATTCCAGACAACACGTGACCCGCGGGTAAAGACGCAGTTGCCATTAAGAAGCTGACCGCACTAACTAAAAAGAGCTAACCTTAGTCTGTTTTCCTCAGTTAGATACCTAACAGGAGAAGGGAAAAATATAGAAAAATAAGTTTTGGAACATTGTGTATTTAGAACACTGTGATAGGTTTTGCTAAGATTTTGCTTTATTTTATCTGCAGTGCACTCTGCTTATGTCCACGCAACATGCCGGTGTTACAACGCCCCTGGTCCTGTTACCTTGCCGCCTCTGGAAAAGGGAAGTGGGAATAATCAGCTTGTAGCTCTTTCCTTCCAGACTAATATATATGATCATGCACTTACTAATGGGACAGGGGTTCAGTCATGTTGATCAGTAATTAGATAGTCCTGATTTTGCACTCTTGTTGATGAATCGAGGTAACGTCAAGAAGGCGGGGTTCTATACAAGTTATGCAGTGTTTACCTGAAATAGTGAAAGTCGCACCTCTCCTAACCTAACTATGGTTGTCACCTTTATAGTCATTCTAATTTCTGTTTGTCGATGCATACAGTGTATTCCGACCCTGATGACTGCCTGGTCCACCTGTCCCACTACGACGTCCAACAAAAGGCCCACTGTCAGCGCAACCGTCGTCATCATGGATCCAGAATGTGATGATGTCGAACCATCCTATACCCCCATGGCAGTAGTAGGCCCAGTCGTCAACAAAACAATGCGAGTCTAGGGTCAGCGGTGGGGGATTGGGGTGGGACGGAGCAGGGCGAGTTTAGTGAAACAGATAGTTTCAAGGGGGGTCTGTGGTGGAAGTCCAGTATTCCTATATTTTGGGCCTTGGCAGTAGACAGTTATCAATTTAACATTCTGTATACATACTTCTATCTTGCTACAAATATAGTTCATGACAGTTGTGCAATAAGTACTTCCTACATATGAAAGTATCTGTTTTTCATAACTCTGCTGACAAAGATGGAATTTAGCCCGTAACCAACATGTATAAATATATTTGACTGTCCAGCTGCATGCACTAATACGGAACTAGGAATCAGACATGGACAACCGCAGAAATTACCCAAGCAATTTTACTGGAAACGTATGCAAATAACATGGGAGGTTTGTGCAATTTATAGTTCATGATGTAACATCCAATCATATCGAAGGAACCCCACGTGGCTCCAAGACAACCCACTCATTTCATCCACCACCTGATGGCCAATCACAGATGACCGGAGGATGGAAGAATTGCAAGATGCTTATCCAATAATTAAACAATACGTTGTATGCATGTAATCTTTGGACTGCCCAGATGGGCGGATTTGTTAAACTCTTAAAATAGGCTACACGCCGATCATTAAAGTTAGAATTGAGGAAGCTATGCATGCTGAACATCGTGTCAGTGTGGGAACTTCTTATGCGCATTATCAATTCAGAATTAATATGGAGGGCTGTAAACATTCCAAATTGAGTAAGCCGTGATTCCGCAAAGGAATTCTACGACAAAATGAATTCAAGTCTCAAGGACCAGATGAATTACATCCTAGGATACTAAAGGAAGCAACGGAGGTAATTGTTGAACCACTCGCCATAATCTTTGAAAATTCCTAGAGAGCAGGAGAAGTTCCAGAAGACTGGAAAAGGGCAAATGTTGTCCCTATCTTCAAAAAAGGGAAGAAGGTGGATCCAGGAAACTACAGGACTTTGAGCCAGACTTCTATACCGGGAAAAACCTTTGAACAAATTATTAAAAACAGTATGTAGGCAAGTAAAAATGGAGTAATTAACCAGAGCTGGCATGGGTTTATAGCAAACAAGTCATGCCAGACAAATCTAATTTTCTTCTTTGACGGAATCTCCAACAGGGTTGATCAGGGAAATGTGGTGGATATAGTATATCTTGACATCAGTAAAGCATTTGACAAAGTATCTCATACTATACTTATTGAAAAAAATGACCAAATATGGGATTGAAAAGGCAACTGTTAGGTGAATTCACAACTGGCTGAGTGATCGTACTCAAAGAGTGGTCATAAATGGCTGCACATCCAAGTGGAAGAATGTATAAAGTGGGGTACCACAAGGCTCTGTCCTGGGCCCAGTGTTGTTCAACATTTTTACAAATGATCTGGAGGAGGGAATTGATGGGAAACTGATCAAATTTGCTGATGACACAAAGCTAGGAGGGATAGCTAACACTAGGGAAGAGAGAGAGAGTATTCAAAAATATCTAGAATAGCTTGAACAGTGGGCGGTGATTAACAGAATGATATTTAACAAGGAGAAATGCAAAGTCCTACATCTGGGCAAGAAAAATGAAAAAAGCACATACAGAGTGGGAGGAATTGGGATAAGCAGCAGCACATGTGAAAAAGACTTGGGTATACTAATAAATCTTAGACTGAAAATGAGTCAGCAATGTGATGCAGCAGCTAAAAAGGCAAAAACAATTCTGGGATGTATTAAGAGAAGCATAGAGTTCAGATCATGTGAAGTAATTATCCCCCTCTACTCTTCCTTAGTCAGACCTCATCTGGAATACTGTGTCCTGTTCTGGACACCCCTCTTTAAAAAAAGACATAGAGAAACTGGAGCAATTTCAGAAAAGAGTTACCAAGATGGTGAGCGGTCTGCAAATCATGTCCTATGAGAAACGGTTAAAGTATCTGGGAATGTTTTTCATATAGCTTCTGTTACATCCATGCGGCGCACTAAAGCACCACACCTCAGCACAGACGCAAGACGGTGTCCTAATAAAACTGCAACACTCTCACAGCATTTGCAAGGACCAATTACATCTCTTCAGGTAAAGATGGAAGGACACCTGTCCCTTACTAATCAGGGTAAGTGGGGGACCGCTGCCTAAAAGCAGGGTGATTGTCCCAATAAGAACAGCCCCACTGACTTCATCTGGAACCTGGTTATCCCTGATTAGGAACCTGGAGATATGCACAAAACACAGGACATGACACTGTCCAAGTTTTCTCACACCAAGGGATAATAGAGTCGGCCACCGTGCTAACATACAGGGAATAGTGCCAGGCATCACCCATCTGACACACTCATAAGACATCAGACGTCTGGAGGCCACACCTGTCAATGGTAAGGGAAGAGGGGGTCTGCATATGATGCAGACAGAGACTACAGGTGTCCAGACCATCTTCAGGGAAAGTGAGAGACACTAGAGACTAGACATGCGCAACACAGCTCAGAGTGCGATTAACACAAAGTGCATCAACAGAGTAAAATGACCAGCATCTTCTACCAAGAGATGCTAGTATTTATGTTTAGCAGACCAGAGGAGATTGGCTGGAGAAACACAAGATCCAGCCAGCTCAATTAACCCTCACCTGTGAAGCTGTGCTCATGGAAACCAGTAGAACCCCAGATCCCAGACGCACAACCTAACAGCTTCTATCACACAGTTATAATATAGGAGATCACAACTCATTCTCCTGCCTGTATAATCATGGTCTATAGCCTATTTAGGTGAATATAGACGGTAATTAAATTGTCCATTAAGCAGGCAGAGATGGTACAGCTTCTAGCTAATACTGGGCTTGATGAATCAGGGATCAATTTGAAAGTGAAAGCAAACATTTCACTATAAAGATGGTGTCTGGTAATCATCAGACAGGGGGCTACACTGGAAATTACTGAAATACATAGAGGAGACCCTTAGAGCATCACAGGCAATCAGGTGAGGGGGAAATGGAATGGAAAATATGTTTTCATTGGCGTGGTCCTTTAAAGTACATACAAATGGTGCAAAGAAATGTAACAGTTTTCTGATATTACAGAGAATCTTACAGAATATCTGTTCACACAATCCTGCAATTTCAAGTGAGACTTAATAGAAATAAAAAATGTCTGCCATGTGGTTTAAAATGGTACCTTATGGCAGCATTTTAGGAACTGACAAATGCTATTTCAAGACTGGTAAGCAGGACTGTGCTTTTCATTCCTTCTGAACATATGGAGAATATAGTGTTTTAAGCTGTTTTCTCAATATTTTTTTTTTTCAAACTTAATTTTCAAATCACTGTATGAGAACACATTTCATTTTAAGGAAAGACAATGTATAAAAATGCAAGTTATGAAGGCAACATAATTGTGCTTGATGGGATTTTTATTGATATAAGTAGACAAATGCATATGCTCTGTCCTATTCAGAATTTTCACATACTGCTGCTTTATAATAATAAGGCATTCTACTCCTACTGACTGTTTAGACATTTTCATGCTTTGCAATGCAGAATATTTGCTTTTTTCAATGTCTTTTATAATAAAGTATCTTTATAGTACTTTGAGATAGAATCGATTTAGGAAAAGAATGTTCTAAAGAGAAGAAGAGTAGCCCACTAGTGACTACTAAGAGCATAAATAAACCGTTACGGTAAAGGAAAATAAAAAAAAGAATCATAAAATCCTTAAAATGTTTGAAAGAAAATTTCTACTTTCATAAATGAGACAGGCACTTAGAAAGTTAATCTGTAGGTTCACGTACAACTTCTCTTCTTTCTATCTATTTCTCTTCTTTCTATCTATTTCTCTTCTATTTATCTATCTCGCTCATATCTATCTCTCTTATATCTGTGTCTATCTCTCTCATATCAATCTATCTCTTCTATTTTTCTAATTATGTATCTACCTACCTATTTCATATCCATCTCTCTTCTATCTATCTATCTCATATCTATCTATCTCATATTTATCTATCTCTCTATCTCATATCTCTCTATCTCTCTATCTCATATCTGTGTATCTCTCTCATATCTATCTATCTATCTCAGATCTATCTATCTCTTGATCTGTCTCTATCTCATATCTATCTATCCCTTTAGCTATCTCTCTATCTCATATCTATCTATCTCATCTATCTCTCATATCTATCTATCTATCTATCCATCTATCTTATATAGCTTAAAATCCTGATCGATGATAGTTCAATGTAAACAGCAGCCGTTCAGTACTGAACAGCTACTGTGTTAAGTGTATGAAGAGGGGCTGGGGAGAGCGAGGAGAAAAAACTCCTTCAGCAGCCCCAGTTCCCCTGCAGAGCGAGCCAGCAATACTTGATCCTGTGCAGCAGCACGGGAGTGAGTACACACAGGGGTACGTGTCGGGCATTGTTTACATCGTCCAGTGTAAATGTCCCTTATCTATCTATCTGTCTATCCATGCATTTATATATCTCTCCTTTATCTTTTTATCTCCCATCTATCTATTTCTAATATCTGTCTTTTTATTTCATATCTATCTCTCTTCTATTTTCTATCCATCTCTTTTCAATATATCTATCTCTCTTCAATCCATCTATCTCTCTTCAATCTACATCTCTATCTATCTATGTATCTCTCTGTCTCATAACTATCTATATCTATCTCTCATATCTGTCTATCTCAGATCCATCTCTGTCTATCTATCTCTATATGTCTCTCTATTTCATATCTATCTATCCCTTTATCTATCTCTCTTTCTCACATATATCTATCTCATATCTATCTACCTCATATTTATCTATCTATCGCTGGTATAAGTTATACATCTCCCTGTGTATACTGTATATAATTGCACATTTTACACTCAATTAAAAATACATCAAAAACACATACGTTTTTTAATAGTGTATGCAGTTTCTTAAAAATGTATGTCGTCTTTAAATACTACATGCAGTTTTTTAAATGTGTTTTTCTTTATTGTGGTTGAAAAGTACAACAAAAAAACATAAGCTAAGGCCACTCTCACACCTGCATTCAGAAAACACAGCTCAAAATCACGTCATTTTTATTGCAATTTCGAGCAGGTGCTTTTTAATGCACCTCATCATTGTGGTGGGTGAGGAGGAGGTGTGTTAAAAAATGCAAAAAAGTACAAATAGAACAGGCAGCATGATTTGGGTATGGGGGTGGCCCAAGCTGAACTTTTGCACCTGGGCCTCTGAGCCTTTAGTTTCACCCAGGGAACAATTCTAACAATTGGTATACGCACTGTTAACCCCTTCCCTCCCCATGACGTAAGGGTACGTCATGGGAGTGGGGTACTTCCCGCAAAATGATGCACCCTTACATCATAGGGATAGAGCGAGATCATAGCAGATCTCGCGCTATCCCGCAGCGGGAGCCGGCTGTCACTAGTAGCCGGCCTCCCGCTACCACAGCGGGGGGCATCAGAGGTGTGCCCACCCGCTGTTAACCCCTTCCCTGCCGCGATCTAAGTAGATCGCGGCAGGGAAAGGGTTCACAGAGGTAGCGCGCCCGCTCTGTGAGTTCAGCCGACTCTCGCGATAACATCGCGAGAGCCCGGCTGGTTGCTATGGCAACAGGACGCCAGATACCGGCGTCCTGTATAGCCATTGTCTAAGATCGCTATAATAAGCGATAAGGCCTAGCAGGAGAGAAGTCCTGCCATGCTTTATCATAGCGATCTGCAGTCCTGCAGTGTAAGTCCCTCAGAGGGACACAGATTGTGTAAAAAGAAGAGAAAAATAAAGTACAAAAAATAAAATGTAAAAAAAAGAAAATTCCACATATTTAGTATCGACGTATACGTAACAACGCGTACAATAAATTGAACATGCCTTTTATCCTGCACGGCAAAAAGCATTAAAAAAACGCTAAAAAACTTGGTAATTTTTAGCATTTTGCCTCCCAAAAAACGCAATAAAAGTGATTAAAAAAACCTATGTACCCCAAAATGGTACCAATAAAAACTACAGCTCGTCTCGCAAAAAATAAGCCCTCACAGAACTCCGTCCATGGAAAAAATAAAAAAGTTATAGGACTTTGAATGCAGCGATTTAGAAAAAAAAAATAATTTCCAAAAAAAGGGTTTTTATTTTGGAAAAGTGGAAAAACCTAAATAAATTATAAGAATTTTGGTATCGTTGTAACCATACCGTCCCGCAGAATCATTGATACAATCAGTGTATCATTTATGCTGCATAATTAACGCTTAAAAAAAAATCTATGGCAGAATTGATGCGTTTTCTCTCCCTACGATCATAAAAAAAAAAATAAAAGTTTTACAATATAGTCAATGTACCCAAAATTGCACCGATAAAAACTACAGTTCACCATACAAAAAACAAGCCCTGTTATGACTTTTGAAAAATGGAGATGAAAGAATACCGAAAATCGTTTGGTCCTCAACGCCAAAATAGGCCATGTCCATAAGGGGTTAAAGGGGTTATCCAGTTTTAAACTATTGATGACCAACCCTCAGGATAGGTCATTTAAAGTAAATTGGCAGGGGTCCACCATGAGGGATCCCAGCTGATCAGCTTTTCTTGGCCTGGTGCACTGAGCTGATTTCTGCAGGGAGATGATTTTTGCTACATTTTCACTGCAGTGGCCAGGCTTGGTATTGCAGCAAGTTCCTATTCATTTCTATGCCTGTAATACCAAGCCTGCCCACTACAGTGGTAACAGAGCTATCTGCTTCCTGCAAAAATCAGCTGAGTGCACTGGTCATGTAAACAGTTGATTGGTGGGGATCACTGGTGATGCACTCCCACTGAGCTACTAGGTTCCGAACAGTACCCCCACCGTGCTGAAATTGCAAGATGCTAAGCGGTTGCCATGGCAGCCAGGGGCCTTCTGATGGCCCCAGGGCTGCCATGACTAATTGCCTATCAAGATGTGCTTGTGGCTAAGAATAGACTGCCAGAACGCAGAATAATGCAATGCTATGTTTGTCTCATAGAGAGCGGTCCTGGGTGGGGGACACTCCTCTATGATGTCCATATGGCCTAACAGGACATATGAACAAGGGTTTTCTTCATGAGACACCTCAACTCTGTGGGGAAGTTGGCCGCTTTTAATGCTGAGGCACATTCAATAGCAGCTGGAATGCCAATACAAGAAGAAAGGAAGAGAAAGTGAGAAAAAAAGGATGTCCACAGTCAAAAAAGTAGATGTTGGAAAAATACGTTCTCTACTTCTATGTAGTGCGCAGTAATTTCCAGATGATTGGTAACTCTGACCGAAGGTAACATATGGAAGGCATGCACTGCAGCTGGGAGAGCTGTGGCTAATACTGGAAAGGATATTCTGGCTATCACTGGAGGCATCGTGTTTGTCATGGATACATTGTGGCTAGCATTAGGAGTATTTTGACTAGCTTTTGGATTGTGGTTCGCATTTTACAGGGACACACTATGGCCTGCTGTGCATATGGGGCACATTGTGACTAGTCCTGTAATACACACCTCAGTTGCGGCTGTTCCTTAGTGCTTGACATGCAACTTCCACATCCTCTTTAAAAAAAGATCTGCAGCAACTGAGCTTTTTATTAAACCGACCATTACAGGTTAGAGTTCAATGATATGTATATACATATAAACACACAGCATGTATGTGACCTTTTAAATGTTTCTATACTGATTTCTCCTGCTGTTCTACTTTACATTTTAAAATTATATTAAAATCTTATTAAAATAATGTTTCTAAAAGTCATTACAAGATATAAGATATCATTAAAAGGAAATATAAGATATCTTAATATTTCTCTTACAATGATAACGTTTTTAAGGGTAACTAATAGAGATGAGCGAACCTACTCGTTTCGAGTAATTACTCGATCGAGCACCGCGATTTTCGAGTACTTCAGTACTCGGGCGCAAAGATTCGGGGGGTGCCGGGGGGCGGGGGAGGCGTGACGGAGCAGGGGGTAGCAGCGGGGAACAGAGGGGAGCCCTCTCTCTCTCCTTCCCCCCCCCCCACTCCCCGCTGCAACCCCCCACTCACCCACGGGGCCCCCCGAATCTTTTCGCCCGAGTACGGAAGTACTCGAAAATCGTGGTACTCGGGCGAAAAAGGGGCGTGACCGAGTAGGCTCGCTCATCTCTAGTAACTAAACTTTTTACAAACTTCTGACATGCTATATTGACACTAACAGAAACACACGCTTCGGCACTCATGTGCTTTTAATATCTGAATAAAATTGCACTACTCCTGTTTGTACTAAGCACAAAAAATGCAATGTTCTTAGTACATATTTTGATCAAAATATGTGAGCCCATCTTTCACGTCCAGGCAAACCTTATTAGATGGGTTCCTAACTCTAAAAGACATCTTTTTGGGGGCCAAAAGCCCCAGCAGTGACATGTTAGAGGTTTTTATTAGTGGAAATCTGGAAGACCCGCACCGATTGTTAAAATGAACTGGCAAAAGTGCTGAGCCCATTCGGCTGTTTCCATCACTGTTCGGAGTGGAGCCGGGCTCCATATAAAGACTATGAAGCCTGTACATTACTCGCAATGGCAACTAAATAGACACAATACTCAGCTGAGCACTTCTGCCTGTTACTTTTAACAACCAGTGTGGGTCCCAGCACACCGAACCCCACTGATCAGTGCTTCTGACATGCTACTAAGACATGTCAAAAGTTTTTTAAAAGAGTAGTTGTACTTTTAACTAAATAAAAGTACCACCAAAATAACTTTCCAGTAAACATAAAACCTTGCAAAAGTTATAGCAAAACTGGTTTCGTGCCTTCCAAGTTAGCATCCTTGTACTGGAGCAATCAGCCCTCTGTGTACTTTGCTGTTTGTCCAGAAGGAAAATGTGTCTGCAGGTCTCTAAATAAAGCCAATAACATGATGGACATTGATTTTAGCATTCGCGTGCATAGTTCCCTGCTTGGTGTCCTTAGGCCATCTATTTTTAATCCTATTAAATTGTCTCTTCATATTTTGGTTCGATGCATTTTCTGTCATATGAAATGTTTGTTTCTGCTCTTTGGCACCATTCTTTAATTCCCCTGAGGATTACACATGACAACATTTATTTGATATGGAGAGGAAATCATAATGTATAGTACATCAATTTGTTTACATTTAAGTCATTTTACACTCACTAACCTACATGTAATAAGGCTTATACATACTTCTAACTTAACTTTAAGTTTAGATAAATGTTCGAATTTTTTTATGTGTTTTTCGGAGGGTAATTAAAAGAGGGTCTAACTTTGCATCCTTTTGTATTGTTCCATTGCTTCCGTTATGAAAATATTAGTACTTTTGCAAATGGTCCTAAAGAGACTTAGTTTTGGGACAAATTTCTGTCCCAGGACCAGAGGAGGGGGTATATTACCTGCATTTTTTTTCTGCCACCCCTTCAATCCACCGTTTCAGACCCCATTTTCAGTTGTTCAAGATGCCTGCAGCAATTTTTTAGCTACCTAATGCACACTAAACACTGTTCTCTAATTGGTCAATGCAATCATGCATGCAACTCTGGCCAATCAGGGAGCAGGTATAAGGACTAGGTAGTCTAAAGATTGTATCAAACTTGGATGGCCAAACAATGGGACCCTGAACCAGTGGCTCAGAGGGGTGGTGGAGAAGAACAACAGAAGGTAATATAACCCTACCCCCCTCTAGTCCTAGGACAGAATTTAGTCCTGAAACTGAAGGGCCGCTTTAACACTGTTTAGAAAGTTGCTTCATTTTTCATTTTAAAAGCTCTAAAACAATAAAAATATTGTTAAGATTTCTCAGCAAAATTTAAGGACAGTTTAAGGCCTCGGTTACACGGACGTTTTTAGGTCCGATTTGCAGACGCGCTTGCGATCTGCTGATTTATAGACCCAATGCAAAGCAATGGGATCGGTCACATGTCTGTTTTTGATGCGGATGTGCCGATAATTTTAGGACACACCGATTCGCAGAACGAATGTAACTGCATTCTGCGCAAATCGGTGCTTGTTTATGCGCTCAATGGGGCCGGCGGCAGCAGCGCCGACCCCATTGAGAACATATACTAAGATTGTTCTCCTCTGCCACAGCTGTGGCACAGCTGTGGCAGAGAAGAACAATGTTCTCCCATTGAAGTCTATGGAGCCGGCAATACAGCCGGCTCTATTGAAAGAAATGGGCTGCCGGCAAGCGCTGGATGAATTTTCGGGGAAGGGCTTAAAATATAACCATCCTGAAAATGTGTAAAAAAAAAAAAAAAGTATACTCACCTTTTTCCTGCAGCCGGAGTTCAGCCGCGTCCGGCCGACAGTTCTCCTGAACTGCTCTCTGTAGTATTCAGCAGGCAGGGATTTAAAATCCCCGCTTGCTGAATGGGCTGCTTCTGATTGGTCACAGCCCTAACCAATCAGAGGCAGCTCTCACTCACCCATTCATGAATTCATGAATGGGTGAGTGAGTGCTGCCTCTGATTGGCTGAGCGCAGGGACCAATCAGAGGCAGCTCTCAGCTATAAATGACAGTTGAGAGCTTCCTCTGGAGCTGGCATGGGGTGATTACATTAAAGTCAATGGATTGTTAAAAAAAGTTAAAGTTTCAGCTCCCCTTATGGATCGGATCCGTAAGGGGAGCTGAGGATACTCACCCTCATCTTCCACGATGTCGTTCAGCACTCCGGTCGTCCATGACCTGATGCCTGGGTCTGTGCATGTGCGCTAGACATCATTACGTCACGTGAATGCACTGAGGGCCGGCAACAGGATAACAGCGATCAGGTGAAAGTTAAAAAAAAGTGTAAAAAAAAGAAAAAAGTTTAAGTTTCATCTCCCCTAATGGATCATATCCATGAGGGGAGCTTACTACGTGGACCTTGAAACTAATAATATTTAAAATGTAACTTTTATTCCTAAAAGTTAAAAATAAAGAAGGACAAACACATACATATACATATATTCTATAAGGTGGAAAGACGTTTAGAGAGATATACTCTGAATTATGCCACTTTAATAACCGGATGAGGACCAATCAAGTTGAGTAACAAAAAGTGGTACTCAACTATTGTATATCATTAGTCCTGAATTGATAAGAAGTAATGGATATTTCCAAAATTATTGCGCAGGTGTCATCCTAATAGTAAGGGATGACATATTCGAAACACCTGAGCGATAATATGACCCTACGCGTTTCCCCCACTAGGTGGGTTCCTCATGGGTAAAATAAAGTGGTTCCAGCAAAAGCTCTGCATAACCAAATTCTTTGGACTGATACTGCCCTTGTTAAAAATATCCATGAGGGGAAATTAAATTACGTACCTAAGGCCCCTGGATTTATCTGCAGACCTTACCACGGCCTCTGCACACGTGCCTGTCACCAAAATGGCAGATGCATGCACAAAAGTCGTGGATTGCCAGGGTAATTTAAAATCTCCCTGCTCCTGGCTACTAAACATAGCAGAGAGACTTCACGGGGGACTGCAATACGCTTTTCCTGGTTACATGATCGCTGTTATTCAATGGATAATGGCGATCACGCGAAAGATAAAGAAAAGCTAAAGTTTCACCTCCCGTAACGGATCTGATGCGTGAGGGAAGGTGAAATTACTTACCGAAGGCCTCCGGTGATGTCCCCCAATGGGATCCCTATCTGCAGATCATTCCACAGCTTCAGTGCATGCGTCCGTCGCCAAAATGGCGGACGTAAGCGCAGAATCTGTGGAGGGCCCTGGAAATGTAAAATCTCCTTGTTCCTGGCTACTAAAGGTAGCTGCGAGCCTGGAGCAGTGGCCGAGGGCTGCGGTGAGCGGTCCCCTATCACGTGATTCAATGGATAATAGTGATCACGTAAAATTTGAAAGACAGTTGTAGTTTGGTGCTCCGGTTGGTTTGGGCCCCGTTGTGCAGCCAAAGATAAAGTTAGGGCCACATTGAGTATGCTTCTAAACACGGGACAAACAGAGGTATCCATTTTGGGGTGAAAGTCTTCATTCATGTGCATGATGTACAAAAAATAAAAATAAAACGTTTTTTAAAATGCACAATTGCCAAAAAAATGAAAAAAATGAAAATCTTAATTTTTCCTTCTGTTTTGCTTAAATTCATTCAAAAACTGTGGGGTCAAAATATGCAGTACACCCCTAGATGAATTCATTAAGGCCTCATGTCCACGGGGAAAATCAGGCCCGCTACGGATTCTCCAGGGAGAATCTGCAGCGGGTCCCTCCTGCCCCGCGGACAAGAGGGCTGAAAATAAGAATAAATCAGAATAAACTTACCTCTCGCACGCTCCGGATACTTCCTTCGATGCGGCGTCATCTTCTCTGCGTCGCGGCCGGATCTTCTTTCTTCGGCCCGGTGGATGCGCAGGATGACGTCGGTGACGTGCCCCGCGCATGCGCCGTCCCGAAGCAAAATGATCCGGCCGCGACTGAGAGAAGATGACGCGGCGGCGAAGAGAAGAAACGGAGCGGGTGAGTAAAATCTGATTTTTGGATCCGGACGGCTTCCATAGGCTTCAATAGAAGCCCGCGGGAGACCCGCATGAAAATGGAGCATGGTCCAGATTTTTTCATGCTCCATTTTTTTAAAAATCACTTTTATTGACCATCCGCAATAATTTTATTGACCATAAGCAAACAGGCTTAGTCACTAAGCTGCCCATATCCCTTTAACAACTTTTTGCTGAATCATTGTTCGTCCGACAGTTTCCACCGACTTCGCCCTACACACAAATATTTAACTTTGCTAAGCATTCATGTGTTTCGAAAGGTAAGCTGCAGCCAAATTACTCTGATGCAGACTTATCTCTTAGGGCTTAGTCAGACGGGCGTTTTTTGCCGCGATTTGCAGATCGCATGACGGATGCGCATCCGCAAATCGCGTGACCGGTGCGCGCAAGTCGCCCGCAAATCGCCCGAAAATCTGCTCCTAGCCGCGTTTCATTAGAAACGGGCCGGAGCTGTCCAGCGCATTGCATTCAATGGAGACGGCAATACAGCCGTCTCCATTGAAAGCAATGCGCTGCGGGCGAGCCCGGGATGAATTGTCGGTAAGGGCTTAAATATATAAGCCCTTCCCTGCAATTCATCCTAAAATGTGTTAAAATAAAAAAAAATTGCATTCTCACCTTCTGCCGGCAGCTCCGCGCGGCCGTCCTGCAGTGGGTGTGAAGGGGGTGTGAGTCAGATCTGCCCCCTGATTGGCTCAGCGCTGAGCCAATCAGAGGCATGCCTCACTCACACCCATTCATGAATTCATGAATGGATGTGAGTCAGACCTGCCCCTGATTGGCTCAGCGCTGAGAGGCAGCAGTCACTCACCCATTCATGAAACCGGCCTCTGATTGGTCAGGCTGTGACCAATCAGAGGCAGATCATTCAGCAGGCGGGGATTTTAAAGCCCCGCCGGCTGAATAGTGCCGAGAAGCAGTTCAGGAGAACTGACAGCGGCCGCGGCTGGACTCCGGCTGCAGCGGAAAGGTGAGTATACAATTTTTTTTTATTTTAACACATTTTAGGATGAATTGCAGGGAAGGGTTTATATATTTAACCCCTTCCCGACAATTCACCCCGCGCACGCCGGCAGCCCATTGCTTTCAATGGAGCGGCTGTATTGCCGCTCCATTGAATTCAATGGGCAAACATCATTCTTGTCTGCCACAGCTGTTACAGCTGTGGCAGAGAAGAATGATTTGTCTTCTATATGTTCTCAATGGGGTCGGCGCTGCTGCCGCCGGCCCCATTGAGCGCATATACAGAAGCGAACAGAAATCGCAGATCGCAGATAGGTGCGATCTGCGATTTTTTGTTCTATAATTTTTCGGACGAGCGCATAAAAAGCGCTCATGTGTCCGATACCATTGCGAAGCAATGGTTTTAAAAAATCGCCGGACGCATGCGCAAATCGCGGCAAAAAACGCCCGTCTGACTAAGCCCTTAGGGAACAAAAGGATCGGGCATTGAAATTCAACATCCCTGTGCAGCTCCCATACATTAATGGCAGATTAAAACACCTAAACACTAATGTGCATAGGGGCCTTTAGTAGGTCTTTAGCTTTGCAGACAGTCACAGATATCATTAGACATCCATTCATGATATGGGTAATTTTGACATTAGTTCCTGCTTTTCATATTATACCATATGATACTTCTGTTGTAGCATTGTATTCCCAATGGAAGCAATGGCACTATGGGAGAATACTTCTGTAATACTTTATGTGATGAAATATGCTAAAACTGAACTGTAAAAAACAGTATGCATTTAGGGCCATAGAGAGGTACAGTATGGTCTTGTGCATGAGTTCTTAGGCTCACATTTCCACCAAGCTTTGGGTTATTAGCATTGCAAAAGCAAACATTCTGTTAAAGGGAAGGTATCATGAGAAAAAAAAACTATTATATAAATTACATTTTTATATTAAACTTATTTTTTAAGAATTTTTTGTTTTTTTTTCTTAGTTCCGGTCCCAATCTATATTTGTGAAAAATCCTTAGTTTTTCACACAAATCACAGACCCCAATACTAGTCTGTCACTTCCTAGTCTGTAGAGAAAACGTTACAGCAGTCACCTCACTAACATCATAAGCAGGATTAAACTGAAAGGTAAGGGCCCTCTTACTCGGGACGACTGTTGGGCACAAAAGCCATCCCAGCGATAATCGCCTTTTCTGTTTTTACATTGCTACATTGCTACATTGCTCAGTGATTGGAGATGGAGCTAACTCAATTCACAGTAAACAGGCCAATCATTGTTTGATTTTTATGCCTGCATGAACTGAACAATGAATAAATTATTGTTCGTTGTTCAGATTGTACAGGCATTTGTACTGAATGATATGTAGATGTCTCAGGATTCACCATACACAATCAGCTGTGACTATCTACTCCTTCTCCCTGCAAGATAATCTCTGCACAGGTCACAGGTAGAGATGAGTGAGCATACTCGGTAAGGCGATATACTCAAGAGAGCATCGCCTTTTTCAAGTACCTGCTGGGTCGTCCCTGAAGATTTGGGGGGGCCGCGGGGGTGAGTAGGGGGTTGTAGAGGGGATAGGGAGGGAGAGAGAGAGAGGGAGGGATCTCTCTCACTCTCCTCCCCGCTCCCCCTCGCTGCCCCCGCCCCCCCCCCCCCCGAATCTTCAGGGACGAGCCAACAGGTACTCGAAAAAGGCGATGCTCTCTCGAGTATATCGCCTTACCGAGGATGCTCACTCATCTCTAGTCACAGGACATATCTAGAACCGTCTCCCATACAAGTCAATGGATCAGCTCCTGTTCATTATGAGTGGCCTATGAAGCTGCTGTAATTTGTAAATCTGGTTTTAATTAGCAAATACATAGGTGATATAGTCCCTTTAAGAATATAATATTAAAGAAATGCAAGTTATACAATGAAGAGGAATAGGCGCAGAAACTTTGCTATGTGGCATCAGCTCTGGCTAGAAACTAGTATATTCATCGATAATAGGCTGTGTAAGAGACTTTTTACAGCCCTTCCTTCTTTTCCGCCTGCCATAACAGAAAATACAATGGAATTGCATATTTCTATAACACATTACAGCCTCCTCATTCACTGCTGATTACAAAGTACCTTTTCTATTTCTGTTTTGTTTGGTCTAATTGGAATTGTGAGTTTCAATTTGGATGAAATAACAGTGTTCACAATTAATCTAGAACACCTTGCTGTAAATTAGATCGATGCGCCCCACCTACTCATGAAAGTACCGGAGTTTATCCACCAGAAAATCAGCTAAATACAGAGAATAAGGTAGAATGTTACATAACGTCCGTATCCGAAGTCTACTTATGTGGCGCAGATTGTCTATATGAGCAGTTTCAGTGCAGAGTGAAACTTAATTTAGTAAACGGCTTCTATAGCAACATAACGCCTCGAGTAATTAATTTAAAAAATGTAGCAAATGTGACAATTGCTCACAATGATTAAATTAACACATCAAATTTATTCTTACTGCCTTCATAATGAGGTTATGAGATCTTGTTAGAGGATCTCGAAATTTCATTAAAATATTGAATACGCTATGCAATCTTTGTAAAAAAAAAATCTAGCACCTAGAAGAAGTTGTCGTTTTGCTGCAAATCTCAGCATGCAGTTATATTTCAGGCAGATATGCAAATGATCAGTGTTGTGGTGTGGTTATATGAACGGTCCTGCAACAAGCTGGCCTCTGAAGGGTAGGGAAAGGTAAGATAGGGCTCTTTCACACGAGCATATGGGCTTCTGTCCACTGGCGTAGCAATATCCGGCGGCAGATCTCCGCCGCAGGGGAGAGCTGATGGTTCTCCGTGCTGAGCCTATCTGACAGATAGGCTCACCACAGAGAATCATGGCTAATCGCAGCATGCTATTTAAATCCTGCAAACGGAGAAATGCTATGATTCTCTGCTCTTGGACAGCAGGGCTGCGCTTTTGATAGTAGTCTGTGGAGAGCGTTCATTACGGTTCACGCGGCCAGATTATTGCCGCGGGAAACGTAGTGAAAAATCGCCCGTGGACAGGCAGCCTATATCGGCTGCAGTTTTCACGGCCGGCTGATATACACTACCGTCTAAAGTTTGTGCACCCGTTCAGATGGCATGGGCCCTGGTGCATATACGTAAATAGCTCCAGCACCAGTCAAAACCCTGGGCTTCGTCTCCTTGGTATTCCTACTAAGTGGGTGCCACTTGGCTATCTTCCCAGTTCAACTGAAAGTGAATGGAGCACTAGTGCGCTTGCATGACAAATGTTCCATTCAGTCTCCTCCTCATTGCAGGGGGTGGAGTAGCCCCACAGTGAATATGGGGAACATGGGACCCCTGTTCTGCGGATAGGGAATAACTTGTAAATGTGGTACTACACCTTTAACAACAGGTGAAGCCAAATTGCTTAAGGCCCATTTACACCAGCAGATGGTCGCTCAAAGATCGCTCAAATGACAGTTTGAGAGACAACTTTGAGTGATCATTTTGCATAAAGTATTAAGTAGCTACTCAGCTACTTAAATGCCAATTATGTATGTTATTGAAGTCTTCCCTGAGTGCAGGATAATAGATGCTATTATATGCGCTCAGATCCTTTGTTCTCCACGGGGAAACAATGCTATCAGCACTCCCCGTGGAGAACTACTGATAAAAGTGACGATTTTTAGGTTGATTTTAACGATCAGCTAACAGTGCCCGAAAAGCAGTTGCCCCGCGCCCATTTACACGCACCGATTATTGCTAAAACGATCGCAGATGAGCGAAGTTTTAGCGATAATCGTCCAGTGTAAATGGGCCTTTAGGCATCCTAGGTTGGTCATTCAAGTATGGGAGCACGTGAGTGCCTATGCCCTACAGATAGAGGTGAGAGTTTGGGAGCTGGGAAGGACGTGATGTCTGCTGACTAACAATGGCAGCCGCAACAGAAGGAGGTGAGCCAAGATGGTGACTATGATGGTGCGCTTTGAAATATTGTACAAATGGAGCTCATTTATTTAGAATATTAAGAAATTAAATGTATAGGTTTTTGTCCCCTTCTATCTGGTTCCAGATATAAATGTAATAAATGTGTATCAGTTTTTGATTTATTACTGCATTTACATGAGAATCAAACTTAAGTTGTCTGTTACAATCACAGTGGCTGTATTAGGCTTTTTCCTAATTGATAAAAACATTTAAGTGAAGACAGGAGGCTACAAAATGATCATTATTTACTATTCGCCCTCATTACTATAATGTAATCTAACCAAATGTGCTATACATTTACCATGGTGCATGTTTAAAAACCATACATTAATGCTGCTAGGGTCATTTTAGATAAATCTGATTTAGATGAGTATTGACACAGCATGACTAATGTCAAGCTTGGCGCTCCGCCAGTCCCGCTCAAAGCTGATCAGCTGGGTGATGTTAGACAGCTTGGTTGCTAAATAAAAACTGCCTAACAACTCTAGCCTTTACGGTGGCATCGTTGAGCAGCATGTCCCTAGCGGCCAGTCTGCTTCAGATTACTTAGGTCTCAATTACCACTGACCTGAGTGATTGAAGGGGCATGGCTTAACATGAATTAAACATATATTGATAGGAAAAGAAATTAGGTTGAGAACCGCTTTTGTGTCTAACCCAATCACCCTAACAGTCTCATTAAATTTC
Source organism: Eleutherodactylus coqui (assembly GCF_035609145.1). Lineage (NCBI taxonomy): Eukaryota > Metazoa > Chordata > Amphibia > Anura > Eleutherodactylidae > Eleutherodactylus > Eleutherodactylus coqui. Next base: position 97,946,054 of record NC_089838.1, on the reverse strand, counting down.
ACCAAACACAGCGACTAAGGTTATCATAGTCTGATTTGTTGATTTCAAGCTCATTGACTAGTTCATTCAATCTCATAATTCTATGCGTACGAAGTCCATCAAGTTCAACGTGACTTGTATAGTCAATGTGTAGAATACAGAATGAGTTGCTGTATACGGAGAATTTGTTTGTTGTACAAAACCAATGTTAATTGTTGTTGGAGATCAGTGCTCTAGCAATGTAATATTTTTTCTTAGGGAACAATGCTACAATTTTGATATATTTAGCATGTCAATCACAACTTCACAATGCCTCGCAGAAGAAAGGAAGCAAGTGAACAGAGAAATCATCTTGTCAAATGAGGCAGTATAAAGCAAAAACGTACAATGGCTGGCGGCAAAGTCAGGATGAGTCTGGGGAGCAAGCCATGAACGATGTGGTTCTCTATTATATTATTAAAAGTCATGCAAAATGAACAGATAATACATAATACAAAACAATCCGCTTACAAATGTTTGCAAAAATGACATCTGGAAAATGTACAATAAATGCACACAAATTGATTAGAACTCTATCAATAGGCCATTGGAATGCGAGATTCAATCTCATTTCACTGAGAAGGCTGGAACTGTTTTCTCTACGGAATTCTCTATATAATTAACATGGATTGCATGTTTGCTTTAAAAGATCTGATGTGGTAGATTTTCAAAAATGATAAAAAGTACGGTAAATATAAAAAATATGAAAAAAATAGTCCTTGCATAAAGATATTCAAATTGTAACTCCAGTTTTGCATATTACTCCATAGTTTACATACCATCCCCTCCTCTATTTGCATCTAGTTATTCAGAATTGATTCCATAGAAGTCACTGTCCACATTCAGATGAGTGTATTTTGGCTCCGTATTAGGTCCCTGTTGAGGGGAGCAAATGTATTTTTTCATAGCCATTTTTTAAAAACACAACATGATCTATTTTTTGCACATTTGCCTCCATATTTGTATTCTTTTCTATTAGGCAAATACATAACCTGTTTCCCCAAAAGTAAGACAGTGTCTTATATTATTTTTTGCTCCCAAATATGCACTAGGTCTTATTTTCAGGGGGGTGACTTATTTTCTCATGAAGAAGAATTTACATTTATTGTTGAACAAAAAAATGCACATTTCTTATATACTGTACAGTAGCTGTCATCACAAACCAGCATAATCAAACAAACTGTGAATCCCTACCAATACTACCATTATTGTCATGTACAACAATCTATGGTGCATTTACTGATCCCGATATTTATGAGCACAAAGCAAGATTTATTCAATGACAGTCATGTCATCATCTTCTGGAACATCATCATACAATCCAAACCCTGAATTTCTTGTGACTCCATTTCTTTCAGAATCATTGGCCCAAATGTCCAGTACTGTCCTTAAATGAGTACTGCTTGGCTTGCCTGACTCACACACAGGGCCACAAGAAATAAGAGCTGTAAAGTACCTGGCTCCCACACACTGTCTGGAGACAGTAACAATCACCCACAGCAGTTCCTGGACTACTTGTACAGCAGGGATGGTATTGCAGCTTCCGGGCACCAGGGGGAGCTCATCACAGCAGACTCATACAGCATGGTCGGTATTGCAGCTTCCTGCCACCAGGGGGAGCTCATCACAGCAGACTCGCACAGCAGGGACAGCGTTAGGTCTTACTTTCGGGATATGCCTTATATTTAGCACTTCAGCAAAACCTCTACAAGGTCTTATTTTCAGGGGAAGCACGGTATCAGTATTTGTCAAATAGAAAATAATAAAAATCCTAAAGCTAATGCAGATGAAAAATTGACGACGTACAGATGTAATGTCATTTGAAACACATCCATAAGATGTATAAGGGCTTGTAAACACATGGGCGTGCTTTTGTCCCATTTTGCTGTTGTGAAAATCGCAGCCGCAAAACTGGACGAAACGGAACCATTGATTGCGCATTAATACTACGTGCGAGAAAAGATAGAACTTGCACTATCCTCTGCATGTAGTTTTCTTTTGGATCCATTCAGGCATCTCCTGGATGGTGTTGTATGATGGTTAAAGGGGTTCTGTCATGAAAAAAAAAACATACTCACCCGTGCTGTACAGAGCTGGTCACCGGGAGGCTGCTGCTCTTCTCCTCTCCCTGCGGCAGCCATCTGATCGCAGGGCAGAAGCTGGCAAAGTGCCAGATTCTGCCCCTGTTCCCGCCACTGCTGGACCGCAAGTACTGCCAATAGGGTCAGTGGTCAACGCGTCGCCCACTGATTAGCCTAGCCACGTTTAACCTTTGCCGTCCTCGGAGAGTTGAAAGTAAGTGCGCATGCGTCCCCCTTCCCGGCGCGCATGCGCAGTCGCCGTCAACTCTCCATGGACGGCAAAGGTTAGACGTGGCATGGACGGCAGGAGCGTGTGCAGAAGCCGCTGAAGATGACCCCTCACGTGGCACCTGAACAACAGAGGGACCAAGTACAACAGAATTAGGTGAGTATGCTTTGTTTTTTAACTTTTCTGTTTCTGCAGGTTAGACTGTAAAGTGATGCAGGGCAGGTTGGGAGTGAGTATAATTTTTTTTATTTTGGTGAGAGAACCCCTTTAAGTTTCTGCCTGTATTTATCAGCATTGAGGACACCATTATTCCTAAGCAATTGCTAAAATGTAGCCCCAGACTTGCAAGGAACCTCCACTATGCTGCACTGCTGCCTGCAGATACTCAATATTGTACTACTTGCCAGTCCTTCGACCAACAGACCACCTTCTTTTATAGCCAAATATTTCACATTTTGACTTCTCAGTCCAGAGCACCAGCTGACATTTTTCTGCTCTCCAGTTCCTATGTTTTCGGGCATACTTGAGTCGCTTGGCCTTGTTTCCATGTCAAAAGAATAGCTTTTCATGAAGACCACTTCCAGCCAGACTTTTCCGAACAGTAGATGAGCATACCTGGGTCCCACTGGTTTCTGTCAGTACTGAGGTGATTAGTTTGTTGAAAAAGCTACAAACAATGAATATATTATTTCAAATTGTCAGTTGGAAAAGGAACTTACCTGGTGTCGAATGCCTGTCAGATAACTAGCGTCTACACTGCAGGTCCAAGAAGACCTTGTCATATATCTGTTACACCAATCCCTAGAAGCATCTTCAAGAAGCGTTGGGAGATAACATAACGTAGTCCATGTGACACATTTTGGAGGTGCACAAATAACCTCTTTTATCATGATGCTTGATAGACAAGGTTATTTGTGCACCTCCAAAATACGTTGCTCTTATCACCACGTTGAGTCTGTCTAGATTATGTTTTTATGTTCCTTTCATCTTTGAATAAAGAAAAATTGGAGTTCCATAACAGTCCCTTGGATCATTAAGGACCTATTTGGATTGGGAGGAGTCCTATCTTAGAACAAACTCTTCTATGAATAATATATATATATTATTTATTTTTTTAATTATTTTTTTAAAGATGGTGGTGTTCAAAATGGTTGTTATGTTGGTCACATGACCTAATAAGTTTCCCCCTCCCCCAGAACCTTGTATGAAAAATTGGATTACTGTCTGCCAAACTGTTTTCATTCTGTGTAGGAGTTTCCACATATTTAGGACACCCTGTATATTATAATGCTCATATATATTGCTGATCCTATAAAAGCATGTTGAGTACCCTTTTACATAGATTTATAAATAATTTTTATGCACGATTAAAAGAAAATTGAAAATTAGTTTTGATCTTTCTTCCCCTCCACCATAGCCATGCGTAGCAAAAAATAGATATATATTGTTATGTCTATGGTCTGTTCTCCTTGAGGCCTTACCAACAGGAGAAGAAGGATTTATGGGGGTGGGTAATATAAAGAACCTATAAGAATATAGGACTTTTTCTATTTCTATTTGTTTGTGATTTTTAGGATAGTAGGCTCAAAAGAGCAGCGCCAATAACATCTAACAAGATATATAAAAGTTCTCTCCAGCACATAATTCAGCACTAGATAAAGCTCCAGCACACCTGCTATTTTAACTGCACACTTAATCTTTTCTTCTTAAAATGCCAATTTGGGAAAACCAATTTGCTTTGTTTAGGAGTGTGCTTTATTTGTGTTTCTCTACTTTCTGTCTTATTTGTAAAGTTTTATTAGACATATTTTGTATATGTTTCATTTTGCAATAATAAATAAACACATAGATAGGAAGGAATCTTAACATTAAGTTGCATATTCTGCAAGGTTCTTATACCATGCTTTAGTGAACATCTTTCCATGGTAAGTGCCCCACTGAAACTAAGTGTTGCGATTCATCACAATCATTAAAAAAAGAGTACACGTTTTTAAGTGTGTCTACTAAAACAGATATATTGTTAGAGATCTCGGAGTTCTAAGTAATAACATAGCATCTCTAACTTCTGTGATTCATATAATAGGTCATTTTCTGATGACATATTTCCTTTAATGCTAAAGTTGGGTACATTAACAATTCTTATAGCTAAAATGTGTTTACGAAGAAAGCTACAGAAAGAAGTGAAATGTGACAAAAAACAAAGTTTAGAACAATTGAAAAGGATGACAGGAGAAGATAAAAAAGCATACAGTTTTGCTTTCTTAGATCAATTATTAACAAAGCATCCCACAGTTACGAAATACAACAGAAATGCCAGTAGAATAAGAATGAAAAACAAAAATCAAATGTGAAATCTTCAAATGCTGTCATATTTCTGTAAAACATAAGCATAGAAATTGTCCAGAATGTGATACAGTATTTTCTGTGACACGGTATTGAAGCCGGACAGCAAAGAACGGTTGATATGGTCTTTTGAGAATGCTGTGGATGGTAAGAAAAACAAGCAACTACAGACTAGACCTAATCTTCCTCCTGTGATATAAACCAAAAGGCAGATGTTTTTTAAAGGTATGTGTCCACCTAGCAGAATGTCAGTTGAAAGGGTGAAAACTGCTGCCGATCCGCAACAGAAACCACATCAAAATCTCCATCTATTGCATAGATTTTGACAGGTTTTCGGTTACAGTTGTGAAGTGGAGCTTGGTGAGGACCTTTCACAACATTTTCTGCTATGTGGAAACCTGTCATTAGTTCATGCTGCCCTAACCATGGATGACATGAAACAGTGACAAGCTCTCTAGAAACATAGAAAATTGATGGCAGAAAAGGACCACATGGTCCATTTAGTCTGCCGTTATATTATTTCCTTTTCATTTTTCTCTTAGGACAGACATTTGCTTATCCTAGTGTGAGTAAAAGAGATGAAAAAGGAGGGTGGAGCAAGACCCAGTGAGGGTGATGGAATATTTCTGGAGTACAAAGTGTTTCCAATAATGGAGTATTTCGAATAGTGGAGGTGCTGCCAACCAGATGACGCTCCACCAGGGTGGGCGTGAGTTTAGCGAAAAGGATATAGAAAAATACTGGTATGGAGGCAAAACCCTCTAAGCTACTAGAAGATGAAGATAAAAGGTCCAATATGTGATGGTGAAAGCACTTCTTTTTTATTATTTCACAAAATAAAAACCAGCAGTTGAAAACGCGTTTCAGGGACGAACCCCTTCGTCAGTTCGCCTTTAGCTGTAGCTAAAGCACTTTTTTCTCCCCTGTCCCCCTGCACATACAGGACCTCTGACACATCCAAAACACCTTTGAAATTGTGTGACCCCCAGGCATCCTGTTGTCCTATCCAGCTGAACTGACGAAGGGGTTCGTCCCCGAAACGAGTTTTCAACTGCTGGTTTTTATTTTGTGAAATAATAAAAAAGAAGTGCTTTTACCATCACATATTGGACCTTTATCTTCATCTTCTAGTAGCCTAGAGGGTTGCATTTACTTTATTTATTATTGATTTTCCAATCACGTCTGCCTGAAGTTTGTTCCAAGCATCTACTACTTATTCAGTAAACTAATATTTCCCAATGTTGCTTCTACATTTTTCCTTCCAACTAATCTCAGATTGTACCGCCTTGTCCTTGTGTTGAGCTTCCTGATAAAATCACTTCTATCCTGAACCTTAGTTATAACTGTAACCAAGGCTGTCCCATCTATGAGGCGAGTTAAATACTCTGCCACAGGTGGTGCACCTCCCCAAATGCAGGGGGTGGCAATTCTGCTGCCTGCATACAGGCCTGTAATAGCAATCTTCCTTACCAGGCAGATTCCCAGTTGGCTGTACTGCTGCGTCAGATCAGTGGGCCGCTGAATTTGAAGTTAGGTATAGCTGCATCTTGGGGATACAATAAACATTGTCAGTGCTGGCACCGGAAGCAACGCAGGGCTCCCTACTCTGCCACCAATCACCTTTTATGCGATGCAGATAGCATGATGATGTCATCACATCGGCTGCATCATTCTGTTGGATATCAGAGAGAAGAGTCCAGGAGGTGGACGGAAAGCGACGTGGGACCATACAGGAGGTAATGAAATTTATTATTTTACTATGGGGGAACAGTATTGCTGTTACTACATTAAGTAGGGCTTTTTTGTGGGGTGCAGGGGAAAGCATTTTGCTATTCACCTCAAGCAGCAGAAAGACTAGGAACAGAAAGAACCTGCTTGTAACACATATAAAGGTTTTGATCAAGTCCCTCTTTTCTCCAGATTAAGATATTTAAGTCTGTCCTTGAGACATTCCACAATGTTTAAGCCCTTTTTAAAACTTGTTCTATTTTATTAGTGTCCTTCTGTAGATAAGGTCTCTAGAACTGCACAGTATTCCAGATGTGGTCCTACCAGAGGTCTATGCAGCGGTATCACAATCTCCCTCTTTCTATTGGTTATACCTCCAGCTATGCAGCTGAGGATCCTATATGCTAACCTTACTATCTGACTGCAATGTGGACTCATTTTGAAGTTGTCAGAAATAAGTAACCCTAAATCCTTCTTTTCTGAAGTCCTGAAAAACACAAAAACTCGATATTATACTCAGTCCAAGGATTTCTTCTCCCCAAGAGCATTATTCTACATTTTGGAAACATTGAACTGTTGTTTCTATTGTTTTGACCATCTATCCAATAAGGCTAAATCTTTCTCCATGTTCAAGAACTATAGGGGAATTTTCTTAAAAATTCACATTTGCATACATGTTTTTTATTGAACCCATATAAAAAGAGCAATAAAGCAACTTTTCAAATAGTTGCACCATTGCACCATTTTATGTGACCTCTGGGTCTCCATTGACAACACACATACTCTGTGTAGGCTGGTTCTGCAGTCATGCTTATATCTGGTCTCTGCTTTTCATTAAAGGAGTATCACCACGAAAGTCAATCATAACTGAGATGACAATACCCATCAGTATGCTGCGGCCACTGGGGACTAGCATTACAGAAACAGCCAAACTGACAGTTCTGTGCTGTATCTATAACTCTCGTAGAAGTGAATAGGGGTTACACAAACCACATAGAACAGCCGACTTGGCTGTTTTCATAATATCGGCCACCTTTGGTCATGGTATATAGATGTTTATTTTCATCTCAGCTATGATTGGCTGAGATGGGAATAACTCTCACATAAATTTCATAGATTAGCAAGAAGTAGGGGACAGTTTAAAGAAAGTTTGACTGCAGAATCTGACTACATTATTTGTTAGTTGTCTGTTGCCATGGAGACTTATAGATCTGTATAGTAGCAGCTGCACAAAATAGTAAGACTTTCTTCATGAAAAGTCTTGCTTATTTCCTTTTTTTTAGATTTTACATGCATGATAGCTGTAATAAATGGTTGGGAAGGTGGACATAGCCTTTAAGTATAAATGATGCCATCATAACTTCGAAAAATAATTATAGCTGTAGTGGTTTTAGGCACTAGAGTGTAGCATCGGGTATAGTAGCCACAGGTCTGGAGAGTAGTCAGGGAAAAGCCACGAGTCAGCAATGGGAGGTCTCAGTTCGCAGTACAGATGGAGGAGGTGGGTAGCATAGTCAGAAGGAAAGCCAAGGGTCAGCAACAGCAGGTCTCAATTGAATAGAAGAGGAGCAGGTGGAAGTAGAGCTTGATCAAGGCTTGTAGAACAATAATCACGCGCTGGTGCAGGGTCAGGCTTTTAGGGCTCAGTCACACGAGTGCTGTGGGTGTGCAGTATAGCCGCTTGCAAAGATCGCAGCTATACTGCACTAAAGATCGCATGAACAAGTTAATTCCAGCTACTTGAATTATCCCGTTCACACAATACAAGGTGCGTGCTTTCCAGCTCCCATAGGAGTCTATGGAAAGCATGCACCATAGATAGGTTAGGTCCTATCTTTGCGCGCACCATGGAGCTTAGATGTGACCTTGCAGTCGCATGTCCTATCTTTGTTAGGTGCGCAAATTTAGCGCATCTAACATTCTTTCATGTGAACTGTTCTATAGGAAAGCATTGGTTCCTATAGAAGTATTTTCTGTGCGCGCCTATACTGCGCATCCATAGCGCTCATCTGAACAAGGCCTTATAGTGAGCCTGATTAGAAGCAGGGCCGGGCAAGGACACGGAGACAGGACAGGACAACACTAGTATCAGCAGAGGAGCTTGACCAGCAAGCTGGATAGCTCCCTGGGAGAGAAACCACCTGGCGCACAGGAGGTTCTAGGTTCAAGTCCTGCAATAGCATTACATGCAGTCAGCCTAATGTTTATTTCAATAGTATCCTATAGCAACCCATCAGAATCTAAGGTGCAGTAGCATTTTTAATAGAAAGGGAAAAAAGGAGCTTTTCGTCCCCATAGCAACAAGAGTTCAGAGACTATAATAGAACATGCGACCCAGTGGGTATCATATATAAATAAAACTATTGCAGACAAAAACATTTCTGTTACATCTAACCTGCCCTAGGAAAACAACTACAAACTGGTTATTATGGGCAGAGGCCCAAATCTGTAGCTAGACTCATTTTCAGCCAGTGTTTTGCAGAATTCCAAGATACCGATGTAATACTGCAATGTGCTCCATGTTGATATGGCTCTGATGTGATCCAACCTTCATTCTGAAACAAAGCATATTACGAAGTAACTATTCATATACGATTAGATGTGTGTAACTGCCACCCAAATATAATGTACTCTGAGGCCCTGGATGTTATAGCAACCTGAAAAAAGCCATTCTTATTATGCATTCTTTTTACATGCAAAGTATAAGAGAATGAATGGAAAAAAAAGAAACCTTTCTCTCCAGGCAAAAGAAATTTGAGACTTTAGGGTTATTTTTTTTTCATATTCAACCCTCCGAATCTCATTAAGGGGATATGAAGTCCTCCCCATTGCAAAGTAATCAGTGAGAAATCATACATACGGTCCACTCCATCAGCAGATGAATTATTCAATGCTGGTAAATCATTTTTGTTGTAGTCATACAGATAAAAAATAATAATGGACTCATAAAAGAATGTACGCCTTGCTTTGTTCTGCAGATGAGCAGCAGAATTAGATCTGGTACTTTATGTGGGGTGTTACAAAAGGTGATGGATATTCAGTTAAGGGAGTGCATTTTTAGCCATGGAGAATGATACTGAAAGAAGCATCATGAAGTACAGTAAGATCCATGTGATATTGCTCATGTGATATTTCTGATGTATTGGAAACAAACCAAAACATTTCTATACATTAACTAACAGTTGTTTTTCCTTATTATGCAATTAAAAAATGTTTGTTTAACTTCTAACTTTGCTTAGCTACTAATTCTGATACATTGTTGTTAAAGGGGTTTCCGATCTTCTAAAAAAAATGCTGACCTATTGTTAGGATATGCCAATATTTTATGACTAGTGTGTGGTGTGATTGTTAAGACTCCACTGATCCTGAAAACAAAGGGGCTGTAGCTTTAATTTAGCATCACCTTCACATTTTTTCCCTGCCCAGTGGTGCCTCGAACCGCAGCACCATGTGTTGTTCAGCACCGTGTCCTCTCCATTCTCACAATTTGTTTTAGTGCTGGAGTACTAAAGTTTGATCACATTGTCTTAAAGATTAAATGTAATAAAAAGCAATCAAAAAGTCATGTGTACTCTAAAATGGTTCCAATAGAAACTACAGATCGCCCAACAAAAAAGCAGCCCTTACACACATATGTAGACAGAAAAAAAAGTTATGGCTGTCAGAAGATGGCAGCAGAAAATAATTTCACGTTTTTCCAAAGATATTATATTTTTTAACAGTAGTACAGAAAAAAAAAACAAAACATAAATTTGATATAGTTGTAATCATACTGACCCATAGAATAAAGTTAGCATGTCATTTTTGCTAAAGTTTTTACGCAATAAAAACAAGACTCCCATGAGAATCATGAAATTTCATTTTTTCTATTTTAATCCACTTAGAAATTTTTAAATGTTTTTCAGTACATTATATGGTACATTAGATAGTACCATTGAAAAAACATCACTCTTCTCGTGAAAAACAAGCCCTCAGACAGCCACATGGCTGGATAAAGAAGTTATGATTTTTTTGAAAGTGGGGAGAAAAAAGCAAAAATTAAAAAAAAAAAAAGGGCTGTGACCTTAAAGGGAGCCTGTCAGCTGGAACACACGGTCCAAACTGCAGGCAGCATGTTCTAGAGCAGGAGGAGCAGAGCAGATTTATATATAGTTTTATCAGAAAAAATTCAGTATAACTTGTATATTATTCATTTATAACTTAGCTCATTCTGAGCTGAACAGTCCAATGGGCGGTACAATCAGTGATTGACAGATACCCCCTGAATGTAGAGTAATACACAGCTGTCAATCACTGATAGGAGTGCCCATTGTACATTTGCACAAAGTCAGGGATTATGTATGATTATAGTCAGGTGTATGATTAACCAATTATACCAAACAGGTGATAATGACTATCATTTTTATATGTAAGTTGAAATAGAAACAGCTGTGTGGTAGGCTTAAAACTGGGTGAGGAACAGCCAGACTTTGCTACAAAGGTGAGGTTGTGGAAGACAGTTTCATGTCACAGGTCATACACCATGGCAAGACCTCAATGTTTGACTCAGAGTAGAGCTCCCCAGTTTAAGAGGCAGGCCACATAGGCTTCTCCTCAGCCTAATCATGTTTACTGACAGTTCACTTCCTGCCTTTGTAAAGGTAGAGAACTGTCAGTTTTCATGAAGCAGGCTGGTAACCTACTGTTGTACAGGCCTGATATGCAACTTTTTTAACATAATAGATCATATGGGAATTCAGAAAACTGGTATTAACGGTTAGGGAAATGCTTCTATATCATCATTTATTTCACACATGTCAAACATAAGACCCATGGGCCCCATCCGGCCCGCCATCTCATTTTATGTGGCCTTCAAGATTAATCCCCTGGTGGGCCATAGTCATGGTCTGACAGGCTTTATGCCCAAAATGCAGCTGTTAATGCCTGCCCCTGGGCAGTGGCTGTACCGCGTGCAGAGGACAGTGCCATGCTGATGGGGCCTCCATTGCAATATTTTATGCCGACTGAGCTGGTTGTGGGCCAGTTCAGTAAAATGATGGGCCTGCCACCTGTTAACCACCTGATAGCAGGAATTGATGGTGGTGGGTCATCCTTCCGCTATCAGCTTCTTCATATTACCCTGGCACTACATAGGCTGGGAGGAGAGTGAGTGAGGTGGCAGGAGATTCCTGAGCAGAGACCTCACCCTGCAACTGAAGGGCTCACCACCGGGCAGCAGGTAAAAGTACTAGGTCCCTGGCTAGCCCCACTGCTCTAAAAAAAAGAGATATGTTTGTATGTAATTACATGCAAGAACAGTACATACAATTAAAATAAAAAAATATATTTAGCCGAGATAAAAATCAGCAAACCTCTTTGGCCTGTAGATAACATTTTTAGCAGCTGACTTATAAGTGAGCTCCTAAAAACCTATTCTATATCTTATCTATTCTATAGACACTACTTATATAATAAGTAAGTATAACTGGCTTACTACAACTACTGACTACAGCAGTAAGGTTAGATCTCTAGAATAACTTTTATCATTGGGTAGCATTCAATTCAGAGCACTGCTACTCCTGTAGCTGTAGTAGTATGGTAGGTAGCTGTAGTAAGCTACTTATACTTACTATAAAGGTACTATAGTAAAGATGCTATAAATATTCTGTGCTCCGCCACTACTGAGCCCTTCTCTGAATATAATGATAGTCACCTGACCTCCACAGTCCTGTTACACTAGCGGCACCACTATTGCTGCCCTAAACTTCACCGCTAGCAGCTAGTAAAATTTAGGACAGCGGTAGCAGCCCCGCTAGAGTGACATGACTTGCTGTGGTCTGTGATAAGACTATAATCATGTCACAGTCTGCGGCTCACAAGAAATCCTCTGGCGAGGAGCATGCGACCCGTGGGCCGAATGTTGTGCAGGCCTGTTCTATAATATTTAAGATTAATGACTTATACCTCGGATAGCATATAACAGGATCAGTTGCAGTCTGACTAATGGGACTCTTACTGATAACGAAGGGACCTTTAAGGCTTTTAAGTACAAAACTCCTTTAACAGGAATTGTATCGCCTAGGTCATCAAGTGTATCTCGTGCTTCATACAGCCTAGATATCACTAATAGATGTGGCAACTGCTAGATAGATTTCTCATTGTAGCTGACTATATAGTCTGCATGTTTGATAGTTTAATATTATAATATTTGAGGGAATTATTTCCTTTTCCCCAGGGAATTAAATGATTTACCTTTTAAAATAGAGCATGTTTTGGTGCTGCATTTACTTGTGCAAGGTCATTTACCACTGTTTTGTCTCTTTTTTTTTCTTTACTTTATATCCCTTAACAGCATCTCATCTTATTATGTCTAGAGATCCAAGACATCTTGCTCAAATCAGCTATTCCATGGGTGATAAGATCAGAAGAAAGGAGAACACAAAGCCAGAAGCTCTACAGGTTCTCCTTCAAACCACATCTACAAGGAGTGTCTTTCGCTTTTTGAACGTATTTCGTGCTCAAGTGCAGAAACATCCTCAGGCTTAACATTGAAATGATTAAAATAATAGCAAAACTGAAACCTGCACAATGGTTAATAACAATTGTGTAACGGCTCCATTAGAGGCCGTTTATATAATGCAGTTATATATATAGCACAATTACGTTTTGGCAGCAGGAGTGAAATGAAATACCATTTTTGATAAAAATATATATTTTTAAGTCAAAGCTACACTGTGACTTCTGACCACTGGATTTAATAATCTAACATAATATGTTAGGCTGAAAAAAGAAATATGTCCATCTAGTTCAGCCTATTTCCCCCCCACCTCCTCCCCCAATGTTGATCCAGAGGAAGGCAAAAAACCCCAATGAGGTAGAAGTTAATTTTTCTCATTTAAGGGAAAACAATTCATTCCCGACTCTAAGTCTAGCAATTTGTGTTCTGCCAAACACTGCCGAAATTGAAATGTAGTTGGGTCTTCTTTGCCTTATATATTAAGATGGATCACCATTCGTAGTAATGAATTGCATATCAGTAATGTATTTAATCATTGACTGATCAGTGAAGGTCCAACTGCTGGAACCCACACTAATGTCTAATGTACCAACACCAGGATAAGCACAAGACAACCTCTTTTTTAAAGGAAGACATACTTACCATAGGCTGATTGCATGGGTCCAGCTGCTGAAATCAGCTTACATTACTAAGGGAACATATGGGTGGGTGGGGCTACATACCAATGTGGTATTACATGGTATCCATTTAAATGTAATATATGGTAGCAGCAAATCTTCCCTATACCTGCTTTTTGTAATGTTTCTCTGCTCTGGCTTATAGAGGAAAACACCATCCTAAGACATCCACTATTGAAACTGGAGTTGTACTACTGGATTGGCGTATTGCCAATGTGGTTCCAATATACAAAAAGGGGTCAAGTAGGGATCCTGGTAACTAAAGGCCGGTAAGTCTCACTTCAATAATGGAAAAATATTTGAGAGGTTTCTGAGAGATGCCAGCCTGGAATACCTCAAGGAAAACAACAATATAACTCCTCATCAGCATGGGTTCATGAGGGGTCGATCATGTCAGACCAATTTGATGAGCTTTACAGCAAAGTAATTTCTAGGCTGGACCTGGGAGAGTCTATTGATCTCATATTTTTCTAAAGCAGTTGACACTGTGCCGCATACTAGGTTGATATATAAAATGAGGCATCTCAGACTGACCAAGAACGTGTGTATCTGGATAAAGTACGGGCTTAGAGATGGAAACCAAAGGGTGGTAATAAATGGTTCATACTCTGATTGGGCCACCGTCGCCAGTGGGGTGCCACAGGGCTCAGTATTGGGCCCCATTCTGTTCAATATATTTATCAATGACCTGATAGAGGGACTGCACAGGATGGCAGCCGAATCTTTACAGACGAGCGTGAGGATACTCGGCTAAGGCACTACTCGCTCGAGTAGTTAGCCTTAGCGAGTATACTTGCTCATCTCTAGTTATTATGTACATACTCCACTAGGGCATATTCAAAAGGTATTTTTATTTTAGCAATGTGCAATCCTATTATTTGGGATTTCCATGGGTGCATTACTGTATGTGGACTTTGTGTGCTGGTATTATTTGAACACAATGTAGCAGTACTATTTGGGCATCATGTAGTGACATTATTTTAGCTTTGCATTGTAGCATTATCGGGGTTTTATATGAGAGTTAGAGTGGAAACCCACTGGCGTTTTTTTCTCCATGCGCTGCGAGAGTGACGGAAAAACTCGCAGCGCAGTGCAAGAAAAAAAACAGCATCACTCCGGGATATCGGCATCACGCTGGGAAATCGCCAGTCCTTTTAATGGGGCCAGCGGCAGTAGCGCTAGCCCCATTGAAAAGAGATGGAGAATGCCGGGGACTTCTGCCACAGCTGTGATAGCTGTGACAGCTGTGGCAGGGGTTTCCTTCAACCCTGCGGGGACCGCGGGGATGAAGGAATCCTCTGCCACAGCTGTCACAAATGTCACAGCTGTGGCAGAAGTCCGCGGCATTCTATCCCATTGCTTTCAATGGGATCGGCACTGCTGCTGATCCCATTGAAAGCAATGGTTTTTGCCAAGCCCCGTAGTATGATTATCGGGGAATGGCTTCAAATATAAGCCCTTCCCCGATAATCAGCAATAAGTGTAAAAAAACCCGAAAAAACTCATCTCTCCGGCGCTCAGGCGTGTCCT
This sequence comes from Eleutherodactylus coqui, assembly GCF_035609145.1. Classification (NCBI taxonomy): domain Eukaryota; kingdom Metazoa; phylum Chordata; class Amphibia; order Anura; family Eleutherodactylidae; genus Eleutherodactylus; species Eleutherodactylus coqui. Next base: position 97,930,952 of record NC_089838.1, on the reverse strand, counting down.
CCGGCTGGCTCCCCTGCACTGCTATTAAGTTCTTTCAGCAGGCAGGGATTTAAAAATCCCCGCCTCCTGAAAGGGCTCTGCTGATTGGCTGAGGGCTCAGCCAATAGCAGCTAGTGTTTAGCTATTGGCTGAGCGCTCAGCCAATGACACATAGCCCTTAGCTATTCATTCATGGCTGGCTGCACACGACCAGGAAGCCGTCCGCATGGACACTGCACATATTTCCTCTGCGAGTGGAAAATCGCAATTGATTTCCACTCGTGTGCAGGAAAAAGCGCTTTTCCATAGCATGCCATGGACGGTATTTACCGCGGAATCCCAGAGTGGACGCCCACCCCAGATTCTACAATGCAACTATTCCTCTGTGCAGGCGGCCTTATATTTAGGCACTGTTTGATTATCTTGGCACTATGAAGATTTGATTTGTATCTCCAACAGCTAAGAATAAATTAAGAGGAAATTAATGTCTGCGAACATCTGAGAGATTTGTCCAAGACTGTTTTAGTTTCATGCAGAATCATAAGCCTTGAATGAAGGACTTGCAACTAGGTAATACAGTACACTGCAGAGCAACGAAGTAACAAACACCTAAGAAAAAAACCCACAGATTAATACCAAATATCTATCGAAGAAAAAGAACATTATTGATTTTAAAATGGTTTAAAATAGATAAATGAAAAAAAACAACCCGAGGCATAGTCATGGTAACAGTCAGAGCGAGAGTACAATGACCATATACTGAATCAGTATAGCCCCACCAGAGAAATGTAAGAAACCAATCACCTTACCACAATCTATATAAATAAACTTGCATGTGCATATGGTTACAAAACAGGGTTTACAAATATACCTGATACACTTCTGTTCTAAATACTAAATCTACAGTTTTACCCCAAAATAAGACATATGCCAAAAATAAGCCCTAGCACGATTATTTTAGGATTTTTGAGGATGTTTGAAATATAAGCCCTTTACAAATAAGCTCTAGTAAGGCTGCACTTACACAACCCGCTTTTTACAGCAGTTACTGTGGCATTTCAAATGCCGCACTAATTGTGTTACAATGCACTAATTGATTTCAATGGGCTTCATAGACCTGTGCTCGAACACCGTGATTTTGGAGTGCTGTCTGCACTATTTTCACCAGTTTTAGTGCTTTTTAGCGTATCTCAACATGCTTTATAGTGGGTTCAAAAATGCGTCATTTTGTGAACACGTGTGAAAGCAGCCCTAGGGCTTCTACCCACTAGCGGTTTTTTTAACGCTGCGATATCGCTGCATTTTTTCCAATGGGACTTTCCCAAGTTTTGCGATTTTTCTGCAATGCGATTTTAACATTAGAAAGTCCCATTGAAAAAAGGGCAGCGCTATCGCAGCGTTAAAAAAAACGTTAGTGGGTAGAAGCCCTTACAGTTCATAAAAAAGTACATTTAAATAGTTTCCAGACACCTATACATGGAGAAAAAATACAATTAATTGGCAATAGAATGCAACAGAACAGATATACCTTTCACTAAGAAAAGCAGACACCCCAAAAAGAATTGCACTCAAAAGACCCCAGGAGACCCAAGTCAGTTGGCAAGTGCCATGCTGTCACACACAGATCGGGTAGTCCCACTGGCATCACTCCACTCCCAAGCTCATTATATTAGACCGTTGTGGCTCTGATATATCCAGAATGGGATCACATGACTATATTTGATTTTTTGTTCAAGAATAAATGTAGATTGTTGCTCATGAAAAAAAAAGACAACCCCTGAAAGTAAGCCCTAGCACATCTTTTGGAGCAAAAATTTTATAATACCCCGTCTTATTTTCAGGGAAACTGTATATTGCATAGATCATACAGATCTTCAGGTTTGTAGCCCCTCAGCATGTATTTCGCGTGGACACTTCCTGAAAGGGATCTGCCAAGGGAATTTTTTTTCTCACTCCTCTGTGGTGGACTGTCCTTATTCAGTATATGTTCATTGTACTCTCAGCCTGGCTGTTATCATGGCTGTGTCTTTTCCTTTTCATTTATCGACTTTAGGTAGGTAGAGGACATCTGTGATCATTATTAAGAATTCAAGTAAAAATAAATGGGTACAATAGATATTTCACGCACCAATTGCTCAAAATACGAGGCCACTTCCATCTATGTGACTTCATCTTATCGGTTGTTTTGCATACAAGAAAAGCCAACAAAGGACACATGAATCACACACAAACATCAAAACAGACACATGCAGCGTTTTTCATACACCAAAATTGGACATGCGGGTGTGAATGAGGCCTATCCCATGTAAGCACCAAGGGCCCATTGTGTAACAGACACTGTGGGGGAAATTTTCGAAAGTTTCTATGCCAGAAGTGTAAAGAAAGTTGCAGAAAAATTTGCACCTCTTTAGCCTTTTACAACAGCCTCACCATTTTTCCAAAAAGTGAGTGGGGCTTGATGGTGGGAAAATGGCCACCACGGACTGATAGATTTATTCACAAGCAAATTATGCCAGCAATATATACCGAGTCAGACCTGGCATACATTTCCATGTAGGAGCACGGAGGTACCCAGATGCATCTTCTACATGAAGAAGCGTAAGCCTGTTCATGTATTCGACACTCTGTGCGCTGGAGGAAATTATACTAAGTTGGAAATGCCGGTCTTAGTAAACTTCCCCTGTAATCATTTAGCTTGAGACTGGTTGTAACCAATACACCAGTTTGCACCTTGAAGCCAAAGACACGTTGAGTTGAATCATCTGTCTTTCTGCTCTTCTTTCTGTACCATCTATTGACAAAGTGTGGCCTGTGGACCACTCTGGCCCTAAGGGCCACTGGGCTACGTCACATGATTACTGAAGCCTATGGGCATAAGTAGTCACAGTTCAAGACATTCTTGCCCCTACTCTTGAGTACTGGGGGCTATATAGTACCAATGAACATTGACTGTATAGTTGTACGATTCAACATGATGCTACGCAACATGATGCACTTATGTTATTTGGTAAGGACCTGCATGTAATACTGATTTGGATACTATTGGTTAAAAAGCTTAGCTTTTCACTGCCTTATTGTCTTTTAATTTAATTGTGAGAGTTACCATGACAACGACAGGAATAATGGGTCATTATTAGAAACATATAATCATATTTATCTTTTAATTACTCATGTTCAGTGAGCCAAAAAAGCTCAACTGTCAAGGAACGGACCCAAGCAGAAATTACTGCTCGAGCCAAAATTCTGGCATATTCTGTTTGGTTACAAAGAAGATAATGAGAGTCATCAAGACAAAGTGTAAAGTGAAAATCTAAGCATGATTGATACGAATGACAACTTTTTTACAAGTGCAACTATTTTGTCCAACTGAGAATATTGTCTATTTATACAACTAAATATCCTTTATATGAATGCCACTACACATTTGAATAATCCATATACCAGGGGTGTACACAAATGATATATACGCATGAATGTAGGCAATGTAAATTAATATAAAGTGCATGTTGTAGTTTATATACTTTCAATAGATCACCAGGGATAATCGGTCATGCATTACTAGAGATTAAACAACTGAGTATACCACTCATTACCATTCATTAACACTGAATATATTACCAATATTGTTCAAGTCCCCAGAATATAAGCTGATGATAGGGAGTACATTTACTGGGTTACCATTTGAATCAGTATCATATATAGAAGTAAGGGGTGCAACAACAAAGCTCAAAATAAGTTCTCCTCTTATGGGTCTAATGTTTGTTTCACCATCTGCTCATATATATGCCTCTGGAGTTGCTGTAGTTTGCGGGGGGGGGAGGGGGGGGGGAAGCCAGCAGTACGTTTTTAATTTCCCTGCAGGTTAGATGAAACATGACATTGATGCACTTGGTCCTTGAGTACAAGAAATGCTCTTTGTATTGCCTAAAAGATTGAGATCCTGACCAGTCAATGCTCTCACCTTTTCTTTTAGCTCAGAACTTCCTAACAAGTGTTTAACAATAGGTTTTCTAGATCAGACATCACCTTCAGTACACCTGGAGATTGCTGTTGCTACCTCAGGAAAACTGTTGGTTCGGGGCATGAGAGTACCAATTGTTGTGCTGGTTCTGGGATTGCCGCCTTGCTGATAGTCTGGTGCTGGTTTAGGAGATGTTTCTACATCTTCTGGCTCAGTGGTTGTGGTATTTGGTGTGATGTGCTTAGTTGTATCTGTGGGTAATTACTAGGCTATTTAGCCTAGCTTGAGACTGAGCTGAACTGCGGTTGATTTTTCAGTCTCTCCCTGACTGGGCTAGCATTTAGAAGCTTATTCCTGGATTGTTCAGTTACTTACTGCATAAGTACTCAAGCTAAGTACTGCATTTGTTTGCATAGTAGTTGTGGTTTTCTGGTTTTGCTTTCTTTTCCCCACGGAAAGTCAACTAGGGGCCGAGGCACGCAGTCGGGGCTGTCCTTATCGGGGCAATTGCCCTGCTTTCAGGCAGAGTCCTTCCGAGTGTTTGGTTGTATAGGAACAGTGTTTCCCATATTTTGGTTCCATTCTTGTTTTGTCTTTATTTATTTGGATTTGTGGTAGATCAGCGAGTGACAGATCCAGTGCGTCTAGGTTGGACGTAACACCGATAGAAGGGTGTAGGCCTGTGTGCTGTAAAATTGGTTCTGATTCTAATGTTCTTATAACATGTGATGTTTTATGTTAATATTGCTTGAACCCCTTAGTGACAAGGCCTTTTTGCACCTTAACCCCTTCAGTGGCACGCCCGGAAATTTTCCGGGACAAGCTCCACTGCCGATAGTGATACAGCCCGGAAGATTTCCGGGCTATGTATCACTATGGGAGCTGCAGAGCACAATGCCACAAGCTGTGACAGTGTGCTATGCCTGCACAGTCCCACAGAGAACAAAGCAAGGGCTTTGAAAAACCAGCAGAAGATATTGCTGATCTGCCGGCAATCTCCTGCTTCTAAGTCTCCTGCTTTGTTTACAGGTTGCCATAGAGACCATCGGCTTGTCAGAAGCAAGCCGATGGTCTCTGTGGCAGGGAGAGCTGGTGCTTGTCTGTCAGAGGACAGCTAGATACCAGCTCTTACAGCAGAGATCAGAGAAAACTTCCGATCTCTGCTGTGCTAACCCTTTACATGCTGCAGTCTATGTGACTGCAGCATGTAAATGGCTGTCACTGCAGCATGTAAAGGGCTGTCACCATCGGACCCCCGGAATGTGATCAGGGGGTCCTGATGGGTCCCTGTGGAAGTCCCCTAAAGGGACAAAAAAAACCCAAAAAGTAAAAAAAATCAAAAGTAAATAAATTATAAAAAAAATTATAAAAACACTTATCTCCCTTTACTTGGTAAAAAAATCAAAAATCAAATCACACATGTGGTATCCATGTGTCGTAATGACCCAGAGAAGAAAGTTAATACATTATTTAACCCCTTAATGACATGGCCTTTTTTTCTTTTTTCCCCATTTCTTTTTTTCCTCCCCCCTGTTTAAAAAAAATCACAACTTGTCCCGGAAAAAACAAGCCCTTATATGACCATGTCAATGGAAAAATGAAAAAGTTATGGCTCTTGAGACGCAACTGCAAAATTAGTTGAAATTCAATGATTAGACCATTTTAGAAAACCTGCCCTGGTGGGTCTGACAGGGTGGTAGGAAAGCCGCCACTCAAGGGGTTAATGGCCAACTAATTATTGTTACGATTGTCCTGGTCTGCTAAAAAAAACCCTGAGATGACTCGTTACTGGAGCAGTCAGGACTGACATGTTTGCTTGCTATGCAGGTGGCTAGATGCAAGAGCAAACAAAAAATAGAGGTAGCGATCAGAGCGGGGACTCTGATCCCCTCCGACAGAACCCACCTCACTGCGGAGCACTCATCCCGAAAGGGACGCCCCCACTACTTCCATGAGGACAGGTCCAAGGTCAGAGGGGTATCAGAGGACAGTAAACCAGGGACAAACAGCAACTGATAATAAACAAAAGATGAGAACACAGAATGCAAGACAAACAGAGACACCGGGGACAAACCAGAACACAGGAGCCAGACCACAGACAGGAGAACTGAGGAAGCCGACTTGATCAGGAACACTGAAATATAAGCTGCATCTCCCAGCCAGGAAGAGCTTGGTTATATAGGGAGCAGGCAGAAACTGATTGGCTGTCAATCACCAGCCAACACCTAAGCTAACAGCTACAGGAATAATTAACCATAACCAGACAGGACCGAAGATATTAACCCCTTAGTGACCAAGCCTGTTTACGCCTTAATGACCAGGCCAAATTTTGCAAATCTGACACGTGTCACTTTAGCATGGAAAAAGACCAGAAAGGTTTTGCATATCCAAGCGATTCTGACATTGTTTTATCGCCACATGTTGTACTTCATTTAGGTGAAAAAAAAAGACCGATAGAATTTGTGTTTATTTATTAAAAGCGCCAAAATTGGGAAAATTTTGAAAAAATCGTAATTTTTTCACATTTCCAACTGCAATATCTCAAATATGTGCAACCATAATATAGAAATTTTTGCTAAGATTTATATTTCCATCCGTTTACTTTATTTTGGGCGCACATTGGAAAAACTTTCGTTTTTTTTTAACCATTTAGGAGACGTACAAATGTAACATTACTTTTCAGCATTTTGAGGAACACTTTGTTTTCCTACACCAATCCAAGATTGGAAAGGCTCATAGGAGTCAAAATGATAGATACCCCCACAAGTGACCCCATTTTAAAAACTACACCCTTTAACGTATTCACTGAGGGGTGTCATGAGTATTTTAACCCCACAGTTTTTTTTCAGGAGTCAATGCAATTTAGAAGAGAAAAACAAAAATTTCATATTTTTGCAAATATGTCATTTTAAAGACAGGACTTTTTTCTATAGTACACATGAAAATTAGGATTTGCACCCCAGAATGGATACCCCTGTTTGTCCCGTGCTCAGAAACATACCCATTGTGGCCCTAATCTTACGTTTGGATGCACAATGGGGCCCAAAATGAAAGGAGTAGGTGGCTTTCGGAACAGAAATTTTGCTTGAAGGAGATTTAGGCCCCATTGCCAACTTGTAGAGCCATTGAGTGACCAAAACTATGGAGAACCCCCACAAGTGACCCCATTTTGAAAAGTAGACCCCTTAACGAATTTATCTAGGGGTATAATGACTTTTTTGACTTCACAGTTTTTGAATGAATCTAAGCCAAGCCGAAGGAAAAAAATTACAAATTTCATTTTTTTGGTAATTCTGTCATTTTAAAAGCAGTTTTTTTGTACAGCACATATATGAATGAAGACTTGCACCCCAAAATGGATACCCCTGTTTCTCCCGTGCTCAGAAACATACCCATTGTGGCCCTAATCATATGTCTGGATGCACAATGGGGCCCAAAATGAAAGGAGCAACCGGTGGCTTTCGGAACAGAAATTTTGCTTGAAGGAGATTTAGTCCCCATTGCCCACTTGTAGAGCCCTTGAGTGACCAAAACGATGGAGAACGCCCACAAGTGACCCCATTTTGAAAAGTAGACCCCTTAACGAATTTATCTAGGGGTAGGATGACTTTTTTGACTTAACAGTTTTTGAATGAATCTAAGCCAAGCCGAAGGAAAAAAAAATACGATTTTCATTTTTTGGTAATTCTGTCATTTCAAAAGCAGTTTTTTTTGTACCACACATATATGAATGAAGACTTGCACCCCAAAATGGATACCCCTGTTTGTCCTGTGCACAGAAACATACCCATTGTGGCCCTAGTATTACGTCTATATGCACAATGGGGCCCAAAATGAAAGGAGCAACCGGTGGCTTTCGGAACAGAAATTTTGCTTGAAGGAGATTTAGGCCCTATTGCCCACTTGTAGAGCCATTGAGTGACCAAAACGATGGAGAACCCCCACAAGTGACCCCATTTTGAAAAGTAGACCCCCTAACGAATTTATCTAGGGGTATAATGACTTTTTTGACTTCACAGTTTTTGAATGAATCTAAGCCAAGCAGAAGGAAAAAATTACGATTTTCATTTTTTTGGCAATTGTGTCAATTTAAAAACTGTTTTTTTTGGAAAGTGTACATAGGAATGAAGACTTTCGCCCCAAAATGGATACCCCCATTTGTCCCGTGTTCAGAAACATACCCATTGTGGCCCTAATCTACTTAAAGGAAACATAGCTAGGCCTATAATGGAAGGAGCACCCGTTGGATTTCAGGGTACAACGGAATAAATTCCAGTCCCCATTGCCCACATGTAGAGCCATTGAGCGTCCAAAACGATAGAGAACCCCCACAAATGACCCATTTTAAAAACTAGACCCCTTAACAAATTCATCTAGGGGTGTACTGCATATTTTGACCCCAAAGTATTTGAATGAATCTAAGCAAAGCAAAAGGAAAAAATTACGATTTTCATTTGTTTGGCAATTTTGTCAATTTAAAAACTGTTTTTTTTGTACAGTGTACATAGGAATGAAGACTTTCACCCCAAAATGGATACCCCTGTTTGTTCCCTGTTCAGAAACATACCCATTGTGGCCCTAATCTACTTACAGGACACATGGCTAGGCCCATAATGGAGGGAATGCCCGCTGGATTTCAGGGCAGAACTGAATAAATTCAAGGCCCCATTGCCCACTTATACGGAAAAAAAATTGACTTCCTAAAAATAATCCCCCCCCCCCCCCGCCATCCCCATTTTTTGGCATTCCCTAAATATTAGATAAAGGTAATAATATAAATGCGTTTTATGTCCGAAGACAGGGGTAATTACGGAGGCTGGTTGGGCTGGGCACATGGGGCAAGAAAACCGGGTATCCCCCCCCCCTCCTCTCATGTATTTTGGGGGGTATTTCGTAACCTCAGCAGCGGGGATGGGGTGTAGAAAGTGGCGCTGTGAGGCTTTGTAATCTTGCTGCGGTGCAGCGGTCTCACAGAGAAGGCGCTCAACAAGCTGCTCCTGGAACTGCAGGAAGGCGAGCGTTCCCGGGGCTTCTTGTAAATTACGGATTACAGGTAGCGGTCTGAATAACGCCGGGCTCATGTAGCCGTAGGCGGAATCTGCTTGCGGAGGCCCGCAGCGGATTCCAGCTGTGAGCCCGGCTGTGACCCTGCATACGGTTGCGTAATGTACTGCACATAACTGCCTACTCACACAGGCGGTTTTTTGTTTGCATTTCCCACGCCGTCGCTTAGAGATGACTCGGGTACCCGCAGCCCGTACACAATGTGTTTGCATATGGGGTGCGGGTATATCCGCGGTCATAGAGCACAAAGGGCTCTAGGTCGCAGATATTCGTGGTAAAATATAGCATGCTGTGTTCTGTTTCTGCGAGTGGATTACGTAATTCCGACCCGCTAATTGGGGGGAATTGTGTAATCCAATGCATGCGATTGATCCGTGGATTACCGCTGATCAAGCGCATGCAGAACCTGTAATTCCTCTCCGGTCACGCGTGACCGGCCTAATGTTAGTTCGCTACTTTATCATGTGACCGGGGACCGCTCAGCGAGGCCACCGGTCACTGCTCCAAGCACTCAGCAACCGTTGGTCGCTGGGAGCAAGGAGATTTAACATTTCCTGGGCTTCCCGGCTCCTGCGAATGTGTCCGGCATTTTGCCGGCGGGCGCATGCGCAGCAGCCGGAAGGGTCCATGGAGGATAATCGCATATGGATTCAAATGCGGAAGCCTCCGAGAAGATGTTTCATCTCCCCCCACCGATCGCATCGGTGAGGGGAAATGAAACTGCCACTTTTTAAAGAACTTTTACGTGATCGCCATTATGCATTGGATAACGGCGATCACGTGACCAGTAACCGCATACCGCGGCTCCCCGTGACATCTCCAGGCTCTTGGCGACCTTTTGTAGCCAGCAGCAGGGAGATTTTATATTTCTTGGGCAATCTTTCACTTTTGCGCATGCGTCCGCCATCATGCTGACGGGCGCATGCGCCGAAGCTGGGGTAACATCCGCGGATCAACATCCCACCAGGGAACAAATCCGGGACCTTGGGTACGTAATTTCATCCCCCCTTACGGATACGATCCATAAGGGGAGATGAAACTTTAACTTTTTAAACTTTTTTTTACTTTTAACTTTTTTTTTTTTTTTTACTTTTTAACTTTATATGATCACCGTTATCTGATGGATAACGGTGATCATATGACTGGAAACCACATACAGCGGTCCCCAGTCATATCTCCCTGCACTCGGCTATCTGTGACAGCCGGGTGCAGGGAGATTTTGAATTTGCCGGGCTCGCCGGCTTCTGCGCATGCGCGCCGCATCGGCACATCGCAGAAGCCAGCGGGGGGTCCAGACACCGGCCGGAGGACATCGGCGGACCTGAGGTGAGTATTTTCACCTCCCCTCATGGATCGGATCCATGAGGGGAGGTGAAACTTTTCTTTTTTTACACTTTTTTTTAACTTTTTTGCGATCGCCGCTATCCATTGGTTAACGGCGATCGCGGTACCGGGGACCGCTCACCGCAGTCCCCGCTGACATCTCCTGCCTCCCGGCTACCTACAGGAGCCGGGAGCCAGGAGATTTTAAGTCTCCCGCGCCGCCGGGCCTTCTGCGCATGCGGCTGACGTAATGCCGCCAGGCGCGCATGCGCAGAAGGACGGCTACGGCGCCCGGAGCATCGGGACAGCTGGGAGTCGTGCGACGGACATCGGTGAGTAATTTCAGCTGCTCTGATGGATCCGATCCATCAGAGCAGCTGAATCTTTAACTTTTATTGCACTTTTATTTACTTTTTTGCGATCGGCGCTAGCCATTGCATAGCGCCGATCGCAATGCCGGGGGGGGCTCCGAACAGCCCAGGATGACAGCTCCATGCTGTCAGCTACCTGCGGACACCAACAGCATGGAGCTGTCACGTCCACAGCCCGAGGGGCATTATTCTCTGCAGGAAGCATGTTTTTACGTCCTCAGAGAATAAGGCCCACTTCGGGAGGACGTAAAAACACTATGGGCTGGTCGTTAAGGGGTTAATCCTAGCTAGTTGGGATAAAACCCACAGTAGAAAAGGTGTGTGGGCAGTGACTTGACAATTTTTCAGGGTTTTTTGTCGTTGCATTCTAAGAGCCATAACGTTTTAATTTTTCCTTCGGCATACCCATATAAGGGCTTGTTCTTTGAGGGACAAGTTGTATTTTTTAAGGGCATCATCTTTTGGTACATATAATGTATTGTATAATTATATTAATGTTTTTTAGGAAGATCAGGGTAAAAAAAATTCTGCCATTTGTTTTTTTTAATTTCATTTTTATGGTGTTCAAGGTGCAAAATAAATAATGCGATAACATCATTCTTTGGGTCACCACGATTCCGGCAATAGCAAGTTTATACCGTTTTTTTAATGTTTTGCAGTTTTTGTACACAAAAAACCTTTTTTTTTTAATATTTGCTTTTGTATTGACGCATTTCAGGAGCTGCAGCATTTGTATTTTGCTATCGACTGAGCTCTGTGGGGGCTTACTTTTTGCAAGATGAACACTAGTCTTCATAATACAATTTTTGTGAACATATAACATTTTGATTTCTTTCTATTCCCTATTTTTCTAGAGGCAAGATCAACAAAATCTGCAATTCTGGCATGTTTTTTTTATTTTTAACGTCATTCACCGAGCAACATAATTGATATGTTAAAGTAATCCTGCAGGCCAGTACAATTATGTCAATACCAAATATATTTAGGGGTTTTTTTTTGCAAATTTTCACACTTTAAAAAAAAAATATTTTTGGTTTATTGTTGCATTCAAAGACCCCTAACATTTTTTTTATTTTTGTCAATGGTGCTGTGAAAAGTTTTTTGTTTTGCAGAAAGTTTTTTAATTTTAAATGATATCATTTGTTGATCCATGTGAGATTCAGATCACTTTCTATTCCGTTTTTTGTGAGGCGAAATAGGAAAAATTAGCTATTTTCTTCATGTGTTTTTTTTTTCATGACGTGCATTGTGCGGGTTAAATAATGTACTAATTTTTTTCTAGGGGTCACTACTAGAGATGAGCGAGCATGCTCGTTCGAGCATTAGTATACTCGAATGTACTAGTTACTCAAGCCGAGCACCATGTGGTGCTCGAGAAAATTTCACCCTCTCCTCCCACATTTTTTTTAATGGAGCCGGCACCCCTGAATTGTTTTTCATGGAAGGGCTTTACATATAAGCCCTTCCCTGAAAAACAATAATTTTAGTGTAAAAAAAAAAAACTAAGAAAAACCCTTACCCTCCGCCGTGTCCCCCGTGGGGATGAAGAACACATCTACCGCATGTTTCCTTCATCCCCGCTAGTAAAAAGAATTCCCTGCTGCTACATCTGCCACATCTGTGACAGATGCAGCAGTGGAATTCTTCAATTCGCTACCGCAGTTGTCACACAGGACAGCTACGGGAGAGGATCCTGCTGCCGGCTCCCTAGTAATTGGATTTCAGGGAAGGGCTTTAAATATTAAAAAAAAGGTGTAAAAAATAAAAAAAATAGATACTCACCTCCCTTCAGCTGCCGGGGCTCTGACTCTTCTTCCCCACGCTGTCCCCAGCTCTGTAGTGCTGAATTATCAGCAGGCAAAGATTCAAAATCCCTGGCTGCTGAAAGAGCTGATTGTGATTCGCTGAGGTGAATGAATGACAGACAAGAGCTGCCTGTGATTGGCTGAGCACCTCAGCCAATCACAATCAGCTGTTTCTGCATGGGGGGATTTTAAATCCCCGTCTGCTGATAGATCAGCACTACGGAGCCGGGGACAGCGTGGAGAAGATGCTGGTTTTTCAGGGAAGGGCTTATATTTAAAGCCCTTCCCTGAAATAAAATTAATGGGGGACCGGCAGCAGGATCTTCTACTGCAGCTGTCACGTGTGACAGCTGTGGTAGGGAATTGAAGAATTCCTCTGCTGCATCTGTCACAGATGTGGCAGATGTAGCAGCAGGGAATTCTTTTTACTAGCTTTGGATCCTTACAGAATCTGATGAAAACCAACTGTGGAACGCTCCACTGCATCCATTCCTTATAGGAGTGAATATCACGGGCGACAAAACCGCATGATGTTCTCGCGATGCGACAATGCTACAAATCACATGTATGTGAAGCACATGCTTTCCAGTGGGTTCCTTCACATTAGCAGTGTTTTGTAGGTTGCTACATTGCGAGAAAAAAAATTGTGGCATGCTGAATATTGCCGCAATTTGCTATGTTTTGTAGCCCATGTTTCCCTATGGAGCCTTCCTTTGTGTTGCATAGTGCGGTGCAATGCAACTTTACAGTACGGAATCCTATTTTTTTCCTAAAATAACCCCTTGCTGCATTGAATGGCTGTGATTGGTTCATCAAGCACTGCAGTGATTGGCTCTTGAGCACCACGGCTCAGCCAATCAGAAACAACGTTTCCTCGAGGCAGGATTTTTGAACCCCCTGACCAGGAAGCGCTAACTGAAGACTGCAGAAAAGTGTGCCGGGGCTTTGGAGGAGAAGTGTGGTGGAGCGGACACCGCTTATTAGGTGATGTATTGTTTTAGTTTTTTTTTTCTAATGCAGCCAGGGCTTATTTTTGGGGTAGGGTTTATATTTCAAGCCCCTGAAAATCCCAGCAAAAGAGCGCCACAAAATAGCGATATTGCGGCGAGAAAAGGCCACTGTCTAAGGAGGTGGGTTGCAGGGGTAGCCATGGCACCTGTAAACAGAAGTTTTTGTTTACATTTGCTTTCCTTGCCTCCTGCATGAGAGACATTTTATTTCGCTGTTGAAGGGAAAGAGGGGGAAGAACCGCCAAAACAGAGAGGCAGCACGCACAGAAAAAGCACACACATGTTTTTAGATGCACAAATCTTGCACATATATGAACACCATTCTTTTGAATGGGTTCATGCACATGAGCAATGCTTTCCCGCATTGCACTGGAGAACTTCACGATCCTCTGCTGCAGCTGTGACAGCCATGGCAGAGAATCCCTGCATCCCTGCAGTGACGCAAGGCTGTTTTCACATGAGGGGGTTTCACATACTGTGGATCCTCATGTAAAACCCTGCCACCATATCCCGCTCACCATCCATGTGAAAGCCCTGTGAATGCAACTTGTTTTGAAAACAGCGTTGCATCACTTCAGGGATGCAGGGATCCTACGGCAGGGCTGTCACAGCAGCTGCAGAGAATCACGGAGTTCTCCCATTGCTTTCAATAAGGCCGTCACTGCTGCTACCAACCCTATTGAATACAATGTGCTGCGATGCGAGAGCAGGCAGCAAGATAGAGCATGCTGTGAAGTGTTTCCCACATACCATTGAATCGTGATGCCATGCAGAAAAACATTGCTCATGTGTATGAACCCATTCAAAACAATAGGGTTCATATTTGTGCAAGAACTGTGCGTCTAAAAACGTACAAATGTCACACGATTTTCTCGGCCATGTGAAGCTGGCCTTACAATTGTGTGGAACTGGCCGAAAATATACATATGCACAAGGCCTCCTGCACATGACAGAGTCGGATCCTGCATGCGGAATCCCGCAGAAGGATCTGACCCTGTTCCCGGCCGGTGACTCCACTTTCCTGTCCGGGCTCTTCTTTATCTGCACTGCCGGTCATCGTGCCGGCGCACATGCACAGTACATAGAAGCCACGCCATCGCTAGGTGATGACGTGGATCCCGCGACCCTTCTGCAGTGCGCACTGCAGAAGGGTCTCGGGATGGAAAACCGCACAGAATGGAGCATACTGCGTTTTTTCTGCCACAAGTGGAAATTTCTGCTCGTGTGCAGAAAGCAGTGGTTCTCCATGGAAGGCCATTAGCCGTATTTGCTGCAGGATCCGGGGACAGCCGCGGCCCCGGATTCCACAAATCAAATCAGACTGTGTGCAGGAGCCCTAATGTCCATATTTTTCATACCACCCTGGAAAGGAAAACGCAAGTGTGATATGCAAACATAAACATTTTTATCTTAAAGGAACAGTAACCAAAACCTTCTGTCTGTTACAAGAAGAGTTCTTTTATTCTCTTTATCAAAACAACATGACAAATATATGTTGTGTTATGTACAACCAGAATAATAGTTTGATTTACCAGTTGTCTGTGTAAATTCTAAGCCTGTTATAGGGAGCAACAAAGCACTGATGGCAGGAACATGCAGTGATATATTGTTATAGCCTAGATAAAACCAGTAAATTATTAACAAACATATTTAATATATGTCTGTACATTACAACAAAAGATCCATTTAGTAGCTGCTGCTTTGTGGAAGCTGATTTTACTAGACGACTGACTCACTATACAACAGAGGTAAACAGCATCACAAATTGACCAGGCTAATGCACTGCTTTAATACCTTTTAAAAATACTTTGAGTGGAAGAAATACAATAATACTGATTATTTTGATGTAGCCAGTTCATATTAACATAGACTTGTCTGTGCACTTACTGTAGGATCAGCTTCTTGTGCTCAAACACATACACTGACACCATGCCATAACATCCTGCAATATTGTGTAAATGAATATATATATATATATATATATATATATATACATACATACATAGTAGAGAGAGAAGTTATCTCATTACCCGCTCGTTTGCACTCTGTTTGCACTGTGTTTCATGGTTTTAAGTTCAGATTTTCAGGTGGTCTTTCCCATTTTTCTGCTGCTCTGCTGTTTGCAGTCCACTTTCAGGAAAGGACATGTTTCAACCCTAGCATACTGCCAGTAGTTCACTGTCCTGTACTTCCTTACCCTAGTTTCCCATGCTGCATTATTTTTTCTCTGGTTAAGTCAGCAGTATCTGAATGCCTGCCCTTCTGCTGAAGTAAAGGGATCACAACTTGATTATTCAATGCTAAGTTCAAAAGTAAGCACACCCCTATGTAATGTACCTAATCTAACTCTCTAACTTCTCGGGGTCATACAAATTTGAAATTGGCATAACCATTTCTTAGGTCCTAAACAGGAAAAGTATAGGGGTCACAACTCAATTATTCAATGCTAGGTGCAAAAGTAAATGCCCCCCCTTGTAATGTACCTAATCTAAGTTTCTAACTTCCCGCTGTTGTACAAACTTTAAATTTGGCATGACCGTTCCTTAGGTCATAAATAGGAAAAGTAAAGGGGTCACAACTCGATTATTCAATGCTAAGTGCAAAAGTAAGTGCACCTTTATGTTATGTAACTTCCCGGTGTCGTCCAAACGTGAAATTTGGCATGAGCATTCTTTGGGTCCTACATAGGAAAAGTGAGGTGCCCCCCTATGTAATGTTCCCCTAATCTAAAGGGGTCACAACTTGACTGTTCAATGCTAAGTGCACTTTGTAATGTACCTAGTCTAATTCTCTAACTTTCTGCTGTCGTACATGACCATTCCTTAGGTCATAAATAGGAAAAGTAGAGGTCACAACTCGATTATTCAATGCTAGGTGCAAAAGTAAGTGCACCCCTATGTAATGTAACTTCCAGGTGTTGTACAAACATGAAATTTACCACAAGCATTCTTTACATCCTAATAGGAAAAGTAAAGGGGTTGCAACTTCAATATTTAATTCTATGTGGAAAAAATCTGTGAAAATACATGACAGTTCTTTTCTCAGTGCAGTGGGGTATCATTTATTACAGAAGACAGTGTGGAGGTGGTGCTAGGGTCTGTGTCATCATCAAGTGGTTGTAATACAGTGGTGCTTCGGGTTTAGAGTTTAATTCGTTCTGTGATGGAGCTCTTAGCTGTAGTAAAAAAATAAAAAATATATATATACTCCCCTGTCTGGCGGGGCTCAGGCATGTCTAGCCACCGCTTGGTCTCTCTGCGCTGCTCTGAAGCTTTTCAGCAGGCGGGGATTAAAAATGCAGGGAGAACAAGCGGCGGCTAGACATGCCTGAGCCGCGGCAGAGGCGGACAGGTGAGTATATATTTTTTACTATAGCTAGGGTGGATTTTCAGGGAAGGACTTATATTTAGAGCCCTTCCCTGAAAATCACTGCAGGGGTTGCCGGCAGGCCAGTGCTTTCAATGATGCCACTGGCAGCAGTGGCAGCCCCATTGGGAGCAAGGCTCTTAACCCAAGTTTTTGTACTCCTAAATCAGAGCAAAAATGTGGGAGAGAGCCTGCTCAAGTCAAAAAGCTTGTAAGCTGAGGCACTCTTAACCCAAGGTATCACTGTATCTCTTCTAGTTGAAACATTCCCCTTTGCTTTTTTGGTGTGATAAAGAGATAAACTGGTGTATTGTGCTTAGCTTGTCTAGACCCAGAAACAAGCAGTGGAAGGTTGACATTTCAAAGCACAGATCCAGAATCAGACAAGAGTTTTGCTGGCACCTTCTGACAGTAATTTGGAGCCACCTAAAACATGAGGCCACTTATAGATTTTTTGCAGGACCATTTTAAGTTCCCAGTCTACCTTTAGTAAAGGCAAGCAGACACAGTTTAAAGAGGTTCTGTCATTAAAAAAAAATCTATACTTAGCTATTCCTTCCCCATCAGTCTACTTACTAGATCTCACCTCAGCTATTTTCTCCTGTCTCCTGCAGTCCAGGGGGGGGGGGGGGGGGGGTCACCTCATCTCCAGCTGGCTGATTTCTCTGCTTCCTGTTAGGTTACAGACATCCACAGGCAGTCTCCTTCCTGCCCGGCAATGTACTCTACATCACAGTTCACAGCCTAGCAAGGGAGTGCCGAGTTATTGCAGACATGCCCGCTGTCTCTGCAATAGATCAGCATTCCTTCCTATCCAGTGAATGCTACGTCACAGGGATGGGACCTCACTGCAGGAAGGAGAATGCGAGGAATGCCAGCTTCATAACAAGCTGGCCGGCTGGAGGCGAAGTGACCCAGGGGACAGGAGAAGCTAGGCGAGGAGGAGATAGAGTAAAGAGTCTGCCTGTGAAGGAATAGGTGAGTATAGAATTTTTGATAATGACAAAACCCCTTTAGGCATTTAAGTCCATGGTTGCATAAACGAGAAGAGAAGACTGTTTCAAAAAACAGAGATACAGTCCCAATAAATATTGGAGCTGTTTGAATTAAGTTAAATCATTTTAGCCACCTGGATCTTCAGGAATATTAATTTTAAAGGGGTTGTTCAGTTGTAAGCTATTGATGGTCTATCTGCAGGATAAGCCATCAAAGGTAGATAGGTGTTGGACTGATGCCTTGGAGATCAGCTGTTTGCTGGGCCAGTGCTCTCATGTACTGAGCCAATATCTGCAGAAAGCAGACAGGCCTGTTCTCACTGCAATGGTCCAGCTTGGTATTACAAGAAAAGTTCCTATTCACTTCACTAGGAACTTGCCATACAATACCAAGTCTGGCCACTGCAGTGAGAATGGAGCTGCTTTCTTTCTGCTCCATGCACATGCACCCTGGCCCGGGAAACAGCTGATTAGCAGGAGTCTCAAGTGGCAGACACTTACTGATCTATTATCGATGGCTTATCCTGCAGCCGTATGTCTAAACCACATATTACAGGTATACTATCACTAATTCCTAAACTACCTTAGCCAAAAATAAAAAATGTCTATTGAGAAGGGAGCTGAAAGAGAGAGAGATTCACTGTCTCAATTCAGTGCTGGACTCACAGCTATACTGTTCATATGCTATACATTGTCCTCCATGCTGCTGATGCTTCTTCTAGGTGTATGAAAAAGAGATAGGAAAGCAAGTCACCTCTTGCTATGAAAGACACTATAGTAGCTAGTCCCCTGCTCCTGCCTACTTTTTCCATTCTCCTCTACATAGACTTCTGTAGGCAGTAGTGGACTAACCTGTCTAACATGATACCCATCAGCTCTTTGCCTAGTGTAAGGATTTTATCAATTCATTCAGAGTGAGGGATCACTGGAGGAGACGGGGAGGGAGGGAGAATCTGATAATCATTTTTCTTTAAGATATTTGCAGAGTTTTTTCTTCTTGCTTCTACTATTAATTTATGAAAAATTGTTTATATTTAGAGCTGCAGTTCAAAAGAAAATATTCAGTGAATTGATAATGTACTTGAACAGTATGTTAACTTGGGCAAAAGAACCTTAAAGTGAACCTGTTACAGTCCCACAGCACCATATACTAAGTTGTGTTGCTGTTACGGGACGGGACATGGAGCCAGGTGAGGTATTTTTTATACTCCTCCATCCCCATGATACTGTGCTGCCGCCTGCCGAAGATTACACAGCGCATGAAAATATTACACTTATCAGAGTGCTGTGCCTGCACTCCCCAATAGACTTGTATCACCCGGCTCCCTGTTGTGTCCCCTAACAGCTCCATATCTTAGTTTATAGTGTTGTGGGGATGAGACAAGTTTCCTTTAGTTAAAAATCTCCTATCTTTTCATTCTTTTCACTACTAAAGCCTATGCTTCTTCATGGTATAAGATAAAAAACAAACCCCAAATGCATATAGTGTATTTTGATTATATAGTCACTTGTCCTAATTCTTACAAACGTACATTTACTTGGTTAGCAGTAAATAAAGACAGATAGAAAGGACTACAGGATCAGAGTACATAGGATTTGTTTGTGAACTGTTACCACAGAAACATATATGTCTCCATAGGAGCTGTAAACAGCTATATGGTTGAAGACTATTAGTAAAATGTTCATTTCAGATACACTGGCACAGTGCAAAACGTGGTTGTAATGGTGGATGTATACTTTATAAAGGTAGGAAATGTTTCCATTCGAATTACTTTTAAAGATGTATTCCCATCTAGGCTTTTCATGGTGGAAATGGGACCATCTGTCAGAAACAGCCAAGCGCCTTATCTCAGCACTATTTTCATAGCTCTCATTGAAGTGTAGCTACTACACTGTTTCTTAAACTGGGATAGCACAGTGTGTTGTGCTGTTTTTGTAGCTCATGAATTTACGGAAAGAGTATAGCACTTTGTGCTACACTGTTTCCTTAGCTCCTATTCTCTTCCATGAGAGCTATGGAAACCATGCTGTTCTGAAGGGTTTGGCTATTTCTGTAGGTTCCAGCCAGGTCGTTGGTATCTGTAGCTGTGGTTTCTTATCTGAGCTATAAAAAGCCAAAATGGGAATAGCCCTTTAATTTCTAAAATCTAGCTAAATTTAAATTGCCATATCAGTGCTATCTAAACATTTTATTAATGCAGTGCAGACATGTAAATTGGAATACAGAAAAAAAAAACAGACTTTTGTGGCAAGGAAACCTTGTTTTAGTGGTATGTTGACAGTGGATCACATACCTGTGCTATCTATGTCAAGGAGAATAAATGTAAGAATTTCACAGTGAACGTCTTTTTTATTTAATTGTGCATGACAGTTCTAGGTTAATTCTTCTAGTGGAGTTTTCTAGAAGCCCTCCAGGTGGCAGAAGCAATACATTCATCATATAGAGCAAAACCTACCGGAGCAACTTTTCCTATAAAAATGCATTCAATTTTCTCTGCCTTGAACACAGTAATAAGAGAAACAAAACATGTATACACCCTCTGGTCTCCAAGCTGAGTTTATATAGCGTATACCCACTAGAAATGTATCCCTACAGAGGGTCCCAGGAAGGCAAAAGCCTCACAAAATAGATTCATGTGTGCAGAGGAAATAACAGTTCCATTCTACCGAGAACCGGTGATGTGAATAAATAAAAGGCTGTCGTAGTGGAACGTGCTGGTTTAACATCTTTGCTGCCAGAAGACCGATCAAGATGCTTTGTCAGCCAGTCTAGAAACCCTTCAGTCTACATCCTAAAGTGCTTGTATCCCGTAAGCAATTCTGTTATGAGAACAGTATTGCAAATGGCTTTTATAGGTCAATAAAAGAGAAACAAACATCCAGGCCACATGCATGTTTTATATGAGCTTTCAATAAAACAAATAATAAAGAGAGTATCAACTCGGTTTTATGCTTTGCTTATGTTCAAAACAAACATATTGTATGAATCACCTTTGTTGCAAAGAGATTTTAGTCTGCAGCAGAACTGTAGTGTTATACTGGCTTCTGCAAATACACACTGACATAGGAAGAGCAGCTGATCAATGATTACTCAAGTACTGTTACATTAAGTCAACAGATGTTAGCAACATAGAGAGTTTTGAAACCTTGCAAGTAACATGGATGTTAAAGGGGTGGTCTCGCGAAAGCAAGTGGGTCTATACACTTCTGTATGGCCATATTAATGCACTTTGTAATATACATCGTGCATTAAATATGAGCCATACAGAAGTTATTCACTTACCTGCTCCGTTGCTAGCGTCCCCGTTGCCATGGTTCCGTCTAACTTCGGTGTCTTCTTGCTTTTTTAGACGCGCTTGCGCAGATGCATCTTCTCCCTTCGGCTGGTCTTGGAAGCATCGGAGTTTTGGCTCCGCCCCCTTTTCGCGTCATCGCGTAGCTCCGCCCCCGTCATGTGCCGATTCCAGCCAATCAGGAGGCTGGAACCGGCACACGTCATGGGGCGGAGCTACGCGATGATGCGTACAAGGGGGCGGAGCCAAAATGCCGATGCTGCCGAGCGGAGCCGAAGGGAGAAGAAGGGAGAAGACGGATCTGCGCAAGCGCGTCTAAAAAGGCAAGAAGACACCGAAATTAGACGGAACCATGGCGACGGGGACGCTAGCAACGGAGCAGGTAAGTGAATAACTTCTGTATGGCTCATAATTAATGCACGATGTACATTACAAAGTGCATTAATATGGCCATACAGAAGTGTATAGACCCACTTGCTTTCGCGAGACCACCCCTTTAAGTCACAGCCTGTATCAAGGTCCAGAGTTGCATTCTCATTTCTGCAGGCTTTCCAGCTGAAATGCCCTGGCATTCCTTGCCATCTCACTGCCTGCAAAATCTAATGCCTTGTCTTAAAGACAAAGTAAGGGCTTATTCACACAAATGAGAAACTTGCACGAGTTTTGTGCGATGTGCACAAAATTCGCACTACTATGAAATCCACTCTTTTGAATGGATGTATTGATATGATCGATTTAAATATGGCAGCATGTTCTATATTTGGATGTTCCTGCTGGAGGAATCGCCAATTGTTACCTATGGGACCTTGGAAAAAAATCACATGGCACTTGCATGCCTTGTGATGTGCATTTAAGTACAATGCGATTTTTCCCCCCCATTGAAGTCCATGAGAAACACTTTTGATCCTTTCACGTATGTGAAATGCATGCATGAAAATTGCAATTTCACAGAAGTGGCGCAATGCAATTTTTAATCAAAAACGCATCATATTTTTCTGAAAATCGCAGGTAGGCAAACCTGATATTGCACTTGCCCGTATGATTGTAGCCTAATGCTGCTTTCACACCTGTGTTTGGACTCAGTTCAGGGTTTCTGTCTCTCTGCTCCATTTTTGATATCAATGGGGTTTCGAAAAAATGGAAAGCAAATGAAAAGACTTCTGTTTGCTTCCATTCTATCAGCTTTTCTTTTTTTAATGGAAAAACAATGCTGTAGACTATGTTACTTTACCGACCAAAAAAATAGAAAGCTATTGGAATGGAAGCAAATTGAAGCCTGTCCGTTTGCTTTCTGTTTTTTGAAATCCCATTTTGAAACCAACGGGGGGAAAAAAAACCCATCCTTTCTTTGTTTTATTTCAGTTTCTCTTCTCCAAAAATGGAGTAGAGAGACAGAAACCCTGAACGGAGCCCAACCGCACGTGTAAAATCGGCCATTTTTAATATTTTGCTATGTTATGGCCTTGTGCCAATTCAAAAAAAAATCAAGTTGAATTGCTGCCTGGCCAGCTCTCAACTGCCAGTTATTTTGCCATCCATAAATAAGGCTGCTAAAGATTAAATACTATTCCTAATTACTGGCCGAGTGACAACCCTAGTACCTGAGGTGGAAGGCTCAGGTTGTCTCATGGTAGGGGTGCCCCTTTTGTCCCATGTTTTTTTACTTTAGCTTTGCTGCTGTAGATTAGGAGGGAGGGAGCCGCCTGTTGATTTACTGATGGCTAGGTATAAAAGCCAGGCTCAGTTCCAAGGCTAGGGGATGAATTAGCGGTTTAACAGAGAGCAGAGACCCTTGGATGGTACAGGTTCTGAAGCTGAGCCCCCGTCATTTGCAATGGGAGCTGGCTATGATTAACAGCCAGACTTCTATTGCAACAGCAGGGAATACTCACCAATTCCCGCTGCTAACACATTACATGCTGTGATCAGTGTTGATCGTGACATGTAAAGGGTTCCTCTGTGTTCCCTCAGTGATATCATTAACCCACTGTAATTGTGGAGGGCCAATGGATTGCCATAGCAACCAGATACCAGACAATGGTGTCTGTAATAGCCTATGATCACTAATAACAGTGATAATACTTTGCAGTACAGAAGTATTGCAATGTATTATCATAGTGATCATAGTTTCATAGGTTCATGTCCCCTACAGGGACATCAAAAAAGTAAAAAAACTAAACTTATTTTTATACTTTCCCCTCTTTATTTATATACAGGTTTTTAAAAAATAAAAACCCACGTTTGGTATCATCTCATCCATAACGACCTGTGCAATAAACTGAACACACTATATTGCATGTCAGTAACTGTGAAAAAAAACTCTTAAAAACTAAGCCAAAATGCTTACTTTCTTAATTTGTCATTTGCAAAAATGCAATAAAAGTGATCAGAAAAGCCGTATATACCCCAAAATGGTGCCAAGAAAAACTACAGCTCATCACGAAAAAACTAGCCTGCACAGAACTCTAGTCACGGAAAGATAAAAAAATTATGGGATCTTGAATCCAATGATGCAAAAAAGAATTTCTCTCCCCAAAAATGTTTTTATTTTGCAAAAGTGGAAAATCCTCAAAAAATATATAATTTTGGTATTGTCTTAATCGTAGCAGTCCACGGAAAGAATATATCATGTCATTTAACAGTGTAAAATAAAATGGCAGAATTGATGTGTTTTTGCTCACTGCCCTCTAAATAAAAACCTTAATGGATGTTATAGAATTATATGTATTATATTATATGTACCGAGAAAATGACACCAATTAAGACCGCAATTCGCCATGTGATAAACAAGCCATCATATGGTCCAATCAAAGGAAAAGTAAAAAAGTTATGGGTTTTTGAAATGTGTAGATGAAAATCCCCTAAAAATCATTGCGTTCTTAGGACCAAAATAGCCCGTGTCATTAAAAGGTTAACTATGTAATTTTATTTATATATGTCCGTTCTTTAGCATACTCCTAAATACAAGTATATTGTAAAACGATTAATTCACCTGCTGAATTTACTAACTAATATAACAAATTCAAGTTTATCATGTGACATAACAAATGGTGTTCTACTGCGCTGAGGGTCATCACAGTGCAGAAGAGGAAGAGTTAAATGATAAGTTTAGCTCTGCTACATCTGTTTGTGTAGATTCATGAAGTTACAGTGTATGACTGTAATCAATCTTAATATTAACCCTAAGTGATCAAGGCTAATCCCCTTCAGATAACCAGAAATTAGAATGAAGGGATATCATATCCAAGTCAGTTTAATGTTTAAAGTTTACTGTACTTGTATTATAACTGATGAAGGCTGCCCTGCTGAAGAATACTCTTAGCAGAGCACTCTTCAAAGGCTGTTTAAGACCCACTCATATTAAAATGACTGTAAATGACAAGTAGAATGTGAAAGACCATGATTTTCCAATAGTGCAGTATAGTTTCTAGACCCTGTATTGTAGTTTCCTTGTAAATATGCATAACAAAAACATGTAATGACATCTGTAGGTCCAAATGACCAGCGCTCTAAAGGCTCATTTAGACAGAACGATTGATACTCAAAATTCGCTCAAAACCGTCTTTTGAGCGATAACCGTTGCGGACATCGTGCAGTTTTCATGCATGATTCGGTCCTCGCTCAATTCTAGTTTTTTAGAATTGAGGGATGAACTCCTATCAGCAGCTATTCTCACAGACGGATAAGATTCTTTCAGCTTGTATCCCACTGGTAGTTCACAGCGGGACGCGAGCTGTAAGCACAGAGAACAATGCAGCTATTTGCTTATGTCCTGCAGCGCTTGCATAGCTCTTTAGTAGCTGATTAGCTACTATAAACTATGCAAAGATGACCGCTCAAAACTATTATTCAAACTGTCATTTGAGCGATCATCTTTCAGTGTAAATGGGGTCTGACCTTCAAAGAAAAGTGCACGAGGGCAGGTAATGACATAAGAAAGAAATAACCCTTACTCATACTTTCACTGATACTACAGTCCAATGCTGCAACTTACCATTAGACTGGAGGAACTGTTTTGAGAGGGAAGTGCTGCCCCCTTAACACAGTGCAGAGAAAGGTCTTATAACTTTCTAGGTACTGCAGAAGGTTGTGGCAATAATAATGCTTGAATAAAAAATTCTGAAAAAGAAGGAAAAAGAATGAGAAAGAAGGCGAAAGAAGAAGGAGCAAAAAGGAAAAAGATAAAGGATAGTTTTAAATGATTGGCCGAGCCAAACCACCTGATGTTTAGGTTAGCGCTGAACTAAACCTCTGGCAAATGCGTCCTAAAACAGTCAAGAAATCTAATTCTGACTTTTCTAAATAGACTATCACACATATTTAAGATGCGAACTGTGCATTCCATAATGCAGCGCATATGATCGCTACTAGAGATGGGCGAGCGTACTCGGAAAAGCACTACTCGCTCGAGTAATGTGCTTTATCCGAGTATCGCTGTGCTCGTCCCTGAAGATTCGGGTGCCGGCACAGAGCGAGGAACTGCAGGGGAGAGCGGGGAGGAATGGAGGTAAGATCTTTCTCTCCCTCTCTCCCGCCCGCTCTCCCCTGCTCCCGGCTGCGACTCACCTGTCAGCCGCAGCGGCACCCGAATCTTCAGACCCGAGCACAGCGATACTCGGATAAAGCACATTACTCGAGCGAGTAGTGCTTTTCCGAGTACGCTCGCTCATCTCTAATCGCTACCATAATTAATATAATCAAAGATTGTAAATTCAAATTATTGTTGCCGGATAAAAAAGATTTCTTCTTCACGTATATCCGAATGTTTGATATCTTTGAACTAGCTGTTCCAAATTTTTTGTATGTAGCAATACTCACATAATACTGCCATTAACTTCTATTCACATTACCCACTTCCTAGTGCCATAAATTCTCTAAATCTGTCATTCTATGATTATCTTATACTGCCATACATATGTGCCCTCTATCCCAATTTTGGTTAAGAAAAAATGCAGGTAAAGATTCCACCAAATCATATCTGTATTGTTATGGTATCCTACCCGATGATACGCAAGCCCGGGTTGCTCTAGAACTTACCCGCAACCCCTGCCCCTGCCTACTTGCCTCCACTCCTGGCTAAACCCAGGCGGACAACTGGGCGGCGGTCCCCACTCTCGCTAGGGACTGAGGAGGGATGCTGGCGTACCAAGATGGAACAGGGTAGAATACCGACAGGAAGGACAGATGAACAAACCAACAGAAAATAGCAGCAGACCGAGGCGGATGGGATAACCTGGCAGATATAGCAAAAGCTGAAAAACAGGAGACTGACAGAGGCAGGATGCTAGCGCACTGAACAGAAACCAATAACTGGCAGTGAATGGACCTCACTGCCAACCTTATAAACAGAAGCCTCTGCCCAGGGGCGGAGAGAGGGAGGAGACTGCCTCACAGCAGAATCCCATAACCAGGGGTTCGTGCATAGAGCTGCACTCACTGGCGTGCGCGCGCACAGCCAGCCACCCGCGCCCCGGCAGCCGCTGTATGGTAACATGTATGTATCCAGTTATAAAGCCAGTTTCACACTAGTGTAATGCAGATGCAATTCTTTGTCCATATAACAGCTGAAAATTCTAGCACAAGCATGAATCTGATCCCTCAAATCAAGTTTTACGGGTCTTTTTTAAGCTCTTGTGTAATTGGCTTGAACCTCAGTCCCACATCTCATAAATATTATAAAAAATATTATATTTTGGAGAGTCTGAGTTTAATCTAATACCCATAATAAGTAACAATAGTGGAGTACGATAAACTCTTTGTACTAAGTACAATTGTGATACTTGTTGACTTTTAGATAGAGATATCATTGGAATCATACACAACACTGCAGCCCGTTGATGATGGCCTAAATCTTTTCGCTATTTTTATTTTACCTTTATTAGAAATCATTATAAATAGTAAGAAAACATAAAACATATGTCTATGTAAATAGGAGATTACAATCTTCATAGATCCAGAAAATTCACCAAAGGGTATGGATCCGTAATCACAGATACTGACTGGCACTGAGCAGCAAACACGTTGTAACTTAAGGAACTGGAAATAATAACTATGGGAAACATCATAAACCTCTCTAAAGTGTTCAGAACTATAAAGAGACTCCCTTCTCCCGTGGTAAAAATCCCTCCAACTTAAAAAACTAAACGCCGGCAATTTAGGGTTCCTCCTTTTTTTTGTAAAATCTGCTTAACTTTATTCCAGAATCTGATCATTAATTGTCAGATATAATCCCTGTTCCTCATTTCAATTCTCTGTCATTCAACCCCACCCCATTCGTTTCTCCCCAGCCCTTCAACTGTTGTAATTCAGAAGCTAAATAATATATTCAAACATTTGGAATTGGCCGACGATCCAGACTGTTTATCTTTGAAGGGTCTCTAATTCGATTTTAGCTGATATGCTATCGCTCAATATTGTATGAAGTCTAAAAAAATATTACGATAGAATCCAAACTGGAGAGTTTTGAAGTATATAAAGGAGTTGTGGCATCAAAACCATTTTAATAAGATTTCTCCTACCAATTAATCAACAATGGGAGATGATTCCAGAACCTCTGTCTTACGTAACTGTTGTCACAACACACTCAGGCAAAAGGCGTTCTCTAGGCCTCCTCCACACTGCATTATGTCCATCTCATTTGGATATGGAGTAGCGCGATTCGTCACTCCAGAGAACGTTCTTCCATTGTTCAACTGTCCAAGGACGATTCTCCTTGCACTATTAGTAGATGAGTCGCTGTATCTTCTTTGAGAGAACTTGTGAGATTTTTCAAGGATGAATGGAGGGAAATACCAGCTGAAATGTATCAGACATGAAGAGTATTCAATGTCATTAGGGTCAAAGGAGGCCCAACTAAGTATTAACATATGTAAATAAATACTACTTTTGATTCTCTTGATAGGATAGTGTATATAGGCTCCATATACCTATCAGATTCAAAACAGAACAGCAAGACCCTATGAAGACAGTGTGGAGGTGTACCTGGCTACATTTACAAATCATTATTTTGTACATATAATATAGTTCCTATCCATTTTGGATATTTCTTTTTTTATGGTAGGGGTAACCTTATGCATTAGCCAAAGAACTTTAAACTATACAGTGTCTTTGATCATGCCACATCAGATTGCCATTAACAATTGGGAAACTATCAGGATATTTTTATCATAACTACTGTAAATACATATCTACAGTATGATGAGGTAGAATGCTTTGTGTTTACTGTTATTTCATAGTGATTAAGAACATTGGTAACTCTCTACCTGGCTGTATAACGCCCTGCAGCGACCAAGACACGAGGCACATGCTGAGGGAATGGCAGGGGTAGCGATGGCACTTGTCAAGGTGGATCTACCAAACTCTTCCCCAGAGGGGCGGGGACACCCTTGGCCAAGGCACCGCTAGGCCTCTTCCTGGCAACGCTGGGATAGCGGTTACTTGAATAATGGACCTGAAGAGTTGTCACACCTGACACCACCTTTCCTTTACCTCGTTGGATAACCAACTGGCAAATAAGAAAGTACACACACAGTTGAATTAGAAACTTCAATCACTGGGAACTGCTAGTGACTGGCACTTTACTTATCCACTTGAAAGCTTCACACAGCAGTGGAGATGAGGTCAAAAACAATTCAAAGAGGTCAGGGAGGAGAACACAAGATTAAACCGGGCCTTCAGTCTGAGTTATCTGTATGATTCCGCTTCTGGACACACACAACGGAGGAGGACACAACACTCCACTGACACTCACTTGCAGGTGGACACTTGG
Source organism: Eleutherodactylus coqui (assembly GCF_035609145.1). NCBI lineage: Eukaryota > Metazoa > Chordata > Amphibia > Anura > Eleutherodactylidae > Eleutherodactylus > Eleutherodactylus coqui. The sequence goes on along the minus strand of NC_089838.1, from coordinate 97,902,017 downwards.
ACACTGCACAGTGGCTGCTTCTCTCACTTTCACTTAAGTTAGGGGTACTGGAGTTGGAACATCAGGATACCTCTCCTCTGCTTCCATTCTTCACCACATGAGGATTGAAGGTACCCCCATGTGGCCATAACTCTCCCACCACACTCTACTGTTGAAGAACTAGAACTCAAAGACAGCCCGACAGCGCACACCTTTTGGCTTGCACACATATTTATACCTTACATACCCATGTGACATGACAATTGCTTATAATTTCCAGACATACCCCAGACATTCACAGACATTAACTTCTTACATGCTGCAGCTGTACAATACACATAACTAAAGACAAGACAATTTGCACAGAACATCCACATAAAAGACATGACAAGTATGACAGTTATGGAGGGGCCAGATATATGTACTTCGGGCCACTACAGCCTTAAAGGGGTTGTCTCGCGAAAGCAAGTGGGGTTAAGGACTTCTGTATGGCCATATTAATGCACTTTGTAATATACATCGTGCATTAAATATGAGCCATACAGAAGTTATTCACTTACCTTCCCTGCACTGGCATCCCCGTCTCCATGGCTCCGTCTAATTTCAGCGTCTAATCTCCCGATTAGACGCGCTTGTGCAGAAGGGTCTTCTCCCATCTGTTCGGTCCGGCACGAGCGTCATCGCGTAGCTCCGCCCCCGTCACATGTGCCGATTCCAGCCAATCAGGAGGCTGGAATCGGCACACGTGATGGGGCGGAGCTACACGATGGCTCGTAGAAGGGGGCGGAGCCAGAATGCCGCTCATGCCGGACCGAACAGATTGGAGAAGACCCTAATTCTCCCGTTTAGACGCTGAAATTAGACGGAGCCATGGAGACGGGGACGCCAGCGCAGGGAAGGTAAGTGAATAACTTCTGTATGGCTCATATTTAATGCACGATGTACATTACAAAGTGCATTAATATGGCCATACAGAAGTACTTAACCCCACTAGCTTTCGCGAGACAACCCCTTTAATAGATTAATATCCAATAAATATCATTCTACATTTTGTTTACTCTGGCTAATATACACAATGAATCCCTCCACAGTAATTGCATCTAATCCCTAGACGTTAAACAGTTTAGTACGTACAGTATGCAATAGCCAAGATTGTACATATTTTCATATTGAAAGGAATTCAGGCAACAGTAAATAAAAGGATAGTTTAAAAGGCTACAGGCATAGGTCAATATGCAAACTCCGCCTTCTGAAAATAATAGAAAACTTATAAATACAGTCATTAGGTTGAAATGAGATGCAAATTGCTCAGTGTGTTACAACATACGTTAGATGCAGATGAGTTCCTTGTGTCAGCTGCTAACCCCTTCACCCCAAATGATGATTTCTGTTTCTCCCTGCACTTTGCATTTCACATGTCAGCGTGAGAGATTGAGCGCTTTGCATCTAATTTAACTGTACACTCTTTTTCTGCATTAGATTCTTTTACGTTCTTAGCAAAGCTTTCTTTTAACACTGCCACAGATCTAAAAATGTTCTCTGTACGATGGAAGAAATATCATTAACATGTCAACAATGTTGCAGTCAAGTAGGATTTACTTCATTATAGTATATTTAAGTCGAAAAAGGTTTTCATCTATGATGTGATTTAGGAATTTGCCCTTTACCTGCACTCACTAGTTCTATTCCCATTCTGATCAATATGCAGGAAATACAATAGTCTTGTTTTATTGTCAAATAAAGGTATAGTAAGTTTATTGAGAAAAAAATGGAGAACTGCAACTACAAAAATCCAATATTGTAAACTGTAAAAGTGGGAGTAACAGATATAGGCAAGAAGGGGCCTATAAATACAGTAGTTCATGCTATCACACCTTGCAATCTTGTTGCCCATACTTGCATAACATCACCTGGGCAGTCTGAGCTTCAGGTCAATCCCTCTCACTTGTTAGCTTTTGTTTCTATATTTGTGGAGATGGAAAGACTCAAACAGCCAATAGAAAGTGGGTTGCCAACTATGAACCCCTTTGTAAGGACCCCATTGCACCTACATGGGTTCCTACAATGTTTTTTTAATCCCCTTACTGCAATGGATAGGAGATGCATTTGTGGACAGAAGTAGAATATTTTGGGTTTTGTTTAATAGTAGCTCATATGACTGGAGTTGGCCGGCTATGCCTTAGTGCACTGGCTCTTTCCCTGTTTTTTGGAATTCAGACTTTATGCTGTTTTGGGGTCTCTGAAGCCCTTAATGTAATGGCTCTTTCCCACAATACTTGAAGTTGGGTCTCATGCTTTTCTGTGGTTTCTGAAGCCATTGATACACTGGCTTTTCTGCTCTCCTTTTGAATTCTTATGCTGTTCCAAGATCTCCGCAGCCCTAGATGTCCTGGCTCTTTCACGCTCATTCTTCAGTTGTTGGTCACTTTCTTTGCTTTTGGCTGGACTTGTCTAATGCCTTTACATTTTTTCAGAGGCATTCTGGTCCATCACACATCAAAAATATTCACCGCACTGAATCACAAAGCATCTAATTTTACCATAGTTTATACAATATACCTCATCTATTGAAAATGTGTAAAAAACTGATGGTTGCACATAGCAACCAATCATCATTCTTTAAGCTGCTCTAGTAAAATGACACACATCTCCATCTGAAATTCACAACTAATAAGAACACTTGCTACTGTGGTTTATCACTTTTTTTTGGGGGGGGGGGGGGAGGATCATTTCCCGAATTGCCTGTCCTATTGACATCAATGAGTTTAGCCCTGGTCTTCACAATAATGCTGTCATCTATGAACAATGCCAAGAATTTATCATTGTTCAAAACCATAATGCAATATGTTATCATACACCTCTTTACCATTTACAAATAGAACTGTTTTATGGTCTTTGGGCCAACCCAGAACAGTGAACAAGGCCATGAATTCTTTTGTGTGCTATACTGTATAAAATGGGAAATTACAGTAATGAGCAAATGGATGTTCGCCTTATAAAATAGAAAGTATGTGTGTCAATAATAGAAGTGTGAAGTTCATGAGGAAGAACAGAAGATAAATGGTTTAACTGTAACTAAATTGACAGTATCAGAGATATAGATGATAGCAGCTGAGACATAATGCCTGACAAGAGAATGTAACTTTACCCATTAAACCTTAAGTACCGACATAAGCTGTGTAAAATGGCTTTTACTCCTCCTATACAGATTTTACAATTATTGCAATAATCTGATATGAGAATTTGGATGAAGTGTGTTTTAGGAACAAAACTGAGGCAATTATAAAAATAAACTGTCTAATGCCTGCTAATATATCCAGTAGAAAGAGTCAAGCGAATGCACAGTGCCTTAAAGGGAAGGTATCACCTCCATTTTTTCACTAATGAAAACCAGATAGTGAAACAGTTTTTATTTTTCTAACTTTTTTTGGTATTTTTTAAAATTTTATCATCTATACATGACTATGGGCTTGGCTATCTAGTCTGAGCTGCAGTAACAGGATTTTGAGATATGCAGCAGAACTCATGAATCATTCGCACAATGGACAGGAAGTGACTGATTTACTTCTGTAGTAGACTGTAGGCATGTTCTGTGACCTGAATGGTGGATCCATTGTTATCTATATAAAGGTGTAATCTTTTATGATGATCCTGCCTTTGGCAATAACGCGATGCCTGCTGAAAAGCTTTTTCTACAGGTCAAGTAGTGGCAGTCTGTTGCTAGAAATACTGGTCAGTGGGAAAACTGTAGGATTCTAAGACTTTTTAAAAATGAAAAACATGACATTGAAAATGTATGAAAAAAAATCACAAAAACTCTTTAAAATGTTTTCTAAAAAATAATTAGAAAAAAGAAAAAAGTTGTAAAAGTAAAAAAAAAACAAAACACGTTTTCCCAGTCGTAACATCAATAAATAAAAGTTTAAAAAAATTAAGAATTGGTATTGCCGTGTCTGTAAAATTCCAATGTATTAAAATAATACAGTAAAATAGGCCTACATGTGCTCAAAAAAGCTTCGTTGATAGTGAACAAAAGTTGCGCTAAGATGCGCACAATTGCACTTATGCTCATCTAAAGCTGGCCTAAAGACCCTATTACGATTTTAAGTGAACCTTCATTCACCCAATCTTTGCTCTGTGGGACCTTTCACACACACACCTAAAGATGCAGCTTAATTTGCTGTTGCAGATTTGTGCTCCATAGCCAACAATGTATGCATGCAGACTTTGGTGCACAATTGTTTTGTGTCTTTGGGTTTATTCACCCGAGTGTATATCGGTCGCGTTTTCATGGCCAGTCGATATACACGACCATCTGATGCATTAGATTCCAGCATTGGATCGAGCAAATACTTGTTTTTCACCTGGCTGGATGTTTAATGCTGCACAAAAATCATGGTTGTGTGAATGTGGAATTCGCTGCCAACAATGATGAAAATGCATGAGCACAAATGATCATATGAATGATAATAACTTCCCATACAGTCTGTGTGAAGGCCATTTAAATAAGAACCAATCTTGCTGATCAGTGCTAGTCATCTGGCACATATTGAGCCATGTAAAAGTGTCTTAAGTCTCTTTCAGAGTGCTTACAAAGTAAAGATTAGCCAATTGTTGGCTAAAATATATTTGACTGTAAATTATTGTCATTCCTCCCATTACATGAATTCTATTACTAGCCAAATGTGTATCTAGTCTGTGAAAAGCATCTGCTTACAATAAATAGTATCTTGCCTTCAAAGACAACGGAAATAGAGTAAATGCCAGTTTTGATCAACTAACAGAAATAAAGAACTAAAACAGGAGCAGAGTTGTAACTATAGAGGTTGTAGCACTCAAGCCCCGATGTCTGAGGCACCCAACAGCTCATCTATAGGATATCATACTGTGGGGGCTAATTTTGTATTGGTAAAAAATAGATCAAAGTGTCCTTAATTACTTTCTCCTCTAAAAGCAGATCCCTCAGAGCTTGGATGATTAGTATGTTAGTAATTGTAAATAAGAAGAAAAGAGTTCTGTAGATACGATGTACTCAATATACTCTTTACTTTTAAAAAGAATAGACAGAATGACTTCAATTCTTGACATGTTTTCAAAAGTAGAGGGTAGAAAGTTAGAAATGTAGACTTTGAAGACTTCTCATCGCCCATTAACAAAGGGTCAGGCATACAGGTGTTATTTTACTGCTCTGTATATTGATTCATATTCCGCCGGGGCATCAGCTTCTGGTAGCAGATACAATGTTTTCTTGGCAGGAAAAGAATATATTTTGCTCAGAGGCTACTTACATTCATCTTGCTGCCAAAAATCACTGTTTATTGCTTGTTACTTTATTCTGGATGTCCAAACCTGCGGTACATTTCTCTACTAAATGTGGTTTATTTTCCTGATTACAATAAAATAGCTCACTGTGGATATAAACCGAAATATGTCAAGGCTTGGGTAGATGTCTTATATCACTGAGAACAGTGAGGCATTGAGAGTCTATTTGTCTCAGCAGGAAATTTTATCTGAACTTCTTATATTTGGATCATTTTACTAATTGAAATTGATTTGCACAACATGAAATGGATATACAAAATCCACATAAAATAACTTCTAAGCATCAATGAAACAATATGATACCAAACACCAAACAGATTGCATCTTTATGAGCGCAACTTCACAAAAGTGTCTGTTGGCTGTTGTCCACTATAAATGCCTCGGCCATTCTACTCAGTCAAAGCAAGAAAATTAAACAGCATGGTAGTTGGGGAACTTTTAATCTATCCACTTTTTAGAAGTGAGCACAAAATGGTAGGGATTGTGAAATTGTGGCTTACACTACATTTCGAGTACTACATGGATTTAAAGTCCAATGTGGCTGCACTGTATTTAGGGGCACTATGTGAATAGTATTGTACATTGGGCACCATGAAGAAGTGATATAGTGGTGTCACTTTGTGGCTTTTACTGTATTTATAATGAAGCAGGGCTGGTGAAGGGTGGATCCTCAGATACAAGCTTAGTCAGTACAGGCACCTTGTCTTGGTTTGCTTGCTTAGGCATCTCTTTCGGGTGGTCACTGTTGGAGTAGTTAGCTTCCACCCTGGCTCATATCACACCAGTTCAAGGGAAGGTGTGGTCCAGAAATGCACCCAGCTCCTCGGGGTAACTCAAAAGGTTTGGGGGAAAAGTTCATAAGGCAAGGGCAATTCAGGAAATAAACTAGAGCCATTTTATTACAACAAACTGTAAACAGTCATAAATTGGAACAAACTCAACAGTGAAACTTCAAAAGTCTCTGAGTCTGTTTATACCCCAAGATTAGCTGAGCACAAACAAAGGAGACAGTCTCTCTAACTATCCAGGTAACCAGGTTTCACAATAGTTGTCATTGTCACTTTACTGGTTGCTCAAAAATCCATAGGACCCGATACAGCTTACACAGCTCCATGTAATTACAAGGAGAAACTCCTATATACCACCCTTCACTCTCCATGTCCTTCCACTAAACTCCTGCCTAAAATCTCAATGGATAACCTTGTGAGATTTTGTTATGCAACGTACTGAGAGTAAGGTTGCTCACGTACACCGATCCATGCAAATGAATGAGTTCCTATCAACATGAGTTCTGCCTAATTCGAAAATGGACAAAACTTGTGCGGGAATATCGCCTGTAAAAATACCGCTTAAGTATAACAAAAAGGCAAGACTTTAGTAGGTTGACGAGTGCAAAAATTAATTTATCAACATTGCCTGGTCAGATGAACTGAAATTTCTGGCGTACCATTCTGATGGGAGGGTCGGAACTTGGCACAAGGAGCAGGAATTGATCAATTCTTCCTGTCTAGTATCCTGTATGAGTCCTGTGATACCTGTGGATGAACTGCTGTGGTTCTGAAAGCCAAACTGTGCAAAGCTAAAGGTGGGTTTTTAGTGTTGTTATTTAGATTTAACCTTCTTCCTCTTTTCATCCTCCCGTTAGGAAATCTAATATATACAAACCTATAGGTTTTTTCTTGCACCACACTTTGACCCCTTTGCGTGATCTTTGGTGGATGATTTTGGTGTCATTAAATTTGTTACTTCCTCACCATCTCTGTAAAATCCTAAAATTTGAATTTGATACATTGAGTGACCTGTCAGGCCAGGTTAAAGTTCCTATGTTAAGTCTAGCGGTGCTGCTGTTCTTCAGCCAACAGCGCCGCTAGGGAGAGTCAAACGTTGGTAAGCGACGTTCATATCAAGTGCTTACCAGTTTGACTGTTGCCATGTCCCCAAAACGGGGAAGACCAAGCCATGGATGGCAAACAGTTCAAGCCAAATCCTTGGCTTGACAGTTCTTAAAACATTTACAACCATTTTTCCAAACATCGGGTCAACCTACTAACTAGAATAGAGCCAATAGAGGCTGCTAGTGCAGACTGTTTTGGCTACTTAGTGGGGCTAGCCAGGCAGAAAACATATTTACCTCATCCAGTTTAATCCAGTAGTGTCAGTTCCTCCATTTACAGCCCAGCAACTGAGTGATATGGTTGCTACTGTGTTTTCCCAAAAAAAGACACTGTCTTATATTATTTTATAGTGTCTTTTTTTTACAGGGGTGGGGGTGTCTTAATATTCAGCTAGTAGGTAAAGTTCGGGTGCCTCACGCTGGGCTGCAGCACTCCTGCAGTCTCCCATGTAGTCCTCAGCACTGAGAGAGCATTTTCTTCCTGGTAATGGGGCTTGAATACCCTGCCTCCAGCAAGAGATTGCTGTAATTGGTTAAGAAACACAGCCTCAGCAAATCAGAGCCAGCACTCGATGAGCCAATCACAGCCATTTAATGGTGTTATTCACTGAATGCCTGTGATTTGTTCACCGTCTCTGATCGGCTAAGCCACGACGCTCGTGATCCAATCACAGCAATCTCTTGCTGGAGGCGGGGTATTTAAGCCCCATTACCAGGAAAAGAATGCTCTCTCAGTGCTGAGGACTACACTGAAGACTGTCGGAGGGACCCAGACGCTGCCTGCTAGGTGAGATTTTTTTCCCATGTAGTGTAGCTAGAGCTTATTTTCAGGGGATGGCTTATATTTCTAGCCATCCCCCAAAAATCTGGATATGGCTTATTATCGTGGTAGGTATTATTTTTGGGGAAACACAGTAGTCATCCTCCACATTCCTAGCAATGGTAACATTATTACAGTAAGCTAACTATTCAGCTCATTTTAATAACTAAGTCAGCCCTCTTCTCTGCCTCTGCATTGGCCATGACAGAGAAGGGAGCTGGATTAATTGTTGAAATATGCTGAATAGTCACCTGCAATGACATCACCCAGTGAAAGGTGAAAGAAGACTCAACTTGACCTGGTAAGGCTTAAAAAAGGCCATATTTGGCCGAAAAATCGCTGTCTGTCTGCGTTATGGTTGAATAAAACACTTTTTTCATCATTTGCACCTACCTATGCTGCCAAGCCTTTTTTCTATTTTGTCAACTTTACCTGGTGTCAGCACCGCTGGATGGGATTGGATTGGGTAAGTATTTTGCTGCCTGGATGACCCCTTTAATCCCTTATAGTGACTTTACATCTTGACTGTTACATCTAACCCATTTGAGCTGGCTATTCAGTAAACATATGCACCCTCTATTTCCCTTTTTCATACAGGGTGTCCACAGAAATACGTAGTCGGAGGCTAAGAGATCTTTCCAGCATTGCATAAGGGTATGTGTGTGAAGCATTGCTTGTTCCAGTGCTAAAACAACTGAAGGGAATAACCATCATGATGCATTTATTCATTGGTGGCAATTAAAATATGCCACAAATGAATTAATGCAATCAGTGAAATAAAAAGGAGACCTCCTTTGCTCCTGGATAGGTAACTTTGTGGACACGCGCCCTGTTCATTTGCCACCATGTTCCCCACACTTTACCTCTCTGAATTTCTTCCTGTTGTCACCACGGGCAACGTAAAACTGTGGCAGATATGCCCATTCAGCCCATGTATGTTTTATTCTGAAATTCTACAGTGTTTTTGAAAAAACATACAGGGCTTAATAGATATATCTGTTCCGGATTCATGCTACTGGTGGTTCAGGCAGCAAGAACCTGGTGGCAGGATTTCTTTAAGGCCGCTGTCTACAACGGTTACCCCAGCAGCACCTTGTGACGGTGGTTGTTTCGAACATTTTTTGGAACTTAATAAAGGTCACTTTTTTCAGGTGCTGCATTTGTCCTAACCCTTTACAGTCAGAAAGCCGTATAAATTATGAGGCTCAAAGGTCAAGGGAGCGATGTTTTACACCCACAAGGTGTTCCATTTCTGTACTATGTCCCCCTAAAAGTCTTGCACACCAGCAGGGTGACTCTTTTCAGCCCTCTCAGTGCATGTGCTCTCTCATACAGATGACATCACGTTCCCTGACCTATGAGCCCCATAACATAGTTTATGGGGCTCAAAGGTCATGATAGATTCCCTTTAAGTTGATCATGTTTGGTTATTTTCGCTCTAGAACAAGCAGCATCTAAGTAAGCATATCTCAGATGGCCATAATTTGCTGTGTACTGCCTGTAAAAGACAAGCACGGCACACAGCAAGTACGCAATAAGATTGTGTACTTACTTAGTGACGCCAATCACAATGCACTATCCTGGTGTAAATACGCGTGTAATACACACCATGATAGAATATGCTGCGATTTTTCTTTCGTATTTTGCGCAATTCGTGTGAGAAGCAACATCCCAGCCTATGGTAGATGGATACACAGTGTATAAGAGGTGCAAGACTTGTAACACGCTGTGAGCATAGGCTCCTGTGAAGCTGCCATGGATGGGTATTTATTTGGGCACCTTGTATATGTTAATGCCATTAATTGATCTGTTGGATATCTCCCATTACCACTCTAGGAAATGCATACATAGCAGGATAACTACAGCATAGCTTTGCTGGAATGTAATAGATTTTTGGACATATAGATTTTCTTACATTTTAGGTTCTAAACTCTGGAAGTTGATGCCAAACCAAAAAACAAAACAACATAAAATAAGTTTCTGCCAGGTTTAATAAGCTATTTTAAAAGTGCAGTTAATTATTTGGTACAGCATATAAAATACGTGCAACCAATTATCTCAGTATTCCACAGGGTGTAGACATTCTCCATTAATTGAAAAAAATGTTTGCCAGAAGAGAATATTGAATCATTTTCATTTAGCAGCTAAAATATTTAGACCAAACAATGTACGCATATATTTTTAATAGCGGAGATTCGCTGGAGATGCATTATATTGATTTTTAAAATAGCACTGCTCACTTTATCTGAAATTCATCTGCATGGTTTTATTATGCTAAGTTTTCTGATATGCACAATGTTCCCGAAATGTTCAACTATTTATCACTTAAAAGACCTGAATGGTCAAGGGGACCTGCATGTTTTCATAACTAGATTTTACTTATTTTATCACAATAAATGGAAAAATAACCTTAGGTACTGAATGCATCTGCGTCCACAGACTGAAGCCGGCAACTATGTTAAAATGATTATCTTTGGTCCATGATGTTAATATTATCAATCAGTCTTCTATTCAGCGAGTCCCATTGATAAAGAGGTGCAGGATTAAATTACTCATTATATATTAGATTTTTGACCAGTGGATGGTGCATGAATGATGCACTGTGTCTTCTGGATAGTTAGTGCTTTATTTTTCTTTCAGCTAGTCAGTCCCTGTATACTAGGGCATCTATTAGAAGCCTTTTCATATGGTACATTGTCTGAAGGTGCTAGTGCAACCATTGGACAGTCCCCAAGTTTTGGTCATGGGGCGGTTCAAATGTTAGCACTGAAAGCTGATCGGGACATTTCTCTGGACTGATCAGTGTAACTGTTGCAATGTGAAATACAAAAGTCCTTTGAGCCAAGTCAAGAGTGATGCAAGGATTCACCTTTCGATACCTAGTTTTAGAAGGGGTCATTTCCCAAATGAGCATCAATTAGCAATGTTTTAAGTAGTGGCATCTATTCCTTGTATAATGGCAAAAACACATGGGCGTATGCTCCACTACACTCACTGCTACGGAGCGTAATTGCGTATGAATAGTTTTTTTTTCGGGCCATTCACACTCCAAAGCCCTAAAGAAGATGGTCTCTATGGGCAATAATTATGCTGTTTAGTGTTCTTGCATGTTGGCTTTATTTCCTGTTAATGTGTTAACTAGAGATGAGCGAGCACCAAAATGCTCGGGTGCTCGTTACTCGGAACGAACTTTTCGCAATGCTCGAGGGTTCGTTTCGAGTAACGAACCCCATTGAAGTCAATGGGCGACCCGAGCATTTTTGTATATCGCCGATGCTCGCTAAGGTTTTCGTTTGTGAAAATCTGGGCAATTCAAGAAAGTGATGGGAACGACACAGCAACGGATAGGGCAGGCGAGGGGCTACATGTTGGGCTGCATCTCAAGTTCACAGGTCCCACTATTAAGCCACAATACCGGCAAGAGTGGGCCCCCCCCCGCACTGTCAGCGTAAAGATCGTTCTCCTCTGCCATAGCTCCGGCATCAACAACACTTTCCCTGAACTATGTCAGAATGCATCTGTGGCGAGCCGCGGGAGGGGCAGATTTTAATACTCGGGTGACACCTAATCTCGCTAGCCACTCACTGCAGGGGGGTGGTATAGGGCTTGAACGTTGCAGGGGGAAGTTGTAATGCCTTCCCTGTCTTTCTATTGGCCAGAAAAGCGTGCAAATTTCTCAGGGAAGAAAATGAAAGTAACCCGAGCACCGCGTGGTACTCGTTACGAGTAACGAGCATCTTGAACACCCTAATACTCGAACGAGTATCAAGCTCGGACGAGTATGCTCGCTCATCTCTAGCTGTTAACCCTTAACTGTTCCTTTAGAGTTGACTTTTTCATTTCTATCCTGTAATAGGAAAAGGAACGCAAACGCGACTTGATTGCCCTATAAGACAAGTGCTTTTTTAAAAAAAAACAAAAAAATATACAGTATATATATATTTTTGACCAAGAACAGATTGTTACAATGTCACAATTTTAAATAATGATACAAAACCATATCAAAAGATAATTGTAAACAATATTACTGTTACGGCACTCTTCCCCCCGAGCGCCAGGTGGGGTGCCCTGAACTTCCCGCACCCCACTGTCCCTGCCTACTTGCCTCGGCCCTGGCTAACCCCAGGCGGACAACTGGGCGGCGGTCCCTGCTCTGGCTAGGGACCTGGCGACTACCTAGGTGGAACTAACTAATGGGGGACAGAGTGCCGACAGAAAAGGCAGGTGGAACAGACCAACAGAACTTACAAGGCAGAGCAAGGCTGGAGATGGGCTCACAGGCAAACTGGAAGGACACTGACTAGCAAATAGAACAGACTGAGACAGACCTGACTAGTGGCTAACAGAACCAATAACTGGCAGTGAGCTCAGGTCACTGCCAGCTTTTTAACTTTAAGCCTCCGCCCAGGGGGAGGAGAGTGGGAGGAGCCGACTCCCCCACTGTTGCATATGGAAGGTGGTTGAGAGCGGGCGGCACCCTACGGGCGGACACACCCACGCCGCCGCACGCTGGCTGCCCCACGCCGCCGGGAGAGCCCCGACTGCCGAGCTCCAGGACGCCGGAGCCGACATCGGAGCGGCGTGCGCCGGCCGCGGGACCCAGCGCCACCCTGCATGGTAACAATTACATATAAAGAGCACAATTTTTTTTTAATTGTGCAAAAAAACCCATAAACCTAAAAAGATAATAGGTAGCTTGCAAATATGGAATACCTCTACTAAGGTTCTATCTAAAAACTCAATGAGCTTATGCAATGTTAAACACAAGATAGAATGATAAAGTGGTTAATTTATCCACTTTCCCCAATTAACAGTATATTCGTATAGTTCCCATGCATACTTACTAATGAACCCACCAATCTGCAAGTGTTGCTAACATAGATGGTAAGCTCAGGCATCACAAAAACACTAGAGATTTTCCAAACTTTCGTAATCAAAGCATTTGCTGCTATGAAGACATGTTTTATCAGCAGGGGTTAAACGCCTACGCAGCAGTGCTAAGGAGCAGCTCCATATTATTGGAAGACTTAAAGTCTTTTCAAAAAGGAATTTAGTTTGGTTCCAAGAGCAGTTAACACTTGGGCAATCCCCCAAAAATGTGTTTCAAGCAGCAAGACATATAGGAAAGAGAAACCATCGATAGAGAAGCTTTCCTGTCAACTCTAAATGAGATGTAGATCTTGAAAGCGAGCTTGCTGATATGACGTTTCATTCCAGTCTTCTACGCCTGTAGAAATATCTAGATCTCTTTCCCAATTAAGTAAGCAAGGGGGCTTCACCCCCAGAGATCCATCCAAAATAACCGTATAAAGTCTTGAGATGCCTTTGGCAATTTTATTTAAATTATAGAACGTGTATTAAAAAGTAGTTTTGGGAAGAGAACAGAAAATAGGAATCCGAGTAATAAAATGGTGAATTCTGAGGAACTTATAAAAATCTTTGTTAGGAATGTGAAATTCAGCAGAAATGTCATTAAGGGACATTAAGTGATTACCTTCCCATGTATCTGAGAATGAAATTATCACTGCAGTGATCCAGTTACTAATTGACATATCTGGAATAATAAAGGATATCACCTGTAAAGGTAATTCAGGCAGTCTGAAGGGGATAATAGGTTTGGAAATGATTATGTGTTTCTATGCTGTGATCCCAGCTTCTATAGTAATATAAGGAGATTTAGTTACATAAACTCCCAGAGTTATTAGTCATAATGAAACATCAGCAGGTATAGTGTTTGGAAACTATTCTTCCGTGTTCACCCAATGCTTTGTGACGGCATTGGCTTTCCACTGTCTGGCTTGATGAATTATGGTCACATAGTATTAACAACAACCTTGTGGTAAGCCTAATCCGCCTTCATGGATGGAAAGATATAAAGTGTGGGTTGCCATACATACCTAAGATTTGGTGACAGTTAGCTTGTAATAAGTGACGCTTCTACATTTATTTAGTATTTCTAATGCTGCAGATAAAGAAGTACTATAAATATATTGTCCGCAATTTACGTTGTTCTCTTCCCTCTATAGTAATTCCAGATACATCTTTTACATTCCTTATTCATTCCACTAAGGACTTCATGAGCAGAGCAAATATTAAAGGTGATGGCGGACATCCTTGCCGAGTGCTGTTGGAGATATTAAATGTTTTAGAGGTTTATCCTGAAGTCAGTACAGCTGGCTAAAATCTTTGAATATATTTGTAAGGCCATGTTAAGTAATGATATGGAACAGAAGTTTCCTGGTCTTTCTGGGATTTTCCCTGGTTTTGGTAGAGTAATAATCATAGCGTGTAGCCTCTCTTTGGGGATTCTACCCATTCTTTGTATATTGTTAAAAAGAGAAAGAATATGAGGGGATAAGGCAGACTGAAAAACTCTATAGTAATCGTTTATTAAACCATCAGGACCAGGAGTTTTATGTGGTTAAAATGACTTGATAGCACTATTGATTTCTGCTAGGGGCTGATAATGTTACTAACTGCTGTGCTGACACTTTAGGGAACAAAATGGAATTTTAAAAAGTTAGATATCTCCACAGTAGTGGATAGGGGAGATGATGGATTGTCTTGGAGATTATAAAGTGAAACATAATAATCAGCTATAGTATTCGCAATAGTTTGGGCTTTGAATATTTTTTTATTTTGTGCGTTAAAAAGATAATATATTTTGGAGTTAGCAGCTCTAGATTTAAGACAGGATGGTAAGAATGCACTGGCTTTATTATTCTGACTATAATACCTGGCTTTACTTTACCACAGCTTTATGAGAAAAAACATATTGTGGATGGCTGTATTTCCAGTGTATAGTTGTTATGAAAAAGGAATTGTAGGGGGGTTACTATTAGAGATGAGCGAGCACCAAAATGCTCGGGTGCTCGTTACTCGGGACGAAATTTTCGCGATGCTCGAGGGTTCGTTTCGAGTAACGAACCCCATTGAAGTCAATGGGCGACTCGAGCATTTTTGTATATCGCCGATGCTCGCTAAGGTTTCCATTTGTGAAAATCTGGGCAATTCAAGAAAGTGATGGGAACGACACAGCAACGGATAGGCAGGCGAGGGGCTACATGTTGGGCTGCATCTCAAGTTCACAGGTCCCACTATTAAGCCACAATAGCGGCAAGAGTGGGCCCCCCCCCTCCCAACAATTTTTACTTCTGAAAAGCCCTCATTAGCAATGCGTACCTTAGCTAAGCACCACACTACCTCCAACAAAGCACAATCACTGCCTGCATGACACTCCGCTGCCACTTCTCTAGGGTTATATGCTGCCCAACCCCCCCCCCCCCCGCACGACCCAGTGTCCACAGCGCACACCAAAGTGTCCCTGCGTAGCCTTCAGCTGCCCTCATGCCACACCACCCCCATGTCAATTTATAAGTGCGTCTGCCATGAGGAGGAACCGCAGGCACACACTGCAGAGGGTTGGCACGGCTAGACAGCGACCCTCTTTAAAAGGGGCGGGGCTATAGCACACAATGCTGTACAGAAGCAATGAGAAATATAATCCTGTGCCACCGCCATCAGGAGCTGCACACGTGGGCATAGCAATGGGGAACCTATGTGCCACACACTATTCATTCTGTCAAGGTGTTTGCATGCCCCAGTCAGACCGCGTTTTTTTATAAATAGTCACAGGCAGGAACAACTCCGCAATGGGAATTCCGTGTGCACCCACAGCATGGGTGGCTCCCTGGAACCCACCGGCTGTACATAAATGTATCCCATTGCAGTGCCCTGGACAGCAGAGCTAACGTCAGATTAAATGCAGGTGGGCTTCGGCCCACACTGCATGCCCCAACCTGACCGGGGTTTTTAATTCATAGACACAGGCAGGTACAACTCCCTATTGTGAAGTCCCTGTGGACCGACAGCATGGGTGGGTGCCAGGAAGCCACCGGCGGTACATAAATATATCCCATTGCATTGCCCATCACAGCTGAGGTAATGTCATGTTAAATGCAGGTGGGCTTCGGCCCACACTGCATGCCCCAGTCAGACTGGGGTTCTTTAGAAGTGGACACATGCAGTTACAACTCCGTGTGGACCGACAGCATGGGTGGCTCCCTGGAACCCACCGGCGGTACATAAATATATCCCATTGCAGTCAGTGCCTAGCACAGCTGAGGTAATGTCATGTTTAATACAGGTGGGCTTCAGCCCACACTGCATGCCCCAGTCAGACTGGGGTTCTTTAGAAGTGGACACATGCAGTTACAACTCCATGTGGACCGACAGCATGGGTGGGTGCCAGGAAGCCACCGGCGGTACATAAATATATCCCATTGCAGTGCCCAGCACAGCTGATGTAACTTCAGCTTTAATGCAGGTGGGCAAAAAATTAATTGGATTACACTGTAGGCGAGGGCCCCAAAAAATTGGTGTACCAACAGTACTAATGTACCTCAGAAAAATTGCCCATGCCCAACCAAGAGGGCAGGTGAAACCCATTAATCGCTTTGGTTAATGTGGCTTAATTTGTAACTAGGCCTGGAGGCAGCCCAGTTAAAATAAAAATTGGTTCAGGTGCAAGTTTCAACGCTTTAATGAGCATTGAAACATAAAAATTTACAAAAATTATATGACTGAGCCTTGTGGGCCTAAGAAAAATTGCTCGTTCGGCGTGATTACGTCAGGTTTCAGGAGGAGGAGCAGGAGGATGAATATTATACACAGATTGATGAAGCTAAAAGGTCCACGTTTTTGATGGTGACAGAGAAGAATGCTTCCATCCGCGGGTGCAGCCTACGTATTGCTTAGGTATCGCTGCTGTCCGCTGGTGGAGAAGAGAAGTCTGGGGAAATCCAGGCTTTGTTCATCTTGATGAGTGTTAGCCTGTCGGCACTGTCGGTTGACAGGCGGGTACGCTTATCTGTGATGATTCCCCCAGCCGCACTAAACACCCTCTCTGACAAGACGCTAGCCGCAGGACAAGCAAGCACCTCCAGGGCATACAGCGCGAGTTCAGGCCCCGTGTCCAGCTTCGACACCCAGTAGTTGTAGGGGGCAGAGGCGTCACGGAGGACGGTCGTGCAATCGGCTACGTACTCCCTCACCATCCTTTTACAGTGCTCCCGCTGACTCAGCCTTGACTGGGGAGCGGTGACACAGTCTTGCTGGGGAGCCAGAAAGCTGTCAAAGGCCTAAGAGAGTGTTTCCCTGCCTGTGCTGTACATGCTGCCTGATCTCCGCGCCTACCCTGCTACCTGGCCCTCGGAACTGCGCCTTCGGCCACTAGCGCTGTCGGATGGGAATTTTACCTTCAGCTTGTCCGCCAGGGTCCTGTGGTATAGCATTACTCTCGAACCCCTTTCCTCTTCGGGTATGAGAGTGGGCAGGTTCTCCTTATACCATGGGTCGAGCAGTGTGTGCACCCATTAATCCGTAGTGGCCAGAATGCGTGTAACGCGAGGGTCACGAGAAAGGCATCCTAACATGAAGTCAGCCATGTGTGCCAGGGTACCTGTACGCAACACATGGCTGTCCTCACTAGGAAGATCACTTTCAGGATCCTCCTCCTCCTCCTCAGGCCATACACGCTGAAAGGGTGACAGGCAAGCAGCATGGGTACCCTCAGCAGTGGGCCAAGCTGTCTCTTCCCCCTCCTCCTCATCCTCCTCATGCTCCTCCTCCTCCTCCTCCTCAACGCATATAGACAGGAGGGTGCTCTGACTATCCAGTGACATACTGTCTTCCCCCGCCTCTGTTTCCGAGCGCAAAGCTTCTGCCTTTATGCTTTGCAGGGAACTTCTCAAGAGGCATAGCAGAGGAATGGTGACGCTAATGATTGCAGCATCGCCGCTCACCATCTGGGTAGACTCCTCAAAGTTTCCAAGGACCTGGCAGATGTCTGCCAACCAGGCCCACTCTTCTGTAAAGAATTGAGGAGGCTGACTCCCACTGCGCCGCCCATGTTGGAGTTGGTATTCCACTATAGCTCTACGCTGCTCATAGAGCCTGGCCAACATGTGGAGCGTAGAGTTCCACCGTGTGGGCACGTCGCACAGCAGTCGGTGCACTGGCAGATGAAACCGATGTTGCAGGGTGCGCAGGGTGGTAGCATCCGTGTGGGACTTGCGGAAATGTGCGCAGAGCAGGCGCACCGTTCCGAGCAGGTCTGACAAGCGTGGGTAGCTTTTCAGAAAGCGCTGAACCACCACATTAAAGACGTGGGCCAGGCATGGCACGTGCGTGAGGCTGCCGAGCTGCAGAGCCGCCACCAGGTTACGGCCGTTGTCACACACGACCATGCCCGGTTGGAGGCTCAGCGGCGCAAGCCAGCGGTCGGTCTGCTCTGTCAGACCCTGCAGCAGTTCGTGGGCCGTGTGCCTCTTCTCTCCTAAGCTGAGTAATTTCAGCACGGCCTGCTGACGCTTGCCCACCGCTGTGCTGCTGTGCCGCGCGACACCGACTGCTGGCGACGCGCTGCTGCTGACACATCTTGATTACGAGACAGAGGTTGCGTAGGAGGAGGAGGAGGAGGAGGGTGGTTTAGTGGAGGAAGCATACACCGCCGCAGATACCACCACCGAGCTGGGGCCCGCAATTCTGGGGGTGGGTAGGACGTGAGCGGTCCCAGGCTCTGACTCTGTCCCAGCCTCCACTAAATTCACCCAATGTGCCGTCAGGGAGATATAGTGGCCCTGCCCGCCTGTGCTTGTCCACGTGTCCGTTGTTAAGTGGACGTTGGCAGTAACCGCGTTGGTGAGGGCGCGTACAATGTTGTGGGAGACGTGGTCGTGCAGGGCTGGGACGGCACATCGGGAAAAGTAGTGGCGATTGGGAACTGAGTAGCGCGGGGCCGCCGCCGCCATCATGCCTTTGAAAGCCTCCGTTTCCACAACCCTATACGGCAGCATCTCCAGGCTGATAAATTTGGCTATGTGCACGTTTAACGCTTGAGCGTGCGTGTGCGTGGCGGCGTACTTGCGCTTGCGCTCCAACACTTGCGCTAGCGACGGCTGGACGGTGCGCTGACAGACATTGGTGGATGGGGCCGAGCACAGCGGAGGTGAGGGTGCAGGCCAGGACACGGTAGTGCCTGTGTCCTGAGAGGGGGGTTGGATCTCAGTGGCAGGTTGGGGCAAAGGGGGAGAGGCAGCGGTGCAAACTGGAGGCGGTGAACGGCCTTCGTCCCACCTTGTGGGGTGCTTATCCATCATATGTCTGCGCATGCTGGTGGTGGTGAGGCTGGTGGTGGTGGCTCCCCGGCTGATCTTGGCGCGATAAAGGCTGCACACCACTGTTCGTCGGTCGTCTGCCCTCTCAGTGAAAAACTGCCAGACCATTGAGCACCTCGGCCTCTGCAGGGTGGCATGGCGCGAGGGGGTGCTTTGGGAAACAGTTGGTGGATTATTCGGTCTGGCCCTGCCTCTACCCCTGGACACCGCACTGCCTCTTCCAACCTGCCCTGCTGCTGCACTTGCCTCCCCTTCTGAAGACCTGTCCTCAGTAGGCATAGCAAACCAGGTGGGGTCAGTCACCTCATCGTCCTGCTGCTCTTCCTCCGAATCCTCTGTGCGCTCCTCCCTCAGACTTACTCCAATTACTACTACCTGAGTGATAGACAACTGTGTCTCATCGTCATCATCCTCCTCACCCACTGAAAGCTCTTGAGACAGTTGCCGGAAGTCCCCAGCCTCATCCCCCGGACCCCGGGAACTTTCCAAAGGTTGGGCATCGGTCACGACAAACTCCTCCAGTGGGAGAGGATTCGGAACCATTGCTGCCCATTCTGGGCAGGGGCCCGAGAACAGTTCCTGGGAGTCTGCCTGCTCCTCAGAATGTGTCATTGTAATGGAGTGAGGAGGCTGGGAGGAAGGAGGAGCAGCAGCCAGAGGATTCAGAGTTGCAGCAGTGGACGGCGCAGAACTCTGGGTGGTCAATAGATTGCTGGATGCACTTTCTGCCATCCACGACAGGACCTGCTCACACTGCTCATTTTCTAATAAAGGTCTACCGCGTGGACCCATTAATTGTGAGATGAATGTGGGGACGCCAGAAACGTGCCTCTCTCCTAATCCCGCAGCAGTTGGCTGCGATACACCTGGATCAGGAGCTCGGCCTGTGCCCACACCCTGACTTGGGCCTCCGCATCCTCGCCCATGTCCACGTCCTCTAGGCCTACCACTACCCCTCAGCATGCTGTATTACCAGTAGTGCAGAAACAGAACGCTGCAATTAAATGTGCCACTTATTGGCCTGTGGTTGGAGGCTGACTTCGCTTACGGAACGCACAGCAGAGGCAAGAAAGAATTTTGCGCGAGCCTGCTGTAACACTTAGCTGGCTGCGTATGAATTAGGACAACCACCCCCAGCAGAGACGCAGTACACTGAGGATGGTCACAGGCAGCCCAAATAGATTTTTTTCCCCAAATTTTTTTGGAAAAACCCACTGCCTTTATAGACTGTATATGTCTTTCACTGTCCCTGCCTCACCACCACTACTGGCCCTGGACTATGTTAAATTACTGCAGACTGTTTCACTCTCGACAGGATGACAGCGGTGATGTAAGAGGCAACGCAGAGCCAGGAAAGAATTTTGCGCAAGCCTGCTGTAACACTTAGCTGGCTGCGTATGAATTAGGACAACTACCCCCAGCAGAGACGCAGTACAGTCAGGACGGTCACAGGCAGCCCAAATAGATTTTTTTTCCCAGATTTTTTGGAAAAGCCCACTGCCTATATAGACTGTATATGTCTTTCACTGTCCCTGCCTCACCACCACTACTGGCCCTGGACTATGTAAAATTACTGCAGACTGTTTCACTCTGGACAGGATGACAGCGGTGATGTAACAGGCAACGCAGAGCCAGGAAAGAATTTTGCGCAAGCCTGCTGTAACACTTAGCTGGCTGCATATGAATTAGGACAACTACCCCCAGCAGAGACGCAGTACAGTCAGGACGGTCACAGGCAGCCCAAATAGATTTTTTTTCCCAGATTTTTTTGGAAAAGCCCACTGCCTATATAGACTGTATATGTCTTTCACTGTCCCTGCCTCACCACCACTACTGGCCCTGGACTATGTAAAATTACTGCAGGACGCAATGCTCTGCACGGCCAATATACAAAAAAAAAAGTGCAACACAGCAAAAAGCAGCCCCAACAATACTGCACACGGTCAGATGTGGCCCTAAGAAGGACCGTTGGGGTTCTTGAAGCCTAAAATCAATCCTAACACTCTCCCTATAGCAGCTCCGGCATCAGCAGCACTTTCCCTGATCTCTGTCAGAATGCATCTGTGGCGAGCCGCGGGAGGGGCTGATTTATATACTCGGGTGACACCTGATCTCGCCAGCCACTCACTGCAGGGGGGTGGTATAGGGCTTGAACGTCGCAGGGGGAAGTTGTAATGCCTTCCCTGTCTTTCTATTGGCCAGAAAAGCGCGCTAATGTCTCAGAGATGAAAGTGAAAGTAACTCGAACATCGCGTGGTGCTCGCCTCTAGTAACGAGCATCTCGAACACGCTAATACTCGAACGAGTATCAAGCTCGGACGAGTACGTTCTCTCATCTCTAGTTACTATATATTTCAGAAATAATTAAAGAAATTGGAATGTGATCAGACCATGTAATTCTACAAATTTTGGAAGATACTACCCATTGAGACAAGAGATTATCAGTGAAGAACATGTCTATGTGAGTGTAGCTCTAGTGTGTGTTTGTGTGGGAAAAAATGTAATCTTTTTCAATAAGGTGGTTCAACCTCCATAAATCAAGAACATTTTCTTTTTGTGTCAATTGTTATCTGTAAAACTTAAAACAGACAAGTCTAGAGATGGCCATATAACTATTAAATTCAGGTCAGGCCTATTCTTATATTGGTTGATTTTCTTAAAAAAAGCACAATAAAATTGAGTTTGTTTTTTGTTTGGGACATAAATGACTTCTGTAGCATAATTTATATTATTATACAAAGCAACATAATATACATTCCCATTGTGTCGATAAAGGTCTGAAATGGAAAAAAAAACTAAAAACTAAATCGCACCTAATTAAGGTGTGATTCCTGTATGCAGAAGAATTCACTGCGACAGAGGGGTCTAATATTATTTTACCAAAGGCCCTTCACAGAAGTAGCGATTAGAGATGAGCGAACGTACTCGTCCGAGCTTGATATTCGTGCGAATATTAGGGTGTTCGGGATGCTCGTTACTCGTAACGAGCACCACGCGGTGTTCTGGTTACTTTCAGTTTCCTCTCTGAGACGTTAGCGCGCTTTTCTGGCCAATTGAAAGACAGGGAAGGCATTACAACTCCCCCCTGTGATGTTCAAGCCCTATACCACCCCCCTGCTGTGAGTGGCTGGGGAGATCTGATGTCACCCGAGTATTAAAGTCGGCCCCTCCCGCGGCTCGCCACACATGCCTTGTGAGTTAGCTGAGGGAAAGTACTATCGTGCTGGTGCTGCTGTAGGGAGAGCGTTAGGAGTCAGTGTAGGCTTCAAGAACCCCAACGGTCCTTCTCAGGGCCACATCTACCTGTGTGCAGGCTGCTGCTAGCAGTGTTTTTTTTTTTTTTTTTCTCAAAATCGGCAGTGCAGAGCATTGCACCCGGCATTAGGGACAGAAGTGGTGTATAGGCAGGGAGAGTGTTAGGAGTGAGTGTAGCCTTCAAGAACCTCAACGGTCCTTTCTAGGGCCAAATTTAACCGTGTGCAGTACTGTGCTGGCTGCTGCTAGCAGTGTTGCATATTTTTTTTTTTCTAAAAATCGTCTGTGCAGAGCATTGCACCCTCCATTGATACTACAGGGACAGAATTGTGTAGGCAGGGCCACAACACAGTTATTGTTCATTGAATATACGCAGTGGGTCCTTCCCTTTGCTAAAAAGGACAAAAAATTATATTTGGCCAGCCTGTGTCAGTCCTAAGGCCTCCGTGTACGTGTGTGCTGCGTGGAGAACGTACAAAAATCAGACGCAACCAGCTACGGTTTACTGCAGGCTTGCGCCATTGTCTTTCCTGACTGGCAAATACCTGCTCTGCTAGAGTTAATAACTCTGCTACACTAAAGTCGTGTGTCACTTTTTCAGGGCCACACTACAGTTCTAAAAGTTATTGTTCATTGAATATACGCAGTGGGTCCTTCCCTTTGCAGAAAAGGACAAAAAATTATATTTGGCCAGCCTGTGTCAGTCCTAAGGTCTCCGTGTACGTGTGTGTTGCGTGGACAACGTACAAAAATCAGACGCAACCAGCTACGGTTTACTGCAAGCTTGCGCCATTGTCTTTCCTGACTGGCAAATACCTGCTCTGCTAGAGTTAATAACTCTGCTACACTATAGTTGTGTGACACTTTTTGAGGGCCACACCACAGATATTAAACTTCTTGTTCATTGAATATACGCAGTGGGGTCTTCCCTTTGCAAAAAAGGACAAAAAATTATATTTGGCCAGCCTGTGTCAGTCCTAAGGTCTCCGTGTACGTGTGTGCTGCGTGGACAACGTACAAAAATCAGACGCAACCAGCTACGGTTTACTGCAGGCTTGCGCCATTGTCTTTCCTGACTGGCAAATACCTGCTCTGCTAGAGTTAATAACTCTGCTACACTATAGTTGTGTGACACTTTTTGAGGGCCACACCACAGATATTAAACTTCTTGTTCATTGAATATACGCAGTGGGGTCTTCCCTTTGCAAAAAAGGACAAAAAATTATATTTGGCCAGCCTGTGTCAGTCCTAAGGTCTCCGTGTACGTGTGTGCTGCGTGGACAACGTACAAAAATCAGACGCAACCAGCTACGGTTGAGTGCAGCCTTGCGCCATTGTCTTTCCTGACTGGCAAATACCTGCTCTGCTAGAGTTAATAACTCTGCTACACTAAAGTTGTGTGTCACTTTTTCAGGGCCACACTACAGTTCTAAAAGTTATTGTTCATTGAATATACGCAGTGGGTCCTTCCCTTTGCAGAAAAGGACAAAAAATTATATTTGGCCAGCCTGTGTCAGTCCTAAGGTCTCCGTGTACGTGTGTGTTGCGTGGACAACGTACAAAAATCAGACGCAACCAGCTACGGTTTACTGCAGGCTTGCGCCATTGTCTTTCCTGACTGGCAAATACCTGCTCTGCTAGAGTTAATAACTCTGCTACACTATAGTTGTGTGACACTTTTTGAGGGCCACACCACAGATATTAAACTTCTTGTTCATTGAATATACGCAGTGGGGTCTTCCCTTTGCAAAAAAGGACAAAAAATTATATTTGGCCAGCCTGTGTCAGTCCTAAGGTCTCCGTGTACGTGTGTGCTGCGTGGAGAACGTACAAAAATCAGACGCAACCAGCTACGGTTTACTGCAGGCTTGCGCCATTGTCTTTCCTGACTGGCAAATACCTGCTCTGCTAGAGTTAATAACTCTGCTACACTATAGTTGTGTGACACTTTTTGAGGGCCACACCACAGATATTAAACTTCTTGTTCATTGAATATACGCAGTGGGTGCTTCCCTTTGCAAAAAAGGAAAAGAAATTATATTTGGCCTGCCTGTGTCAGTCCTAAGGTCTCCGTGTACGTGTGTGCTGCGTGGTCAACGTACAAAAATCAGACGCAACCAGCTACGGTTTACTGCAGGCTTGCGCCATTGTCTTTCCTGACTGGCAAATACCTGCTCTGCTAGAGTTAATAACTCTGCTACACTAAAGTTGTGTGTCACTTTTTCAGGGCCACACTACAGTTCTAAAAGTTATTGTTCATTGAATATACGCAGTGGGTCCTTCCCTTTGCAAAAAAGGAAAAGAAATTATATTTGGCCTGCCTGTGTCAGTCCTAAGGTCTCCGTGTACGTGTGTGCTGCGTGGACAACGTACAAAAATCAGACGCAACCAGCTACGGTTGAGTGCAGCCTTGCGCCATTGTCTTTCCTGACTGGCAAATACCTGCTCTGCTAGAGTTAATAACTCTGCTACACTATAGTTGTGTGACACTTTTTGAGGGCCACACCACAGATATTAAACTTCTTGTTCATTGAATATACGCAGTGGGGTCTTCCCTTTGCAAAAAAGGACAAAAAATTATATTTGGCCAGCCTGTGTCAGTCCTAAGGTCTCCGTGTACGTGTGTGCTGCGTGGACAACGTACAAAAATCAGACGCAACCAGCTACGGTTGAGTGCAGCCTTGCGCCATTGTCTTTCCTGACTGGCAAATACCTGCTCTGCTAGAGTTAATAACTCTGCTACACTAAAGTTGTGTGTCACTTTTTCAGGGCCACACTACAGTTCTAAAAGTTATTGTTCATTGAATATACGCAGTGGGTCCTTCCCTTTGCAAAAAAGGACAAAAAATTATATTTGGCCTGCCTGTGTCAGTCCTAAGGTCTCCGTGTACGTGTGTGTTGCGTGGACAACGTACAAAAATCAGACGCAACCAGCTACGGTTTACTGCAGGCTTGCGCCATTGTCTTTCCTGACTGGCAAATACCTGCTCTGCTAGAGTTAATAACTCTGCTACACTATAGTTGTGTGACACTTTTTGAGGGCCACACCACAGATATTAAACTTCTTGTTCATTGAATATACGCAGTGGGGTCTTCCCTTTGCAAAAAAGGACAAAAAATTATATTTGGCCAGCCTGTGTCAGTCCTAAGGTCTCCGTGTACGTGTGTGCTGCGTGGAGAACGTACAAAAATCAGACGCAACCAGCTACGGTTTACTGCAGGCTTGCGCCATTGTCTTTCCTGACTGGCAAATACCTGCTCTGCTAGAGTTAATAACTCTGCTACACTATAGTTGTGTGACACTTTTTGAGGGCCACACCACAGATATTAAACTTCTTGTTCATTGAATATACGCAGTGGGTGCTTCCCTTTGCAAAAAAGGAAAAGAAATTATATTTGGCCTGCCTGTGTCAGTCCTAAGGTCTCCGTGTACGTGTGTGCTGCGTGGACAACGTACAAAAATCAGACGCAACCAGCTACGGTTTACTGCAGGCTTGCGCCATTGTCTTTCCTGACTGGCAAATACCTGCTCTGCTAGAGTTAATAACTCTGCTACATTAAAGTTGTGTGTCACTTTTTCAGGGCCACACTACAGTTCTAAAAGTTATTGTTCATTGAATATACGCAGTGGGTCCTTCCCTTTGCTAAAAAGGACAAAAAATTATATTTGGCCAGCCTGTGTCAGTCCTAAGGTCTCCGTGTACGTGTGTGCTGCGTGGACAACGTACAAAAATCAGACGCAACCAGCTACGGTTTACTGCAGGCTTGCGCCATTGTCTTTCATGACTGGCAAATACCTGCTCTGCTAGAGAGTTAATAACTCTGCTACACTATAGTTGTGTGACACTTTTTGAGGGCCACACCACAGATTTTAAACTTCTTGTTCATTGAATATACGAAGTGGGGTCTTCCCTTTGCAAAAAAGGACAAAACATTATATTTGGCCAGCCTGTGTCAGTCCTAAGGTCTCCGTGTACGTGTGTGCTGCGTGGACAACGTACAAAAATCAGACGCAACCAGCTACGGTTGAGTGCAGCCTTGCGCCATTGTCTTTCCTGACTGGCAAATACCTGCTCTGCTAGAGTTAATAACTCTGCTACACTATAGTTGTGTGACACTTTTTGAGGGCCACACCACAGATATTAAACTTCTTGTTCATTGTATATACGCAGTGGGGTCTTCCTTTTGCAGAAAAGGACAAAAAATTATATTTGGCCAGCCTGTGTCAGTCCTAAGGTCTCCGTGTACGTGTGTGCTGCGTGGACAACGTACAAAAATCAGACGCAACCAGCTACGGTTGAGTGTAGCCTTGCGCCAATTTCTTTCCTGCCTGGGAAATCAAATCACTGGTAATACAGCATGCTGAGGGGTAGGGGTAGGCCTAGAGGATGTGGATGCGGCCGAGGACGCGGAGGGCCAAGTGAGGGTGTGGGCACAGGCCGAGCCAGTGCGGTGGCCAGGGGTAGAGGCAGGGCCAGACCGAATAATCCACCAACTGGTTCCCAAAGCGCCCCCTCGCGCCATGCCACCCTGCACAGGTCAAGGTGCTCTACGGTGTGGCAGTTTTTCACAGAGACGCCTGACGACCGACGAACAGTGGTGTGCAACCTTTGTCGCGCCAAGATCAGCTGGGGAGGCACCACCAACAGCATGCGCAGGCATATGATGGCCAAGCACCCCACAAGGTGGGACGATGCCCGTTCACCGCCTCCGGTTTGCACCACTGCCTCTCCCCCTGTGCCCCAACCTGCCACTGAGATCCAACCCCCCTCTGAGGACACAGGCACTACCGTCTCCTGGCCTGCACCCACACCCTCACCTCCGCTGTCCTCGGCCCCATCCAGCAATGTCTCTCAGCGCAGCGTCCAGACGTCGCTAGTGCCACAGTTTGAGCGCAAGCGCAGCTACGACGCCACGCACCCGCACGCTCAAGCGTTAAACGTGCACATTGCAAAATTGATCAGCCTAGAGATGCTGCCGTATAGGCTTGTGGAAGCGGAGGCTTTCAAAAGCATGATGGCGGCGGCTGCCCCGCGCTACTCGGTTCCCAGTCGCCACTACTTTTCCCGATGTGCCGTCCCAGCCCTGCACGACCACGTCTCCCGCAACATTGTACGCGCCCTCACCAACGCGGTTACTGCCAAGGTCCACTTAACAACGGACACGTGGACAAGCACAGGCGGGCAGGGCCACTATATCTCCCTGACGGCACATTGGGTGAATTTAGTGGAGGCTGGGACAGAGTCAGAGCCTGGGACCGCTCACGTCCTACCCACCCCCAGAATTGCGGGCCACAGCTCGGTGGTGGTATCTGCGGCGGTGTATGCTTCCTCCACTAAAGCACCTTCCTCCTCCTCCGCCTCCAACGCAACCTCTGTCTCGCAATCAAGATCTGTCAGCAGCACGTCGCCAGCAGTCGGTGTCACGCGGCGTGGCAGCACAGCGGTGGGCAAGCGTCAGCAGGCCGTGCTGAAACTACTCAGCTTAAGAGAGAAGAGGCACACGGCCCACGAACTGCTGCAGGGTCTGACAGAGCAGACCGACCACTGGCTTGCGCCGCTGAGCCTCCAACCGGGCATGGTCGTGTGTGACAACGGCCGTAAGCTGGTGGCGGCTCTGCAGCTCGGCAGCCTCACGCACGTGCCATGCCTGGCCCATGTCTTTAATTTGGTGGTTCAGCGCTTTCTGAAAAGCTACCCCCACTTGTCATACCTGCTCGGAAAGGTGCGCCAGCTCTGCGCACATTTCCGCAAATCCCACACGCACGCTGCCACCCTGCGAACACTGCAACATAGGTTTAATCTGCCAGTGCACCGACTGCTGTGCGACGTGCCCACACAGTGGAACTCTACGCTCCACATGTTGGCCAGACTCTATGAGCAGCGTAGAGCTATAGTGGAATACCAACTCCAACTTGCGCGGCGCAGTGGGAGTCAGCCTCCTCAATTCTTTACAGAAGAGTGGGCCTGGTTGGCAGCCATCTGCCAGGTCCTTGGAAAATTTGAGGAGTCTACCCAGGTGGTGAGCGGCGATGCTGCAATCATTAGCGTCACCATTCCTCTGCTATGCATCTTGAGAAGTTCCCTGCAAAGCATAAAGGCAGAAGCTTTGCGCTCGGAAACAGAGCCGGGGGAAGACAGTATGTCGCTGGATAGTCAGAGCACCTGCCTGTCTATATCTCAGCGCGTTGAGGAGGAGGAAGAGGAGCATGAGGAGGATGAGGAGGAGGGGGAAGAGACAGCTTGGCCCACTGGTGAGGGTACACATGCTGCTGGGCTGTCATCCTTTCAGCGTGTATGGCCTGAGGAGGAGGAAGAGGAGGAGGAGGAGGATCCTGAAAGTGATCTTCCTAGTGAAGACAGCCATGTGTTGCGTACAGGTACCCTGGCACACATGGCTGACTTCATGTTAGGATGCCTTTCTCGTGACCCTCGCGTTACACGCATTCTGGCCACTACGGATTACTGGGTGTACACACTGCTCGACCCACGCTATAAGGAGAACCTTCCCACTCTCATTCCCGAAGAGGAAAGGGGTTCGAGAGTGTTGCTATACCACAGGGCGCTGGTGGACAAACTGATGGTAAACTTCCCATCCGACAGCGCTAGTGGCAGAAGGCGCAGTTCTGAGGGCCAGGTAGCAGGGGAGGCGCAGAGATCAGGCAGCATGTACAGCGCAGGCAGGGGAACATTCTCCAAGGCCTTTGCCAGCTTTATGGCTCCCCAGCAAGACTGTGTCACCGCTCCCCAGTCAAGGCTGAGTCGGCGGGAGCACTGTAAAAGGATGGTGAGGGAGTACGTAGTTGATCGCACGACCGTCCTCCGTGACGCCTCTGCCCCCTACAACTACTGGGTGTCGAAGCTGGACACATGGCCTGAACTCGCGCTGTATGCCCTGGAGGTGCTTGCTTGTCCTGCAGCTAGCGTCTTGTCAGAGAGTGTGTTTAGTGTGGCTGGGGGAATCATCACGGATAAGCGTACCCACCTGACAAACGACAGTGCCGACAGGCTTACACTCATCAAGATGAACAAAGCCTGGATTTCCCCAGACTTCTCTTCTCCACCAGCGGACAGCAGCGATACCTAAGCAATACGTAGGCTGCACCCGCGGATGGAAGCTACGTTCTCTCTCACCATCCAAAACGGGGACATTTCTGCTTCATCAATCTGTGTCTAATATTCCTCCTCCTCCTCCTGCTCCTCCTCCTGAAACCTCACGTAATCACGCTGAATGGGCAATTTTTCTTAGGGCCACAAGGCTCACTCATAATTTTTCTAAACAATTTTTATATGTTTCAATGCTCTTAAAAGCGTTGAAACTTTAACTTGAACCAATTTTTCGTTAAACTGGGCTGCCTCCAGGCCTAGTTACCACTTAAGCCACATTACCAAAGCGATTAATGGGTTTCACCTGCCATCTTGGTTGGGCATGGCCAATTTTTTGGATGTACATTAGTACTGTTGATACAGCAATTTTTGTGGGCCCTCGCCTACAGTGTAATCAAATGAATTTTTAGCCCACCTGCATTACAGCTGACGTTACATCCGCTGTGTTGGGCAATGCAATGGGATATTTTTGTGTATCGCCGGTGGGTTCCAGGGAGCCACCCATGCTGTAGGTGCACACGGAGTTTAACCTACATCTGTCCACTTGTAAAGAACCCCAGTCTGACTGGGGCATGCAGTGTGGGCCGAAGCCCACCTGCATTAAGCACGACATTACTACCTCAGCTGTGTTGGGCAATGCAATGGGATATTTCTATGTACCGCCGGTGGCTTCCTGGCACCCACCCATGCTGTGGGTCCACAGGGAATTATAAATGCATCTGTGTCCACTTGTAAAGAACCCCAGTCTGACTGGGGCATGCAGTGTGGGCCGAAGCCCACCTGCATTAAGCACGACATTACTACCTCAGCTGTGTTGGGAAATGCAATGGGATATTTTTATGTACCGCCGGTGGGTTCCAGGGAGCCACCCATGCTGTGGGTCCACAGGGACTTCACAATAGGGAGTTGTACCTGCCTGTGTCTATGAATTAAAAACCGTGGTCTGACTGGGGCATGCAGACACCTTGACAGAATGAATAGTGTGTGGCACATAGGTTCCCCATTGCTATGCCCACGTGTGCAGCTCCTGATGGCGGTGGCACAGGATTCTATTTCTCATTGCTTCTGTACAGCATTGTGGGCTATCGCCCCGCCCCTTTTAAAGAGGGTCGCTGCCTAGCCGTGCCAACCCTCTGCAGTGTGTGCCTGCGGTTCCTCCTCATGGCAGACGCACTTCTAAATAGACATGAGGGTGGTGTGGCATGAGGGCAGCTGAAGGCTGCGCAGGGACACTTTGGTGTGCGCTGTGGGGGGGAGGGGGGGTTGGACAGCATGTAACCCAGGAGAAGTGGCAGTGGAGTGTCATGCAGGCAGTGATTGTGCTTTGTTGGAGGTAGTGTGGTGCTTAGCTAAGATATGCCATGCTAATGAGGGCTTTTCAGAAGTAAAAGTTTTTGGGATGGGGGGGGCCCCACTCTTGCCGGTATTGTGGCTTAATAGTGGGGCCTGTGAACTTGAGATGCAGCCCAACATGTAGCCCCTCACCTGCCTTATCCGTTGCTGTGTCGTTCCCATCACTTTCTTGAATTGCCCAGATTTTCACACAAGGAAACCTTAGCGAGCATCGGCGAAATACAAAAATGCTCGGGTCGCCCATTGACTTCAATGGGGTTCGTTACTCGAAACGAACCCTCGAGCATCGCGAAAAGTTCGTCCCGAATAACGAGCACCCGAGCATTTTTTTGTGCTCGCTCATCTCTAGTAGCGATCCATTAAAACTGAATTTCATTAATTAACTTAAAAATAAAGGGCTAGTTGAAAACTAACAGAAAGAAACAGGTATCAATATAGAAAAAAATACTGTGTGAGAAGAAACTCCCAAAGTTG
Organism: Eleutherodactylus coqui; assembly: GCF_035609145.1. Classification (NCBI taxonomy): domain Eukaryota; kingdom Metazoa; phylum Chordata; class Amphibia; order Anura; family Eleutherodactylidae; genus Eleutherodactylus; species Eleutherodactylus coqui. The sequence goes on along the minus strand of NC_089838.1, from coordinate 97,870,637 downwards.
ATAAATCAAGAGATAACTAATATGGATATGTCAGCTCACCATACTAAATCAACAAGAGGATACCTAATTTATAGACAGACACACACACACAAACTAAAGCAATCAATGAGATGCCTTTTAGAGATGAGCGAATGTGCTCGTCCACGCCCCTTTTTCGCCCGAATACCGCGATTTTCGAGTACTTCCGTACTCGGGCGAAAAAATTCGGGAGGCGCCGTGGGTGAGTGGGGGGTTGCAGCGGGGAGTGGGTGGGGAGTGGGTGGGACAGGGAGAGAGAGGGCTCCCCCCTGTTCCCCGCTGCTACCCCCACTCACCCACGGCGCCCCTGCCCCCCGGCGACCCCGAGTACTTTTCACTCGAGTACTGAAGTACTCGAAAATGGCGGTACTCGATCGAGTAATTACTCGAAACGAGTACGTTTGCTCATCTCTAATGCCTTTATATAATGCCAATATGGATGCAATGGATATCTGAAAATAAACCAGATGCCAGGTTGGAGCAGGCAAACCACAGGTGGCAGACATAGGCTGGGTCATATTAGCTCAGAGAAGGCATCTCATCTAAAATAGAATGAATAACTGACTACTATGTGTCCTATGCAAAAATAGAAAAATTAGAGGAAGTGTCCTAATATCCATGGCAGTCCTTTGGAACAAACGTATTGTTGATTCAGCAAGCATTCTCTAGAAATTGTCAGATGATGTATTGCAGTATTCTGGTTAAAGATGGACTAAATGCAGTTCTATTTTTGATGCTGATACTATTCATAGTTCATTTTGATACTATTGGTGGTTCTTAACATGGACTAAATAAAGTTCTATTCATGATTCTGCTATTATTCGTGGTTCGATGCATTTCCTTGCTGGACTCAATTCATTAGGAACCCAATTGCTCAAATAATCAGATTCATGCACACTTAGTATCCCAAGTCAGAAAAGGTACATAGGACCTAGTTTGCCCAAAACCAGTAGCAAAGCCTAAAAGGCTGAAAGTAACCAGTAAAGACATGAATATACTGTCCAGAAACTAATGGACTTATAAAATAGCCAAATCAAAACAAAGGGTCCCAAATAACTTGGGAAATACAGCTGGAATTACAAGTCCAGAAGATAGTCAAACATCAATAGAGAACAATCCCCTATTCCAGACAAAAAAACATGTCAGCAAGACCGTCAGCCCTGATGGTGGACTGACGGTTGTAGGGATATCTCTTTCTGTTAGTTTGTTTATTAGCCCTCTATTTTTAAGCTTATTAATAAAATTTAGTTTTAAGGGTTATCTGCTTCTGTGAAGGGCCTTTTGTATTACCTAATTATCTGCATTCGAGCATTTAGCCTCTTTCCAAAGTAGAAAGCTTTTATAAGGACTTTTAAGTTCTTTTACATTGAGTAAGATTTTATGGAAGACCATTTATAGAGTTTATATAAATGTAGTGAAACACCTTGTGACCAGCTATCAATACGTGGATATAGAATCTTCTGTAGAAGCCTAGTAAACTGCAAACACAACTCAAAAACTGATAACAGAAATTATCAAACAGCACAAACATATGTTTGAGCATGCAACAACTCTTTAGTGAAGATGCAAAAAGAGCTTTAGAAGTTAAGAACATCTAACCAAAATGTGCGTGTAAGCCACTTCTGGGCTATGATGCACGCAGTATATAAGGCATCATGGTAAAAATACTCGAAAGAAACATCAAAAAAGCGGAACAAAATTCAATCACAATAAATGATATTGTAAGGTAAGAAATAGATATGCAAATGGGAGAAGGTGTATGGTACCTAAATGTTATAATTTACATCTTTAGTAGGTTGTCTTTGTCACCCTTTCATCTTCCAGACTCATAGCTTGCTTTCCTCTTGGTGAATTTGAAACAGTAATGAGTCCCCAGTCCTGGAGCAGCTCTGTTTCCTTGGTAGGAGAGACATAAACTAGTTTCTTCTCCTCTCTTGTTACCACTAATTTTACAGGAAATTCCCATTTGTAGGAAATATTCTTGGCGCTCAAAGTTCTTTGTGGCAGCAGCAAATTTGTGACGTTGCACCAGAGTGGCCACAGATAGATCAGTAAACATGGAAATGTCTTTAAATCTGTCTAAGTGGATTTTGTACATTCCTAGCTGCTAGCATAAGTTTATCTTTAAAATGGAAGAAATGTAAATGGGCGATAGCATTTCTTGGAGTTGATGCGGGCAGAGATTTAGGTTTTGGTATTTGATGCATTCTGTCTATTACCAGAATAATTTGAGGTGTATCTGGAAGGACCGCATCAAAGAAATCTGTAGGACATTCTGCAAGCTGCTCTGCTTTAACCGTTGCAGGGATGCCACAGAATCGCACATTATAGCGAGACCGATCTTCCAAATCTGGAAGTGACCTTCCAATTTTTAGTGCTCCTACCTCCTTCCCTAGGGCATTATTTATATCCACTAACTTATTGTGAGCCATTGGGAATTTTGCCATTTTAGATTCAATGTGAGAAGTAAGGTCTCCCAGAGCTGTAAACTCTGCTTGTAAGTTTTTAAAAGCAGCATTAATGTCTTTCTTGGTTCATGCTCTAAACTTCAGCAACTTAGCCTTAAGAGATTGCTCAGACACTAGTTTGAGAGAGGAGGACAGAGAGTGATCGTACTGAAGCAAGTTCTGCTGAATAATGTGTTGCTGATCAGATACAACGAGTGTAGTCACCATTTTCTGCTGCACTTACATGTTTAGCAGGTTTGGGTCCTCCTTTGTGTACTATGAGCTCCAGCAAAGGTGAAGGATGGTGAGAGGGGGAATTACCAGAGCTTCCTTCAGAAGAACCAGGTGATGAAGCAGATGAGGACACTTATGAAATTGCAGTACTACTGCCCTCGGATTCAGGGAGCATGCTGCTGACTGCGTTGTGTGACCTTGTGGAAGAAAAGAAGTCTGTGAGTCTTGCAGGGCTCAACTTCCTTTTTGCTTTCCCCATGATGCAGGAGCACTAGAAGAGATATGTGGTCCAATTATCTCACTAGGAACCCACAAAGGATGCCACAGAGTGACAATTTTTATCCTAGGGCAGTGGAGCTGGTGAATGTGCAGCATGCTGCATGTGCTGCAGGCCATGACCCCAGTGCATCTTTTGTTTAATGCAATTTTAATTTAAGACCAATAGTATGAATTTTCTGTCCTCCTATTCTCAAGGAATGAAATGTTCTTGCACATCACTCTTGTTATCTGTCAATGTTTACCTCATTTTTGAGGCCAGCCTTAGATAAAGTGGTATGTTATGAATCTTAAGATTTTTTTAATCAACCTAATACAGATAGCAACTTCATACAAGAGCTGAGCTGCTGTATCTAGGCCTGGACCCAGAAATTGGTACAGTACTGTGTACAGCAAAAGGATGTGACAGCATTCTGAATCCTGATGTGGGCTCAATGCATATTTTGATAAAGGTGCATCCAAGTCTCCAGTCAAATCTTTGGACACCCCTTTTTATTCCATGTTTCTTTTTAAATTTCTACATTGTAGATTCATATCGAAGACATAAAAGTTATTAAGGAAAACATATAGAATTAAGTAGTACACCAAAGAGTGTTATACAGACCAGAATATGGTTTATATTTTCAATTCTTCAAATATTCTGCTCTGATGACAGTTTTGTACACTCTTGCCCTTCTTTCCACCAGCTTCATGAGGTAGTCGCCTGGAATGGTTTTCAATTAATAGGTATTCACTGTCAACAGTTAATTTGTATCATTTCTTGCCTTTTTAATGTGTTTGAGACCATCGGTTGTGCTGTACAGAGGTAGGGTTGGTGCACAGTTCCATACAGTGTTTAGCCCTATTACTGTTCTGATCCACATTATGGTTTAAGAACCACTCACCTAATTAAATAGAATCGAAAGTCCATCACAACTTTAGGACATGAAGGTCAAATTTCAAGAACTTTGAAGGTATGCTCAAGTGTACTCGTAAAAATCGTCAAACACTAGTCTATGATGAAACTGGCTCTCTTGGGGACAGCCCCAGGAAAGGAAGACAAGGAGTTACCTCTGGTGCAGAAAAGAAGTTCATTACAATTACCAATTTCAGAAATGCTTCAGAGAGCAAGTAGCAGAAACATCTCAAAATCAACTGCTCCAAAGAAATTGCGAGAATCCGGCCTTTATGATCAAGTTTTGCAAAGAAGCCGAGAGCCACAAGGAAGGGACATTAGACCAGTGGAAATCTGTACTTTGGTCTAATGAGTCAAAATTCTGATTATTGGTTCCAACCGCCATGTCTTTGTGAGGCACAGAAAAGCTGAATGAATTGTTTCTACATGTGTAGTTCTCACCATAAAGCATGGAGGAGGAGGTGTGATGGTTTGAGGGTGCTTTGCCAGTCACACTGTTGGAGATGTATTCAAAATTCAAGACATACTTAACCATCATGACTACAACAGCATTCTGCAGTGGCATGCCATCCCATCTGTTTTCCGCTTAGGCTGGGTCCACACAGGGTGGATTTGCCATGGAATTTCCATGCAGACTCACCCCACGGAAATTTTGCTACATTTACAGTAGCAGCAAAGTGGCCGAGATTTGGAAAATCTCATACACATGCTGCGGAAATAACCCGCACAAAACCCATGCGGAACGTGACATGCGGCGCGAAATTCAAATCTGCGACATGTCAATTCACGCATTCCGTGGCTGATCTGCAATGGAATGCCCACTGCGCACCTTTCCCTGGAAATCAGCCCCGTGTGAACTCAGCCTTAGTGGAACCATTGTTTGTTTTTCAAAAGGACAACAACACTAAACACACCTCTAGGCTATCTATTGGCTATTTGGCCAAGAATTATGGAGTGCTCCATCAGATGACATAACCTCCACAATCACCTGACCAAACTCAAATGAAATGTATTGGGATGAGCTGGACTGAAGAGTAAAGGAAAAGCAGCCAAGAAGTGCTCACAACGTCTTGGAAGTACTTCAAGACTGTTTGAAAACCTCATTAAACTGATTGAGGAAATGCCTACAATGTAAAAAGCAAAGCAAAAGGGGCTACTTTGAAGAATCCAAAAAAATCTAAGATATTTTTGTTTACTACATACCGTATATACCGGCGTATAAGGCGACGGGGCGTATAAGACGACCCCCCAACTGTCACCTTATACGCCGGTATTCAGTGGAGAAAAAAAAAAAATTTTTATTACTCACCTCCCCCGGCGTCCTGTCGCGCTCCGGCAGGATGTCGCTCGCTCCGGCAGGCTGTCGCTCGCTCCTCGTCCCCGCCGCAGCATAGCTTTCTGAATGTGGGGCTTGAAATCCCCGCTTCCAGAAAGCTAATACACACGCCGGCAGCCATGACATCATTGAATGGCTGTGATTGGCTAAAGCACACGTGGCTTCAGCCAATCACACTATTCAATGACATCATTGAATGGGTGTGATTGCTAACACGTGCGCCTTCAGCCAATCACAGCCATTCAATGATGTCATTGAATAGTGTGATTGGCTGAAGCCACGTGTGCTTTAGCCAATCACAGCCATTCAATGCTGTCATGGCTGCCGGCGTGTGTATTAGCTTTCTGGAAGCGGGGATTTCAAGCCCCGCATTCAGAAAGCTATGCTGCGGCGGGGACGAGGAGCGAGCGACAGCCTGCCGGAGCGAGCGACATCCTGCCGGAGCGCGACAGGACGCCGTGGGAGGTGAGTAATAAAATTTTTTTTTTTTACACTTTTTTTTTTTTGTATTACCGGCGCATAAGACGACCCCCGACTGCAGAGCAGATTTTTCGGGGTTCAAAAGTCGTCTTATACGCCGGTATATACGGTAATTTCATATGCGTTCCTTCGTAGTTTTAATGTCTTCAATATAAATCTACTATGTAAAAAATAAAAATAAAAAACAAGAAATTCCAAGTTTTGCTGTGGAGCTCTATGAGAGGCTCTGTGTACTAGTTAAATAAATGAAATAGCAATCTTTCCAAGTCTCTTCTGAAGGCTGAACTCAGTCATAATTCTTTAAACATTTTGGAGCGCTAGCGCATGATTGCCTCCTAATGGGTTTGATTGTCAATTATATTTTTATGATTAAGAAATAATGAAGGACGGCGCTCAAGAAGCTATTATTTAAGCCTTGATTTCAAAGCTTGTATAATTTGCAAAAGATCTAACAAGCACCATAGAAGGGACAGCTAAGGACCTGATTAATGACTATATAAAGACGTAGAATACAGCAAGAAACACAACAATTTATTTCATTATAACAACCAAAAAGGATTCAGGTGAATATAAATATATGTATTTCTCAGTTAATAAAAAAACAAAAAAAGAAACCTACTTTAACCCTTTGATCATAATTAGGTTGTATTAATGAAGTTCTATAGCCTGCACAAAAGCCTGTAGTTCTGTTTCAACGGAAAATTATCAGGCTCCTTTCAACTTAGAAGGTGGTCTTGTAATATATTTCACCATTATAGTTATTGCTTACATTTTTTTGTTTCCTCAATCTCAGCCTGAAACATAGTTTCCTGCAGTACTCTTAAATTTTGCATGAATGTCTTTTATTACTCTTGTGCCCTTGTGTTGATCTCCATATTATATTTTTTTGTCTATACATGGAAAAGGCTATTGACTGTACAGGGGCTTATGTTGTTCACTTCTCTTTAGATTACTGTTACATATATCTTCCTACTTTCTGGACTTTAGCTCACTATCCTCAGACTGACAGGTCTTGTATGACCATGTTAATTTCATGCTTTAGTAATGGTTATATATGGTTCCATTATGTATTCACATTACTGATGTTTGCTTGTTATGTATACAATGTTTCCCCAAAAATAAAACCATGTCCTCTATTAATTTTTGCCCCCAAAGTGGCACAGGGTCTTGTTTTCAGGTGATGTCTTATACTCATCTTGCAGACGGCATCCGTTCCCTCGCGCTAGCTTCCGGCGCTGCAACAGGCTTCCGTGTAGTCCCCAACGTGCTCTGATTGGTTCACCAGTGCTTCCTCAGCGAATCAGAGCCGGCGCTTGATGAACCAATCACAGCCATTCATTGATTGTTTCAGGAGCACTTCCTCAGTCATTCAGAGGCGGTGCTCTATGAACCAATCAGAGTACTCAGTTGCTAGAGGCGGGGTATTCAAGGCCCGTTACCAGCAAGAGATGCTCCTTCAGCATTGAAGACTACATGGAAGCCTGCATCAGTGTCAGAGACCAGCGCGAGAGACCCGGATGCTGCCTTCTAGGTGAGTATTGCTTTTTTTCATGTAGTGTAGCTAGGGCTTATTCTCAGGGAAAGGGCTTATATTTCAACCCCCTCCAAAAAAAAAAAAACAAGGTAGGCCTATTAAAAGCACTAAGGCAAATATACCAAGAGACTATAGACAGCTCAGCCAGCCAATCAGTGATACCATAGAAGGGAGATATTTCTCACGTGACACCCAGTGCCTAAATATCACTGTGAATGTGCTGGCAGGTGCATCATGTGGTCCAGAATGATGTTATGATGTCATACCGGACCCACGCATGTGCCCAATCCCCATTGGTTCCTTCACAGCCAGTGGCGCTGTGACATCACGGCTATTAAGTGATTAACTGATAAAACTACTTTTAATAATGAAACAAATTACATAATTTGTTCAGATTAACTATAAAATAGATACAAATTGAATCCAAGCCCTGCATAGTGGAGTCCTGCATAGTAAAACAGAATACCTGATATAGTCCTTGTCCCATCAGGTTTGTGCAAGTTATGATAATTTATGATTCATTTTCATTCCGACCACCTTGTACACCCCCTGTTCATAAAGGCAATTCTTGACATCCTCCTCTGACCCCCTTATGTTCACAGAATCCCCTTTTGGTGGATATTTTAGCTTCATCACACCATTCTCTGTATACTCTCAATAGTGTTGCACAACAAAAACCCACGGGGTATGTATGGCATTGCAGGAATTGTATATTTTTGTTGCTGCTTTGTAACATTTGAGGTTGCTATTAGGAGTACAAGTAGTTGTAGAAAGTAATTCTATGAAAAACTGCATTGCGTTATGAAAATGCTACTATGTCTATATACAGTTATTGACAAAACAAATAATGCGCCAAGAAGTAGTTGTTGGAATCAAATTCAACTTTACGTGTGAATGTAATAATGATATGCGTTAGGCATTATAATTAGTGATGAGCGATTAGTGGAATAATCCATTCGTGTGGGTACCGGGCATCAGGACCGTCAATTGCGACTCATATTAAAGTTAATGCAGCCAAAAACCCCCGAATTGCATGTGGATACAGCCACACATCTGGAGGACACTGTGTTAGTCACAAAAATTGATCAAAATAGTGTACAGTGGTGTAGGGGTCAATTAAAGCACAGGGGTGTCATTGAAAACAAAAGAAGGCCCACATAGGGTCTACTGGATCAAAAATTGTGCCAAAGAAGACACAAGCTGTGCTGTTTGTTTTAAAAGCAATGTCATCAATTTTTTCAAGGAGAAATTCTGGCAGGTGAACACAACACTCAATCACAGGCCTGCTCAAAGGAACAGCTGTAGATATACCAAGAATGTCTCTATAAAAAACAGCTGATGTGGTTGTCGCGGCTTGTTAGTTGCAACAGCGTCATGGCATGGTGGCCTCAAAGCAAGCCAAGACCTGTCACCTTGTTATGCAGGACAAGGGTTAATGCACCATGTGCAGAGACTGCTGGTTTCTATCTCTACATGCTGCATGGATGCATGCTGAGGATTAGTCATTCCTGGGAGGAGGTTGGGGGTGTGGTTCTTTAGTTGCTCTGCCAATCCTCAGCTGTGGACAGCTTTATATTCTCATCCCTCTCTTTGCTCACCACTGCTTATTTAGTTCCATAGAGAAGTAGTTGGAGAGTTGGTGTTCCTCTGTGCTGGGTGTATTACTACTTCCAGATACGTGCTGCAGTTTCCTTTTCAGTTGTATTTCTGTTTTCATTTTTGTATTGCTTTGCTGTGTCCGTTCATCTCTCCAGGGGCTCTTATAGGGACAATCAGGGCCCAGGAAGAAGACCGTGGGGGCCCTTTTATCGAGGCGATGACTCCGCTTTTAGGCAGGGACCCTTCACCTCCCTGCCGGGTTAGGGCCAGGAGTCTTTATCCCTGAAGTGGTGCTTCTGATCAGCATAGCGTGGTGTGCTTCTACTATATCCAGCTGTGTGTACGTTATCCTACGCTGTGCTGAACGTGGAACTCTTGTGTCGCACAGGCTTTACATAATGGATTATATATTCCTGGTGTGGTGCGCACTGTTCTACAGTGCATAGTGTTAACAACTGCAGTAATTGTGAATGCCACCCTGTGTCGTGCTGAGCGTGGTGCTTGTGTGTCGCACGGACATGACAGTGGTGCTTGTTTTAAAAGAAATGACATAAAGTTTGCAAAGGACAAATTCTAAAGGATGAACAAAACAGCCACACATGGACCTCCTTCAAGGAAAAGCTGTAGAGCGATAGTTTTTTCTTGTACTTTAGAAAATTTTCCACTATGTAGGCACTCCACAGATCAGGCGGTTACTTAGCCTAAACTGTCACTGCGCTGTGACAGCAAATCTCCTTCTGCTAAGCTCCTGGAAATGGTCAAGGCAGAGACAGGGGTCTGTAATAAATGTGCCAACTGTGTCTGCATGGTGGACAATAAAACTATTGGATCTGCTTGTGCTTGTTAGCGGATCAAACCGTCACGATCCTTTCTTCTAGTGGCTCCCATCTCACCACTATATTCAACCTCTCTGACCTCTGGCATCTTTCCCTCTTCTTTCAAACATGCCATCATATCTCCACTGCTAAAGAAGCCGACTCTTGACACGACTGATGCTGCCAACTACCGACCCATCTCAAACCTCCCCTTCATCTCCAAACTACTAGAATGCCTGGTTTACTCCCGCCTTGTAAGCTATCTATCAGAGAACTCTCTCCTCGACCCCTTACAGTCTGGCTTCCATCCCCAACACCCGACAGAAACTGCCCTTACAAGGGTATCAAACGACCTACTGACAGCCAAATCTAGGGGCGATTACTCCCTACTGATTCTCCTCGACCTTTCCGCAGCATTTGACACTGTCGACCACAAACTCCTCCTCAGTATGCTTTGCTCCATTGGCCTAAAGGACACTGCTCTCTCCTGGTTCTCCTCCTACCTATCTGACCGCTCTTTCAGCATCTCATTTGCTGGCTCTACCTCTCCTTCTCTTCCCCTTGCTGGTGGGGTCCCCCAAGGCCCGGTCCTCGGCCCCCTCCTTTTCTCTATCTACACAGCCCCTGTTGGACAAACCATCAGGAGATTTGGCATCCAATACCACCTCTATGCTGATGACACCAAGCTATACACCTTTTCCCGTGACATCTCTGCACCTTTCCTTCAAAACATCACCAACTGTCTGTCCGCTGTCTCTAACACTATGTCCTCTCTCTACCTAAAACTAAACCTCTCTAAACCTGACTTACTGGTGTTTCCACTCTCTACTAACCGACCTCATCCTGACACCTCCATCTCAGTGTGTGGCGCCACCATAACTCCTTGACAACATGTCCACTGCCTTGGGGTCATATTTGACTCCAATCTCTTATTTAGCCCCTACATCTAATCTCTTGCCCGAACATGTCAGCTGCACCTCAAGAACATCGCAAGAATCCGCTCTTTTCTCACCATAGTCATGCTAAAAACGCTTATTGTTGCCCTCATCCACTCACGGCTCGATTATTGCAACTCATTGCTGATCGGCCTCCCCTGCACCAGACTCTACCCTCTCCAATCCATCCTGAATGCAGCAGCCGGGCTCATATTCCTGTCCAGCCGCTACTCAGACGCCTCTGCCCTGTGCCAGTCACTGCACTGGCTGTCCGTTAAATACAGAATTCAATTTAAACTTACTACCTTCATCCACTAAGCCCTCCACAGTGCAGTGCCCCCCTATATTGCCTCCTTCATCTCAATCTATCACCCAGCCTGGGCTCTCCACTCTGCTAACGAAACTAGACTGCGCACCCCTCTAATTCGAACTTTTCACTCTCGCCTCCAAGACTTCTCCAGAGCAGCACCGGTCCTCTGGAACGCACTACCAAAGGATACCCAGGCAATCCAGGACTCGAAAAACTTCAGGCGTGCTCTAAAAACGCACCTCTTCAGGGAGGCATACCGCATTCCCTAAACAAACTCCTCTGTACGTTGCCTGATAACATGCTCCCTGACCTACTGACTGCAATCCCTGCTAGCAGTCTTAAACCGCTCCTGCAGTCATACCGATTCTGCCATCACATGCCTAAATGTCTGACCATTCTCTGTGTACAGCATCCCTCACTCTCCACCTCGCCATACTGTGCACATCTCCAGCCCCTTTACCTTCTGTACCACCCCACTATTTGTAGTATGTAAGCTCGTTGGAGCAGGACCCTCACCCTATTGTTTCCATCAACTGATTACTATTGTAACCGTGGTTCTGTAGTTTTTGTATTTTTGTCTCGCTGTATTCCCCCTGTCTATGTAAGCACTGCGGAATATGTTGGCGCTATACAAATAAAGATTATTATTATTATTATCTATGTAGACCAATTCGAAGGTTGTTCACCATGTGAGCATGCTCTTATGTAATCACTGCTCCCAACACCTCTTAACAACTTGGTCAGAATGGCCTAGATGGCGGGCAATCTGTCAAAAAAGGCCATGCTGCTTCTCTCATTCCAGTGATGCTCCCCCTCTAACTGGGCAAAACGTCTTTGAGTGCTTTGTATAGGCATATCTAGGAGTCAACAATCTCTCAACAGGAAGTACACTACACAAAGCCTCTGAGACCCTTCTTATAGGGCAATGGGGCAGCAGTTTTATGGCCTCTGGTGACAAGACCCGTTATCTAATCAGACTACAATTGTAATCATTTGCATAGCTGTCTAAAACATAACTGCATGTTGAGTTTTGCAGCAATCTGACATTTCTATCTGGGTGCATAACTTTTTTGTGTATGGTAAAGTCAGTAATGAAATGGTAAGTTCTTATGCTCATGTGGTGGCTGCAGCCAGAATTTTATGATTTAAATCTATGTCTGTGCAAAGATTGCTGTATCAGAAAAATTGAGCTTTGACAGTTATGTAGATAAATGACAAAATTAATCAAGGTAGGATGTTGGGGTGGAGGGTGAGGGTACTGCTAGTAAATTTCATTCGAACACATTCTATAAATTTATGTGTCAAATTGCCGGAACTGCACCGAAGAAAGAGGCCCGGGGACCAAAAATGTTGCTGTCATTATGGGTGCAATTTTGTTTCATTTCTCCTATGTAGGAATTTATTAAAAAAAAGCATTAAATTTTTTTTACAGTGTGTCATCAGAAAATGCTCTTTTGTATCCTATTTCCTAATCTAAGTAGTGTGAAATAAACTATCATATCGTTCTAGGCAAAGCCATTCCCACAGAATACACATTCAATAATGACCTAGTGAATCATTTGACTTTAATGTTGTTACAATAAAATAAGATGAGAGATGTAGACACACTTTAAGGTTGTGAGAGCATCTGCATTACCACAGAATATGTGCATCATCTACCTTAATCTGTCTTTTAACTGTAATAAATGAATCAGGAGCTATTTAAAATATCCCCTGTCTAATGCTGGACCATTAGTTTATGGAGCTGCTAAGTACCATTAACATGATTTTATGAAACAATCAAAGCAATCTTATATCTTTGAAATAGTTTTGACTAAATATGTTTCATGGCAACGTGCGAAGATGAAAGTTGTGTAGTGTGAAATGAAGGATTAATGCAGCATTATATGTAAGAGGCACAATGTCTCTTGCTCTTCACATGTGTATAAGCCCCTTCACGCACAGGGGACATTTCCAAAGAGTAAAATAAGAATATAGACAACAGAAAAACACTTTTTTGTACCAATTGTTTACTTTGTCACTGTGAATATTGGATTATCCCATGGAGCCAAAGTGACAAAATAGTAATTTCAAATATCTTCTCCTTTTTATTCACTATTAGTGAAAACTAGATAATACAATTCAGTGACCTCATATTACCATTTTATCAGTTTAATGGTTTAATAAGAAAAGTCTAGACAACTCAAGAATAAAACAGAATACAGAAAGTCTTTCTATCTATCTATCTATCTATCTATCTATCTATCTATCTATCTATCTATCTATCTATCTCATATCTATCTATCTATCTATTGATGAATGGCTGTGTGGTGCCTGTGATTGGCTGAGTGCTCAGCCAATCAGCACAGCCCTTTCAGGAGGCGGGTATTTTTAAATCCCCGCCTGCTGAAAGAGCTCCACAGCAGTGCCGGGAAGCCAGCCGGAGGATGCGCCTGAGCGGCAGAGAGGTGAGTATATACTCTTTAAATTTTTTTCACTAGCTAGGGATGAAGGGCCCTGAAAATCATCCCTGCGGGGGTTGCCTAGAACCCACTGCTTTCAATGGGGCCACAGCAGCGCCGACCCAATTGAAAGCAATGGGATAAGATCCTGGACTTCTGCCACAGCTGTGACAGCTGTGACAGTTGTAACAGCTGTGGCAAAGGATTCCTTTATTCCCATGGTCACCGTGGAGCTGAAAAAAACCCCTGCCACAGCTGTGACAGCTGTGGCAGAAGTCCGCGATATACTCCCTATGCTTTTAACGGGGCTGGCGCTGCTGCTGCCGGCCCCATTGAAAGCATTTAGCGATATTGAAGCGTTTTCTTTGTGCTGCGAGGCATGTGTTTTCACTTGCTCTCACAGTGCAAGAAAAAAAAAAAACATTAGTGGGTAGGCACCCTTTCTATCTATCGTATATCTATCTATCTCATATATATCTGTCTGCATATCTATCTATCTATGACTATAAGTAGTGTATATATGTAGTAAGAAGTACTTCACGCATCCTGAAATACATGTATTCTCCAGGGATTGTGCCCATGTGACCACCAGTGGTAAGTAAACTGTGACACATAGCCACATGCCACAGTAAAAGCCCAGCTTTTTGATTGCTTGGAATAATAGTGACAGCCTGGAATTATACAAATTCACAAAGCAGCAAGGACTGCATGCAGTAATTTGTATTCTTTGGAATTGTATTAACCCAGATTATAACTTTATGTGAATAGTGTAAAACAAAGCAAAATAATTATGGTAAAATAGTTTTTCTGGATTGTTTCATAAATACAATTCAACTGAAAGCAAACCTAACTTTTCAGACAACTTACACTCATTCCGTAACTTATTTGTGTCTTATTATTCTTGTAATATTCTCTCATTATTAATGTTTTTGTTTTACCACTGTAAATTAAAACTGAAGTGCGGGTTCTCTGTAATCCACTGCTTGTCATCAGGAATTTAGCTTTCCTAGCAACTGGGACAATTAGGAAGTTTTTTTTGCTGTGGGGGAGAGGCTGTATTCACAGGCTCAGCTCCCCTGCACTAAGATTGTTCTCAAATCTGCAGTCAGTGTGTGCACAATCTCTGTGTTGTAATGTGCCAGTAAGTGGAGTCAGTGTGGCATCACGACCTCACTCACACTCCATGTAATCGTGTCTTCAGCGCATTTGTCCTTTCAATTGCCACTAGGCAGTGCCTCTTTCTTGTTACTGCAGAAAGCCCTTAGGTGTTGTCTGTCAGAAATCCCTCAGTGTTTAATGTTTCCTTTTTCTCTACTCTGTTTCAACATCTTCTATGGTGTATGGACTGATTGGCCTACAGGAAGGTGCTTCCTCTAACCCAGTCCTGTCTGTTCCTTCCATCCAATAGGTTGTCAGATGCCTGCCCCCTATCTCAATCATGTCCTGTCTGTGATGTCTGGTTGCGCAGCAGACTCAAGCTAGAAAATTTTCTGTAGCTATTTATTTTGTGTGGGGCTTATTCTTCCCTAGCCTCCATTTAGGGACAGACTAGCCCCCCCTAGGTTTGTGACGTGGACTGTTCCCATCAGGGTGATCTCTTACCTTTAAGGCAGGGTCTGCCATACCAAAGTTTTTTTAGGGATAGTGTTCCTTCTTCTGTATTCACAGTAGCTTATATGTAGCCCAAATCACTGCACAGCTATTTGCTACAGCTTCACCAGGCCAGACCAATTATGCGAAGTAGAAGGATTTTGTGAAATATAGTACATATGCCAGATTCACAAACAACTGTGCAATACTTCATGAATTTGGCACACATGACAAATAAATATTGCCATTTTACAAACAAAAACCTTCAGAAAACCTCCTGCAATTATGGTGCATCATTTGTTTTTTAATAAAGATAAAAAAAATACCCCAAAAGATACCATATGAAGCTGACTGCCTAGTTTGATTGTAGCTACAGTACACTAGTGAGTTATTCAGCACTATGGACAGCGCCTACTGACCACATTGTAATCCAACTCCAGTCAGGTCAATATGCTGACCCTCCTCATGTGCAGTTCCCTATTTGGCAAAGACGACAAATCAGGATTTTGTAGGTAATATTTTATGCTCTTGTTGGTGCAAGGCTAAATTAGTAACAATGTAAAGTTAGTTTCTATAACAACACATTTATTGTTAACCTGTGAGAGGAGAAAATCCTACATTTTAGCAGATATATAACTAGATACAATTATGTAAAGTTTAAACCGTAGGAGAATGAAATTATTCCCAAACTGACTTGCTGTCCAGCTTCTGTCTGAGTTTTGCAATTACTGTATTTTTCACTTGATAAGATGCACCCACGTTTTAGAGGCGGAAAATAGGGAAAAAATATTTTGAGCTCACCCAGGGACAGTGCAGTGGATAGTACCGGGTGACAGAGCAGAAGGAGCAGCAGAGGTCTGAAACTTTGGGGCTCCGTGTACATTGGGGCACTTGTGTTCTGACCGAGGAAGGGAAGATTCTGATTGGTGGAGGCGGGGGAAGGGGGGGGGGGGGGCAGCAGCAGTTCCCACTGGTGCTTACCACCAATCAGCAGTACGAGTAAATGATCGCACATTTGTCGCATGATCACTAGTTTCTTTGCGCAACCACGATTTAGTTTGCACGATCGTGCACCAGAAATCTTGAATTTCGGTATGTTCACTTTATAAGATGCACCGAATTTTCCCCCCCACTTTGGTAGTAGTCGATCATAATTTTCATTTAGCTTCTCTGAATTAAAGACTCCAATACAAACAAGCAGTTTGAAAAACGTGTAGAACAACTCCAAATGCACACAAGGCAATTAGAAGAACAATCAAGGTGAAACCAAGGTAGTCCATATTATAAGACCAGTAATTATTACAAAATAATAGTACCAGTGTTTCTGGTGGCGCAATGTGCCACATAGCTGTGCTACATAGTACATGCATTATGATCCCCACACATCACACAAACAGCTCTACTACATCTATCCTGATTGCCACACATTACACACACAACTGTACTACATCCATCTTGATTGCCACACATTACACACACAACACATTACAGACACAGCTCTACTACATGCATGCTGACCCAACACATCACACACAGCACATTACACACACAGCTCTGCTACATGTCACTCACAGCTGTAGTACATCCATCTTGATTCCCACACATTACACACACAACTCTACTACATTCATCTTGATTCCCACACATTACACACACAGCTCTACTAAATTCATGCTGACCCAACAAATGACAAAGACAGCACATTATACACAAAGCTCTGCTACATTGTACTTCTATTTACATGCATCCTGACCCCACACATCACACACACAGCAGATGACACACATAGCTCTGCTACATACTGTTTCACACACATCACACACACAGCTCTGCTATTCCACACATCACCAGACACCTGGATACAGTGATCACCCTTGGTCATGTGATTCCTGATTCCAGCCATACAGGTGATCACATGATGGTATCATCATGACAGGTCCTGGTAGTAGCTGCTCTTGGTTTATCCAGTATGCAGTACTTTCTACCAAACTGCACAATGGCTCCTCCTACAGCAGTGATATCCCCACAGGTCCTTCAGCCCGTCGCATCTCCATGGTGGCAGTAGGTCATTGTCTTCTGTCAGGACTGCTGAGTTGTGTCTGATATAATAACGGCTTAGTTGTGTTCTCATTTTGTTATTTTTGTCCTCCCCTTTTCAACAGTCCTAACTATGTTGTTCTTCTATCGGTCAGGCTCTGTGTTTTTTATATGTTGTAGGACCCTTGATCATGTCACGAGGGGGTGGAGCGATGATATCACCAAGAGCGGAGCATGAGAAGCACTCACATACTAACTGACAAGTGGTCGTTAGTAGTTTGATACTGATGGATCACCTTAAAGATTTTAAAGAGCTACAGTATGTATATACAAAAGACATGTACAGCAGATAGAAATACCTATTTCATACCTATAAACTGTTAGAACCCTTGGGCAGGGGTAGGATGAGGGGTAAACTGAGGAAACGGTTGCCTAAGGCACTATTAATCAGGAGGGGGGGGAGCAATGTCTAGACTAAAAAAGTAATTTTTACCAATTTTTCTGTATAAACAATTAAATATATCAATCAGTACCTCATAATACACCGGGTAAGTGAAAGTGAAAAAATGAAGGATTGATGCGTACTCACCTGGTGCTCAGTAGAATTCTCTGGATGGAGAATCCACTGGCACCCAGTGTCCACGATATCCCATCAACCACCTCTGGTTATCAATCCAGCCTCCTGGAGAGAGGTCATAGGGATGCAGCTGCAAACCGGGCTGTGAAGTTCAGGTTATAGCATGATTAGTGAAGAAAAAATCCCTGTACTCCGGGACACAGAGAGATGAGTTGTAGACTTCTCAGTCCGTAAATGAGATTTTATTATGCAACGCATTTCGGCAATTGAACTTTTGCCTTTTTAAAGCATATATAACATAAATACACTCAGTACATCTATGTATATAGAGATTGTAGTCCACTTACATTTCCTTTACTCGTGGTGAACGCCGATGCGGGAACCATCATGGCGTCATATGATCGGAAGTACTTCCTACTCTTGTGACCCAATACGTCACTCTTTTTCTCAATGGGACTCATCTAGCGTACCCTTTACAACTTCATTCATAAAAAAACATTGTTAGTATAGCAGAAAATACACTGCCATAGTAAATAGTGAGCTTTTTGTTTTGCTGGATTGTACAAATATACTCATTGTCGTTTTGGACTCTATAAATTAAAATTATTTAAAAAAAAACATAAAAATATCAATCATTTTTTTTTAAAAAGGACAATTCAAACCAGAATGTTGTATATATACACTAAACATAAAAAATCCATAATTGGAAATATTACTAAAATCTATTGTCTATTGTAGTTATTAATTTCTTTTTCCTTTTATAGTCATATTTATAGTGTCATGATAAATACGGGTATCATAATGTATGAATGTATGGACTGTTGTATTTATTATATTTTCAGCATTTTCCCACTAGGCTTGAATGAGGTACTAGAGAAAGTCTCCTCCCTAATCTGTGTCTCTCCTATGGGAATTACCATTTACTAGTATCTCTAGACACCCTTTCCACATAATCGGTGATCTTGAAGACAGATGCAATTCTATCCTTGACTTATTATGTATTCCTGATGAACCATGACACTAGTGGGGAAACGCGTAGAATGAGTAATGGGGGCGAATGAATATTTCACCTATTAAAAGAATGAATACATGAGTGCATTAAAGGGGTTGTCAAAGCAAGTGGGGGTAAGCACTTCTGTATGGCCATATTAATGCACTTTGTAATATACATCGTGCATTAAATATGAGCCATACAAAAGTTATTCACTTACCTGCTCCGTTGCTGGCATCCCCGTCTCCATGGTGCCGTCTAATTTCAGCGCCTAATCTCCCGATTAGACGCGCTTGCGCAGAAGGGTCTTCTCCCTTCTCTTGGGTCTCGGCACGAGCTGAGTTCTGGCTCCGCCCCCTTCTACGCGTCATCGCGTAGCTCCGCCCCGTCACGTGTGCCGATTCCAGCCAATCAGGAGGCTGGAATTGGCAATGGACCGCACAGAGCCCACGGTGCACCATGGGAGAAGACCCTCGGTGCATTGTGGGTGAAGATCCCGGCGGCCATCTTGCTAAGGTAAGGAAAAAGTCGCCTCAGCGCGGGGATTCGGGTAAGTACTAAACGGTTTTTCTTTTTAACACATGCATTGGGTTTGTCTCGCGCTGAACGGGGGGCCTATTGAATAAAAAAAAAACCTGTTTCGGCGCGGGACAACCCCTTTAAGCGAGAATGAAGATATCAACCATCTATTGGAAAAGAGTAAAAAATATTATTCTATAACCCCCTGACAACATGCACTGGGAAATCCAGCAGCTCCCCATGTTTGTCTGGGTGGTTTATTCTATATGTGTTTAGTGTGTGTCTTCTGTCACTCCGCCATTTTGAATGGGTGATATTGCTGTGTGCCCTAGTTTTTAATATGAGTATCAATAAAATTATAGTTTTAGATTGAATTGTCTATTCTATGAAGGGCCTTAATATTATTTTCATAGACTTGGTCCGTCGCTGTGAATTGATTAACACATATTGTAAGTAGATTTTGGCACTGATGTTTGTGCAAACTCCATACCAAAATTCTCCACAAAATCCACTAAGGGATTTATAGATATTTGGCAATTCCAGTAGCCAGGACAATTTTCACACTTCTGACATGAACAGATTGATCCTAAATTACAAAATTAAAAAGAAATTATACTAGACCCATATAACCATATATTTTCTGAAAGAAGAGGACACCTTGCATATTGTAAAAAAATGCCACTTACTACTTTATATACATAGGCACTAGAGATGAGCGAACGTGTCCGTTACGGACACATCCGCACCTGGACACCGGCTTTAGCGAACACTGCAGTGTTCGCGCGTAAGTGTCCGGGTGCCGCCGGGGGGCGGGGAGATGCGCGGCGGCGCGGGCGGCAGTAGCGGGGAACAGGGGGGAGCCCTCTCTCTCTCCCTCTCCCCCCCACTCCCCGCCGCACCCCCCCGCGCTGCCACGGCGGCCCCCGAACTTTTTCGCCCGAACACCGAGGTGTTCGCAAAGTTCGGTGTTCGGGCGAAAAAGGGGCGGGGCCGAACGTGTTCGCTCATCTCTAATAGGCACCTTCATGCAATTTTGCATTAAAGTACAATTTTTTCATAAAATATACTTAAAAATTAATATTAGTAGCTAAAATTGAGTCAAAAGCAAAACATTTGATGTACAATACCACCTAAAAATAAAGTATCACCATGTGCAGAGTTTATGTAAACCACTTAGACCTATGTCCATATGTATATATGCTTAGAATATCACTAGAACTGAAAAGGCTAAAAATGTGGTTTTAAGCAGAAAATTTTAAAAAAGTAACAACCAAATAAAGGATGTAAGGTTGATGACATTTTTATCATCAGTTTTCTGATCATATACATTTAGACATACATGTTAAGCATATAGTATGCCATTGTCTTATGCAGGGGCGTAACTATAGTGGATGCAGGGGATGCGGTTGCACCCGGGCCCAGGAGCCTTAGGGGCCCATAAAGCCTCTCTTCTCCATATAGGGTAATCAGTACTATGAATAAAGCATTATAGTTCGGGGCCCTGTTACAGGTTTTGCATTGGGGCACAGAAGCTTCAAGTTACACCTCTGGTCTTATGCATGGGCATTGGTCAGTATACCTCAAAATAAACTATTGTTTCATGCTTGTGGTGCCATAAACACCATTGCTAGTTATATAAATGGCCATGAGGCTGTCGAATTACAGAGAAAGTTGTAAAGTATCTTTAAACATCTCCATAGTCAAATCAAATACAAGGTTTCCTAGCACTGTAGAGAAGTAATAGATTATTACAGGATGACATATTTAATGTGACAGAGCACAGAGAGATTGGATTTTTGGAAGCTTCTAATTCTGTCGGAAGATCTAGTAAATTATTTTCAGAAGTACGTATCACACTGTGAATATTAATACCTTGGTATTCATTTTCAAATTGTGGATCCATATAAAAGGTTTATAAGTTTCCAGCATCTAAAATAATACTTAGAGGAGGATATTCACAAATGTCAAAAAGTCTAAAAAAATAACAAGTTGGTTGAATGAGCTCAGTTTTACTCTCTAGACAATTATTTGTACGTCTGGCACAATCTAAAGTTTTATCTTGCGACTATCCGAATCAGTCCCATTCACTGAATCCCTAATTTGATAGCACCAAAAAATATATGTAGACCATAAAAATGTGCACCCAGCCATCACGATTTTTAAGATGAACCTTTTTTTTAGTTTTAGAGCTGAATTCGCACTTTCTTACTCCATTGTTGCTTATAGAGCTTGGAAAATAATGTCGGATTTTTTCACTGGAAAAGCACCCCTCTACTCCACAGGTGTAAAATGGTATTGCATCTCAGCCTAATTTTTTTTATGCTGTCCAGTTGAAAATATCATCAGCTTTGCTACTTAGCACAAACCTACTCTATACTTTCTAAACCAATAGAGTAAAATACAAGGTGCTTCAAAAAGATGAACCCAAATTGAAATCACTATATCTCTGCAACCATTAACCACCCATGGATACATGAATGAAACTCTTACCTCTTTTAAGCACAGGACGTAGAGTTTCAAATGATTACCACTACTTTATGTCTCTCCCAATGCACAAACAGTCTCCAGCCTCAGTCATTCGCAAGTGAAGACCCTGCAACTCAAGGCATTATGCGTTCTACAATTCAGCAATACTGAATCCATAATTGCAATGTAGCATGCATTTTAGCAACATTTTGGCATTGATCTGCCAATTCCAAAGAGCATTTCTCATTGGTATTGACAATTTGAGGAAACCGGCTGTTTATGTAAGGGGAAGAGCGCAGGATGGCAACACATTTACGAGGAAAAGTGAGAATAATTCAGGACATTTTCCTGTATAGCACTTGTTGTGCCAGCAGAGAACTTGCTATTCCTCATATGGCTGGCATGTATTAAGGTAACGTTTAATCATGACGCTGTTTCAGTTGCAACTGGTACAGGCTCTTCATGTAGGTGACAAAAGAGGTTATGTAGTGATATGAAATTGCAGAACGTGGAGGACAACAGCATTTTACCTCATTTGATATTTAGTCGTTAAGAAATATTTCCTCTAAGTTGACCGGCACAATGTGTGCATATGGGAATTATAGAATCCACATGTTTTTCAAAGAAGGGTTTATGGCCCTTTCTTTTTCAAGGAAAAATCCAGTTACGGGTAAATGTTTCTCGATATGCTGCAGAACTGGCTCTTTCCAAAACTTAATGAAGATTCTCATGACTTCACTTTTCAGCAAGATAGAGCACGGCCACATTGACACCTGCAAGTTTAATTTGGCAAAATCACTTTAGCACTGCACTCTTGCAGATCCCCAGAAATTACACCCTACCACTTTTTCTTGTGGGGATAAGAGATGAGCGAGCACACTCTTCCAAGCTTGATGCTCGTTCGAGTATTAGGGTACTCGGGATGCTCGTTACTCGAGACGAACACCACACGGTACTCGTGTCAATTGCATTTCGTTCCCCGCATGTTTAGCGCCATTTTCTAGCCAATAAACATGCGGGAAAGGCATTACCACTTCCTGGTGGGACGTGCCAGCCCTATCCCACCCCACAGTAGTGAGTGGCTGGGCCGATCAGGTGACCGCCAAGTACTTAAACTGGTCCCGCCTGCGGCTCGCCTCAGACGCATGCTGGCAGAGGTTAGGGAAACTGCTGCTGCTTATACAGGGATAGTGTTAATGTAGGATCCTGTCTTCAAGAACCCCAATGGTCCTTCTAAGGGCTACTCCTCATTGTGTGCATTATAGTTGTGGCTGGCTCGGAGCAGTAGTGCACCAATTTTTTTTTAAGTATCTCGGGCTGTGCAGGCCATTTCAGCTATAGCGTTCTCTGTCTGCAGTGTATTACGCAGAGTTTAGGGACAGAGCTGCCTATATAGGGAAAGTTTTACAGGACTTTTGATCCTCTGTGCAAGAACCCCAATGGTCCTTCTTAGGACTACATCTCACCGTGTGCTTTACAGTTGTGGCTGGCGGGGAGCAGTAGTGCACCAATTTTTGTATTACGCATCTAGGCCTGTTCTCAGCTTTTTAGTAATAGCATTCTCAGCCTGCAGTGCTGTACAATGAGCTCTCACCGCGAAACTGCACTCTAAAATGTCCTAGCCTACTGCAAAGTAGTTCAATTATACCGTTCTGTGTCTGCAGTGCATAACGCAGAGTTTAGGGGCACAGCGACTTCTATAGGGAATGTTTTACAGTCCTGATCCTTCGTACAAGAACCCCAACGCTCCTTCTTAGGGCTACATCTCATCGTGTGCTTTAAGGTTGTGGCTGGCAGCAGTAGTGTGCCAATTTTTGTATTACGCATCTAGGCCTGTTCCCAGCCTTTCAGTAATAGTGTCCTCAGCCTGCAGGGCCGTACAACCAGCTCTCACCGTGAATCTGCACTCTAACATTTCCTAGCCTACTGCAAAGTAGTTCAGTTATACCGTTCTATGTCTGCAGGGCATTAGACAGAGGTCTCACCGCTAAATAGTACTCTAATATTTGCTAGGCCACTGCAAACTATTTCAGTTATACCGTTCTATGTCTGCAGTGCATTCGAAAGAGGTCTCACCGCGAAACAGTACGTTAATATTTCCTGGGCCACTGCAAATTATTTCAGTTATATCGTTCTATGTCTGCAGTGCATTAAAAAGAGGTCTCACCACAAAACAGTACTCTAATATTTCTTAGGCCACTGCAAAGCCTTTCAGTTATACCGTTCTATGTCTGCAGTGCATTAGGTAGACTTCTCACCGCTAAACAGTATACTAATTTTCCTAGGCCTCTGCAAAGTATTTCAGCTCTGCCACTGTGCAGAGCGTCTCACAAAACCTTTACTTGGTGGGGTTGAGGTAGCCACAGTTACCAGCACTATCCACTGGCTTTAGATTCTTCTCCCACTCCATACAGCCTATCTTATCTACAAGTCTCTGCAAGCGGTAAATACCCCTAGGTATCAGTGCAAGACAACGGGTTAATTTTTTTAAGTCACAGAATAGAGCCTCCGCTATCTACAAGTCTCTGTGTGTGGTGAATTAGCCACAGTTGTCAGTGCTGTACAGTGGGGTAATTTATTTGGGCCCTGCTCTATTCTTAATCCGCCATGATGAGGAGTAGGGGTAAGGGTCGAGGACATGGACGAGGACGCGAGCATCCAAGTGAGGGTGTGGGCACAGGCCGAGTTCCGGGGCATGGTGAAAAACAGCTGGCTGCTGAGGGATTAGGAGAGAGGCAAGTTTCTGGGCTCCCCAGCTTCATATCACAATTTTCGGGTCCGCGTGGTAGACCTTTATTACAAACAGAGCACTGCGAGCAAGTCCTGTCGTGGATGGCAGAAAACGCGTCCAGCAATGTATCAAACACCCAGTCTTCTACGCAGTTCACTACTCCTGGCCTAGGGACTGCAACTCTGAATCCTCTGGCTGCTGCTCCTCCTTCCTCCCAGCCTCCTCACTACATGAGAATGACATATTCAGAGCAGGCAGACTCCCAGGAACTGTTCTTGGGACCCTGCCATGAGTGGGAAAAAATGGTTCCTCTCTCACCTGAGGAGTTTGTCGTGTCCGATGTACAACCTTTGGAAAGTTTCCGGCGTCCAAATGATGAGGCTGGGGACTTCCGGGAACTGTCTCAAGAGCTTTTTGTGGATGAGGATGATGAGACATAGTTGTCTGTCAGTGAGGTAGTAGTAAGGGCAGAAAGTCCAAGGGAGGAGCACACAGAGAATTCGGAGGAAGAGCTGCTGGACGATAAGGTTACCGACCCCACCTGGTTTGCTAAGCCTACTGAGGACAGGGCTTCAGAGGGGGAGGCAAGTGCAGCAGCAGGACAGCTTGGAAGAGGCAGTGGAGTGGCCAGGGGTAGAGGCAGTGCCAGAGTGAAGAATCCCCCAACTCTTTCCCAAAGCACTCCCTCGCGGCAAGCCTACGTGCAGAGGGCTAGATGTTCAAAGGTGTGAATGTTTTTAGTGAGAGCGCGGACAACCAACGAACAGTGGTGTGCAACCTGTGTCGCACCAAGATCAGCCAGGGAGCCACCACTACCAGCCTCACCACTACCAGCATGCGCAGGCATATGATGGCCAAGCACCCCGCAAGGTAGGACGAAGGCCACTCACCACCTCCGGGTCACAACACTGCCTCTTACCCTGTGCCAAAACCTGGCACACAGATCCAATCCCCCTCCCAGGACACAGGCACAAGCTCCTGGCCTGCACCCACACCTTCACCTCCATTGTCCTCAACTCCATCCAGCATTGTCTCTCAGCGCAGCATTCAGCTGTCGCTAACACAAGCGTTGGAGCGAAAGCGGAAATACACCGCCAGCCACCCGCATGCACAAGCTTTAAACGTGCACATTGCCAAATTAATCAGCCTGGAGATGCTGCCGTACAGGCTTGTGGAAACGGAGGCTTTCAAAAACATGATGGTGGCGGCAGTCCCACGCTACTCAGTCCCCAGTCGCCACTATTTTTCCTGGTGTGCCGTCCCAGCCCTACACCAGCACATCTCCCGCAACATAAATCGTGCCCTCACCAACCCGGTTACTGGAAAGGTCCACTTAACCACAGACACGTGGACAAGTACTGGCAGGCAGGGCCACTATATCTCCCTGATGGCACATTGGGTGAACTTGGTGGAGGCTGGGACCAAGTCAGAGCCTGGGACCGCTCACATCCTACCCACACCCACAATAGCGGGTTCTACCTCGGTGCTGGTATTTGCGGCGCTTTATGCCATCTTCTCCAAATCCTCCCCCTCCTCCGCCACGTCTACCTCTCAATTAAGAAGTGTGAGCACGTCGCCAGCAGTCGGTAGTGCTCAGCACGGCAGCACAGCGGTGGGCAAACATCAGCAAGCCATGCTGAAACGACTCAGCTTAGGTGACAAGAGGCACATGGCCCCCGAGCTGTTTCAGGGTCTGACGGAGCAGACCGACCTCTGGCTTGCGCCGCTGAGCCTCCAACCGGGCATTGTTCTGTGTGACAACGGCCGTAACCTGGTGGCCGCTCTGCAGCTCGGCAGCCTCACACACGTGCCATGCCTGGCCCATGTCTTCAATCTGGTGGTTCAGCGGTTTCTGAAAAACTACTCTTACTTGTCTGACCTGCTCGGCAAGGTGCACTGCATTACCATCCAGCTGCTTTGCCTGCTGAGAAGGTTGCTGCTAAGCATTAAGGCCGATGCTTTGCGGTTGGAACAGGAGACGGGGATGACAGCATGTCGCTTGATAGCCAGACCACCCTCATGTCTATATCTCAGCGTGTGTTGGAGGAGGAGGAGGAGGGGGAGAAAGAGCAGGAGGAGGAGGAGGGAAAGAGGCT
Source organism: Eleutherodactylus coqui (assembly GCF_035609145.1). Classification (NCBI taxonomy): domain Eukaryota; kingdom Metazoa; phylum Chordata; class Amphibia; order Anura; family Eleutherodactylidae; genus Eleutherodactylus; species Eleutherodactylus coqui. The sequence continues at coordinate 97,844,310 of NC_089838.1, read as the reverse complement.
GCTGGCCACACTGCAGAGGGTACCCATGCTGCTTGCCTCTCATCTGTTCAGCGTGTATGGGCTGTAGAGGAGGAGGATCCTGAAAGTCAGCTTCCTAGTGAGGACAGTGATGTGCTGCGTACTTGTACCCTGGCACACATGGCTAACTTCATGTTAGGCTGCCTTTCCTGTGACCCTCACGTTAGACGCATTCTGGCCACTACGGATTACTGGGTATACACCCTTCTCGACCCACGGTATAAGAAGAACCTTTCCACTCTCATTCCCGAAGAGGAAAGGGGTACGAGAATGAAGCAATACCACAGGGCCCTGGTGGAAAAAGTGATGCTAAAGTTCCCATCTGACAGCGCTAGTAGCAGAAAACCCAGTTCAGAGGGCCAATTAGTAGGAAAGGAGCGGGGATCAGGCAGCATGTCCAGCGCAGGCAGGGGAACACTCTTCAAGGCTTTTGCCAGCTTCATGGCTCCCCAGAAAGACTGTGTCACCACTCCCCAGTCAAGCCTGGGGTCTGCCTATACTCTTGCTACAGAAATGTTACAGTGGTCCGCCTATACTCTTGCTACTGAAATGTTACGGGAGTTCGCCTATACTCTTGCTACAAAAAAGTTAATTGGGTCCGCCTATACTCTTGTTACAGAAATGTTACAGGCGTCCGCCTATACTCTTGCTACAGAAATGTTACAGGGGTCTGCCTATACTCTTGCTACAGAAATGTTACAGGGGTCTGCCTATACTCTTACTACAGAAATGTTACTGGGGTCCGCCTATACTCTTACTACCTAAATGCTATTGGGGTCCGCCTATACTCTTGCTACAGAAATTTTATTGGGGTCCGCCTATACTCTTGCTACAGAAATTTTATTGGGGTCCGCCTATACTCTTGCTACAGAAACGTTATTGGGGTCCGCCTATACTCTTGCTACAGGAATGTTACAGAGGTCCGCATATACTCTTGCTACAGACATGTTATTGAGGTCCACCTATACTCTTGCTACAGAAATGTTACTGAGGTCCGCCTATACACTTGGTACTGAAAGGTTTGAGGGGTTAGCCTATTCTCTTGCTACAGAAATGTTACTGGGGTTTGCCTATACACTTGCTACTGAAAGGTTTGAGGGGGTTCGCCTATACTCTTGCTACAGAAATGTTACTGGGGTCCGCCTATACTGTGGGTGCACAATGGTTTTCCATTGCAGTGTTCAACTGCCTGACACATACACAGAATGAAGTGTGTGGGGACACATGGATTTCCCATAGCTATTTAACTCACGGCACCTTGGGTCACACAAGGTGGATGCTGGTACCAAGCCAGACCCAGGGCCCGCTCATGTACTTCCCTCACAGAGTATTGTGGGTCCTACCTCGGTCATGGTTTCTCGGCCTTATTATGCCACCTCCTCCTCCTGCTTGGGGTCTGGGGATCTGTTGTGGGCAACATGTATTTTCTCTCGTGTTACCACAGTTATCTGAGACAGTGGTTTGAGGCAAACAAAAGGAGCATTACTGCATTAATGAGACGTTCACAGCTGCACTAGCATCCAAGTCCGCTTGAGCCCCACGATTACTGAGGGTGTGAGCAGAGTCTGAGGTCCCTGGCGGGTGAAACTGCCTTGTTTGGGCGCTCTGATTTCTTTATGTGTAATACAGTCTTTGAGTTTCATGGGCTCGCCTATGCTGTGGGTGCAGCCAACTTTCCCATTGCGGTGTTTTACCTATCTGGCACAAATACACTGCATGACTAGGGCAGAAGTGTGGGCCGAGGTCCTGGGTGGCTTGAAACTCTGCCATGTTTGGGCATGCTCTTTTCTTCCTATTTAATTTTGTCCCTGGGTTCCAGGGGCTCACCTATACTGTGGATGCACAAAGGCTTCCCCATTGCATTGTTCAGCTATCTGACACATACAAAGAATGAATTGGGCAGAAATGTGGGCTGAGGCAGAGTTCCTGGCAGGGTGAAACTCTGCTATGTTTGTGCACTCTGATTTCTTCATGTGTAATACTTTCCTTGTGTTCCAGGGGCTCTCCTATGCTGTGGGTGCACAAAGACTTCCCATTGCGTTGTTTTACCTGTATGGCACAAATACACTGACTGAATAGGGCAGAAATGTGGGCCGAGGCCAAGGCCCTTGGCGGGGTGTAACTCTGCCATATTTGGGCGCTCTGTTTTCCTCATGTGTAATACCATGTTTGAGTTCCTTGGGCTCGCCTATGCTGTGAGTACACAAAGACTTCCCATGGCAGTGTTTTACCTGTTAGGCACAAATACTCAGACTTATTAGGGTACAAATGTGGGCCGAGGCCCTTGGCGGTGTAAAACTCTGCCATGTTTGAGCACTCTGTTTTCCTCATGTGTAATACAATGTTTGAGTTTCTTGGGCACGCCTATGCTGTGGGTGCACAAAGACTTCCCATGGCGGTATTTTACCTGTCTGGCACAAATACACTGACTGACTAGGGTAGAAATGTGGGCCGAGGCCCTTGGAGGGGTGAAACTCTGCCATGTTTGGGCACTCTGATTTCCTCATGTGTAATACCATGTTTGAGTTCCTTGGGCTCGCCTATGCTGTGGGTGCACAACGACTTCCTATTGCGGTGTTTTACTTGTCTGGCACAAAAACTGAGTGTCTAGGGCAGAAATGTGGGCCAAGGCCGAGGTCCTTGGCGGGGTGAAACTGCCATTTTTGGGCACTCTGATTTCTTCCTGTGTAATACCATCTTTGTGCACCAACAGCATAGGCGAGCCCAAGGAACTCAAAGACTTCCCATTGCGGTGTTGAGCTATCTGACACCTACACATTATTAATTGTGTGGGGACACATGGATTTCCCATTGCTATGTAACTCGAGGCACCTTGGGTCACACAAGGTGAAGGCTCGGACCAATCCTGACCCTAGGCCCACTCACGTGCTTCCCACACAGAGTATTGCTGCATTGTGGAGATGTGTAGAAGTGCTGGCACCTGAGTCCCCTTTATGCCCACGTTTGCGGCTCCTGACAATTTTGTGATGGAGGTGGCATGGGATTGGAATGATGATCGTACGTCAATTTATCATCAAGTCTTACCAGCATTGTGGGCTATCGCCCACACTTTCAAAGAGGGTCGCTGCCTAGCCCTGCCACCCCTCTGCAGTGTGTGCCTCTGGTTCATGCTCATCCAGTACACACTTATAAATAGACATGAGGGTGGTGTGGCTATGAAGCTAGCGTGTACAATATAGGTCAACTGCAGCACTCTCATAGGATAAATCCAATTCAATAATGGTGTTCAGCTGTACTTACAGCGAGGAGTATATAGATGCACCAGCCCAGCAAGGTCCGGATCAAAACCCAATAGTCATCAAAATGGTAAAGAGTAGACCAGGCAGCATCAGATGTAATATAGAAAAATTTGCAAAACTTTATTCCTCCATAAAAAGAAGACCAGCGACGTTTCGGCCACTGCTTTGAAAAAGGCCAAAGCAGTGGCCGAAACGTCGCTGGTCTTCTTTTTATGGAGGAATAAAGTTTTGCAAATTTTTCTATATTACATCTGATGCTGCCTGGTCTACTCTTTACCATTATGAAGCGAGCGTGTGGCATGAGGCCAGCTGAATGCTGCTCAGGGAAAATTTTGTGTGCGCTGTGGATGCAGTGTCGTGCGGAGGGTTGGACAGCAATGCCAGCATGTAACCCAGGAGAAGAGGCAGCGGTGTCACCCGCAGGGAGTGATTGTCCTTGGAGCCGGGGACAGCGGAGAGAAGACGTGGCTGAGCCCCGGCAGCTAAAGGGAGGTGAGTATATAATTTTTTGTTTTTTACACTACTTTTACTGTTTTTTTAGGGAAGGGCTTCCCTGAAATCAATGACAGGGAGCCGGCAGCAAGATCCTCTACCGCAGCTGTCATGTGTGACAGCTGCAGTGGGGAATTTAAGAATTCCTCTGCTGAATCTGTCACAGATGTGGCAGGTGCAGCAGCAGGAAATTATTTTTACTAGTGGGGATGAAGGAAACATCTGCCGCATGGGGCAGATGTGTTCTGTGTTTCTGCGGGGGACACGGCAACGGTGGAGAGGTAAGTTTTTTATTTATTTATTTTTTTTTACACTAAAATTATTCTTTTTCAGGGAAGGGCTTGTATGTAAAGCCCCTCCATGAAAAACAATTTAGGGGTGCCGGCAGACCATTGTTTTCAATGGAGCCGCTGTCAGCAGCCACGGCTCCATTGAAAAGTGCTCGAGGCTCCCATTGACTTCAATGGGGTTCGTACTCGAAATGAGCTCTTGAGCATTACAAAAAGCTCAGCTCCAGTAACGAGCACCCAAGCATTTTGGTGCTTGCTCATCTCTAGTAATGTCCCCTTGATAAGAAATGGGCAGTGTCACCTGGTATCATTATGCCCACATGTTACTCTGTTCTTAAAAGGGTATTCCAGAGTTGTTAAGTTACTCCTTTCAATAGAATAGGAGATTAGTGGGAGTCTGATGACCGTGACCCCCATTAATTGCCAAAATAGGAGTCCTATATCCCCCTAAGAGACTGGCAAAACGAATGGAGTGGCAGCACATATGCTCTGCCACGGCTCAATTAATTTCAATAGGAGTGTTGAAAATAGATGAATTGAAGCGCTCTGCTATTTCCAATGCTCCTATTCATTTCAGTGAAAGCACCAGAGAATGCCAAGAGCTTAAACTCGGCTATTTTCGGCATTTTAATTGAAAGGAATGGAGCGGTAGCTGAGCATACGCGATGCGCCCCCATTCATTTTCCTAGTCTCTCAGGGAAATACAGGACCCCTGTTCTTGAAATCAGTGGGGTTCCCAGCAGTCAGACCTCCACTGATAAGCTAGTTATCCCATAATTGGGAATAGGGGATAACTGGAATATCCTTCTAATGTGTGCAGACAGTAAACTGCAACTGTGCTCTACCCGGCATACACATTCACCACCTTCCAATTGCGATGTTTTACAATATTTTTTACTGTCATACTGTATGTGTAACATTATTTCTATGCATGTAATAATAATAATGTGTGCTGTTACATGATGAGTGGAGCTTTCTTTCAATGCTTTACAATTTTAATTGGATTCAAAACTCCAATTCCTTAACTTTCAATCCGTCCACATTTATATGCAACATGATCTTAACTTCTCCAGGAACCCATTTTCCAACAAATTATCATACTACTTCAAGGTTCAAAAGCAGTACCTACAGGTCTCATAGTACATAATCAATCAATCATTTAATAATTAATTAAAAACTAGCTGGAATATTTTCTTTGTAAGCCTGTACTGCTGTTTTTCTATCCAGCTCTTGCAGCTGTCTTTATCCTGACCCATAGTCCTGCCAGCTCCATAATCCTGGTCCTGAACTCCTGCAACTCTAAGTTTTGCCTGCACTCTGATCCCTTGGTTCTGAACTCCCTCTTGTGTTTCTGGTCCTGGTCCTCTATGTCTGTATGACACTATTGTCCTTTAGCCTTGACTTAGTTTGCCTCTCCCCTTTGGGTCCTATTTCCTAGTAATGTACTTATTATTTCTTATTACCAACACTACCTCCCTTTGACTATGTGTTACATTTATACAGGGCTTATCCACTTTGCCTCAGCAAACGAACAAAAGAGGTTCACAGCAAGACATAATGGTTCAAGATGGACCACACAAACATGAAAGGGAAAGTTATCCCTAGCAACTTTTGGGAGTGCGGACTCTGCCTACAAGCAGAGCAAATGTCCTGACAAGGATGGCCCTACATCTCATATCTAAGAGCCTAGTATGTCCCTAGATGGAAAGTAGGAAAGAGGAAAGAACTAGACAGATGTAAAGTAAGCCACAATGGTAATCAACACACAGATGTCACATGCTCACCTCACACACCAAACAAGGCATGAAGTCAAGCATCTACACACCTACAGACTGAAGGAGTATATTCAGACCAGGAATCCACACACCTAGGAACAGAGAGGATTCAGTTGTCTGCACACCTACCGATGGAGAAGAACAAACAACAACAAACATGAATTCCGATCTGGATCCAGGCAGATACCAACAGAGCATAGTGTCTAGCCACAAGACCCATCTGACACATCATAGAGCTGGACCCAGACAGAGAGCTGTACATCACACATCCTCCTCACACAACCCAGGAAGGGGTGTGACTGGGTTAAATATACTCACAGCTTGGCTGATTGGTCAACCAGGGGACACACCTCCCTGTCAACCAGTCAGTCCATGCAGCATAGGAAATGTTACTGCAGAGCGGAAAGGAGGGCCCAGTGAGGTATTTCCAACAGACAATGTCACAGGGATCTTTTGCAGTGAAAACAAGGCAAATTGCAGTGATGTAAGCAACAGCCCCGTGACCAGGTTGACATAATTATATGATTCCGCGAGCTGTCAGGATGGCATTATGATTTGTCTTTGAAAATGAACATTTCCCAATTTTACTGTACTTTAGCTTCTACCTCTGGTGTTAACACCTGCACTCCCACCTTCAAATACCAGGTGGCACTCAGCTGTTGACATATCAAGACTGTTAGTAAGGCCTCATGCAGACGGCAGGTCCAGATTCCGGCTGCGGAATCCAGCCCTGACCGTGGCTGGTGACCCTGCGTGCCTGTCATCTTCTTTGCTGGCGTCCACATGAACCTATCTTCTTCCGGCTTCTCTGTACTGTGAATGGTCCACACAGGTCGCCGTCAGACATGCGCAGTAAGGATTTTTTTTTTTCCTGTGGAATCCGTGGCCCTTTCGAAATGACTATTCCGGACAGGTCGCTGGTCAGACGGCTTCCATTGACTTCAACAGAAGCTGTCCGCGTGGGTTTTCCAGAATTCTGTCAAAAAATGCAAATAAAATCCATAGAGTTTATAGTGTAATTACTCCTATGCTGGAAGGTTGCAACTAACCTCACAATTTTAACGCAACCTAACGAAGAATCCAATTATAAAATCACCATTTAAATTTACTTAATTGGTAAAATGGTTGACCTTCAATACAGAATTTTTGCTTAACAAAGATCAATATTAGAGATGAGCGAGCACCAAAATGCACGGGTGCTCGTTACTCGAGACGAAATTTTCGCGATGCTCGAGGGTTCGTTTCGAGTAACGAACCCCATTGAAGTCAATGGGCGACCAGAGCATTTTTGTATATCGCCGATGCTCGCTAAGGTTTTCATTTGTGAAAATCTGGGCAATTCAAGAAAGTGATGGGAACGACACAGCAACGGATAGGGCAGGTGAGGGGCTACATGTTGGGCTGCATCTCAAGTTCACAGGTCCCACTATTAAGCCACAATAGCAGCAAGAGTGCCCCCCCCCCAACAACTTTTACATCTGAAAAGCCCTCATTAGCAATGCATACCTTAGCTAAGCACCACACTACCTCCAACAAAGCACAATCACTGCCTGCATGACACTCCGCTGCCACTTCTCCTGGGTTACATGCTGCCAAATTCCCCCCCCCCCCACGACCCAGTGCCCACAGCGCACACCAAACTGTCCCTGCCCAGCCTTCAGCTGCCCTCATGCCATGCCACCCTCATGTCTATTTATAAGTGCGTCTGCCACAGGAAAAGCAGGCACACACTGCAAAGGGTTGGCACAGCTAGACAGCGACCCTCTTTAAAAGTGGCGGGGCGATAGCCCACAATGCTGTACAGAAGCAATGAGAAATCCAATCCTGTGCCACCTCCATCTGGAGCTGCACACGTGGGCATAGCAATGGGGAACCTATGTGCCACACACTATTCATTCTGTCAAGGTGTCTGCATGCCCCAGTCTGACCGCGTTTTTTTTATATATAGTCACAGGCAGGTACAACTCCGCAATGGGAATTCCGTGTGCACCCACAGCATGGGTGGCTCCCTGGAACCCACCGGCGGTACATAAAAATATCCCATTGCATTGCCCATCACAGCTGAGGTAATAATGTCATGTTTAATGCGGTGGGCTTCGGCCCACACTGCATGGCCCAGTCAGACTGGGGTTCTTTGGAAGTGGAAACAGATGCATTTACAACTCCCTGTGGACCCACAGCATGGGTGGGTGCCAGGAAGCCACCGGCGGTACATAACAATATCCCATTGCATTGCCCATCACAGCTGAGGTAATAATGTCATGTTTAATGCAGGTGGGCTTCGGCCCACACTGCATGCCCCAGTCAGACTGGGGTTCTTTAGAAGTGGAAACAGATGCATTTACAACTCCCTGTGGACCCACAGCATGGGTGGGTGCCAGGAAGCCACCGGCGGTACATAACAATATCCCATTGCATTGCCCATCACAGCTGAGGTAGTAATGTCATGTTTAATGCAGGTGGGCTTCGGCCCACACTGCATGCCCCAGTCAGACTGGGGTTCTTTAGAAGTGGAAACAGATGCATTTACAACTCCCTGTGGACCCACAGTATGGGTGGCTCCCTGGAACCCACCGGCGGTACATAAATATATCCCATTGCATTGCCCATCACAGCTGATGTTATGTCAGCTGTAATGCAGGTGGGCCAAAAATTTATTGGATTACACTGTAGGCGAGGGCCCACAAAAATTGGTGTACCAACAGTACTAAAGTACCTGAGAAACATTGCCCATGCCCAACCGAGAGGGCAGGTGAAACCCATTAATGGCTTTGGTTAATGTGGTAACTAGGCCTGGAGGCAGCCCAGTTAAAATAAAAATTGGTTGAGGTGAAAGTTTCAACACTTTAATGAGCATTGAAACGTATAAAAATTGTTTAGAAAAATTATATGACTGAGCCTTGTGGGCCTAAGAAAAATTGCACGTTCGGCGTGATTACGTGAGTTTTCAGGAGGAGGAGCAGGAGGAGGAGGATGAATATTATACACAGATTGATGAAGCAAAAAGGTCCCCGTTTTGGATGGTGATAGAGAACGATGCTTCCAACCGCGGGTGCAGCCTACGTATTGCTTAGGTATCGCTGCTGTCCGCTGGTGGAGAAGAGAAGTCTGGTGAAATCCAGGCTTTGTTCATCTTGATGCAAATCACAGTGGTATAGAGATCTATATAAATTTAACTGAAACCCTTCACAGATATAGATTAAAATATAATGACATTTATTGAAAATTTCTAAAATTGTGGGCTCACATATAACACTTATAGACAATACGTAAAAAGGACAGGTAACATATAAGCAAAGAATAGGCCCTTATGGATATATGTAAGACAACGTATCTCTCGGATAGATTTTTAGAGATAGCTGCCGCTCATACAAATGAGAGAGGATAGAACTCCAGAAGGTAAAAGAGTGATATCCACGTCTAAGGATTATTTGTACTTAGATGTTGATATGGTACAGGAATTGGTACCTGTACTAGGGCACAGTATTCTTATGTGTACTCTTGTTGCTAGAACACTTTATTTAATAACTTCCCATTGGTAGCACAGTTATTGTGTATACAGGTGCTAAACACATGGGCTCATTGTGTGTCAGTGATGCTGACCAGAACGTTTCGGAAAGCTCGCTCGACGCGTTTCCCTACCCATGTAGGGGGCAGTTCCTCAGGAGCGCGGGTAATTATTGCCCGAAAAGTACGTAAAGATAATAGAGCAACAGGATTAGTGCGTCAGGACATAGTCCTGCTGCAGTTTGATACTGCTAAGGTGATGCCACCTGTTCGATAGTCACCTCTTCTTGCTTGTCACTTCCCGTGCGGTATCTGTGTTGGTACCGCTATCGGGCTCTCTATTTGAATATTCAGAGAGGGAGAGGGTCATTCATCCCATCTGGCATATAAGATGGTATCGGCCATAGATCCTGGAGAAGCATTCGCTTTAACAAACACTGAGAGACAGAACAATTTCCATCTGGGTATTGCATTAATCCACACTGGTCACAGAAATCTACAGACCAATGCAAGTACCCTAATGGATATTGCAGGAATTCTCTAGGAGGGTATCACCTGGCCTTGCCGTAGTAGCCGGTGACTAAGCCTGATTAAAGGGCGCCATCTGCTACACGGAAGTGCTATCTGAGGCATTCAAATACTGGCACATACCATCTTATATGCCAGATGGGATGAATGACCCTCTCTGAATATTCAAATAGAGAGCCCGATAGCGGTACCAACACAGATACCACACGGGAAGTGACAAGCAAGAAGAGGTGACTATCGAACAGGTGGCATCACCTTAGCAGTATCAAACTGCAGCAGGACTATGTCCTGACGCACTAATCCTGTTGCTCTATTATTTTTACGTACTTTTCGGGCAATAATTACCCGCGCTCCTGAGGAACTGCCCCCTACATGGGTAGGGAAACGCGTCGAGCGAGCTTTCCGAAACGTTCTGGTCAGCATCACTGACACACAATGAGCCCATGTGTTTAGCACCTGTATACACAATAACTGTGCTACCAATGGGAAGTTATTAAATAAAGTGTTCTAGCAACAAGAGTACACATAAGAATACTGTGCCCTAGTACAGGTACCAATTCCTGTACCATATCAACATCTAAGTACAAATAATCCTTAGACGTGGATATCACTCTTTTACCTTCTGGAGTTCTATCCTCTCTCATTTGTATGAGCGGCAGCTATCTCTAAAAATCTATCCGAGAGATACGTTGTCTTACATATATCCATAAGGGCCTATTCTTTGCTTATATGTTACCTGTCCTTTTTACGTATTGTCTATAAGTGTTATATGTGAGCCCACAATTTTAGAAATTTTCAATAAATGTCATTATATTTTAATCTATATCTGTGAAGGGTTTCTTTTGCGCATTAGCACCTGTATACACAATAACTGTGCTACCAATGGGAAGTTATTAAATAAAGTGTTCTAGCAACAAGAGTACACATAAGAATACTGTGCCCTAGTACAGGTACCAATTCCTGTACCATATCAACATCTAAGTACAAATAATCCTTAGACGTGGATATCACTCTTTTACCTTCTGGAGTTCTATCCTCTCTCATTTGTATGAGCGGCAGCTATCTCTAAAAATCTATCCGAGAGATACGTTGTCTTACATATATCCATAAGGGCCTATTCTTTGCTTATATGTTACCTGTCCTTTTTACGTATTGTCTATAAGTGTTATATGTGAGCCCACAATTTTAGAAATTTTCAATAAATGTCATTATATTTTAATCTATATCTGTGAAGGGTTGTTCATCTTGATGAGTGTAAGCCTGTCGGCACTGTCGGTTGACAGGTGGGTACGATTATCCGTGATGATTCCCCCAGCCACACTAAACACACTCTCTGACAAGACGCTAGCCGCAGGACAAGCAAGCACCTCCAGGGCATACAGCGCGAGTTCAGGCCACGTGTCCAGCTTCAACACCCAGTAGTTGTAGGGGGCAGAGGCGTCACCGAGGACGGTGCTGCAATCGGCTACGTACTCCCTCACCATCCTTTTACAGTGCTCCCGCCAACTCAGCCTTGACTGGGGACCGGTGACACAGTCTTGCTGGGGAGCCATAAAGCTGTCAAAGGCCTTAGAGAGTGTTGACCTGCCTGTGCTGTACATGCTGCCTGATCTCTGCGCCTCCCCTGCTACCTGGGCCGCGGAAATGCGCCTTCGGCCACTAGCGCTGTCGGATGGGAAGTTTACCATCAGTTTGTCCACCAGCGCCCTGTGGTATAGCATCATTCTCAAACCCCTTTCCTCTTCGGGAATGAGAGTGCAAAGGCTCTCCTTATACCGTGGATCAAGCAGTGTGTACACCCAGTAATCCGTAGTGGCCAGAATGCGTGTAACGCGAGGGTCACGAGAAAGGCATCCTAACATGAAGTCAGCCATGTGTGCCAGGGTACCTGTACATAACACATGGCTGTCCTCACTCGGAAGATCACTTTCAGGATCCTCCTCCTCCTCCTCCTCCTCTGGCCATACACGCTGAAAGGATGACAGGCAAGCTGCATCTTTACCCTCAACAGTGGGCCAAGCTGTCTCTTCCCCCTCCTCCTCATGCTCCTCCCCCTCCTCCTCCTCCTCCTCCTCTGGCCATACACGCTGAAAGGATGACAGGCAAGCAGCATCTGTCCCCTCAGCAGTGGGCCAAGCTGTCTCGTCCCCCTCCTCCTCATGCTCCTCCCCCTCCTCCTCAACGCGCTGAGATATAGACATGAGGTTGCTCTGACTATCCAGCGACATACTGTCTTCCCCCGCCTCCGTTTCTGATTCCAAAGCGTCTGCCTTTATGCTTTGCAGGGGACTTCTCAAGAGGCATAGCAGAGGAATGGTGACGCTAATGATTGCAGCATCCCCGCTCACCATCTGGGTAGACTCCTCAAATTTTCCAAGGACCTGGCAGATGGCTGTCAACCAGGCCCACTCTTCTGTAAATAATTGAGGAGGCTGACTCCCACTGCGCCGCGCAAGTTGGAGTTGGTATTCCACTATAGCTCTACGCTGCTCATAGAGTCTGGCCAACATGTGGAGCGTAGAGTTCCACTGTGTGGGCACGTCGCACAGCAGTCGGTGCACTGGCAGATTAAACCGATGTTGCAGGGTCCGCAGGGTGGCAGCGTGCGTGTGGGATTTGCGGAAATGTGCGCAGAGCCGGCGCACCTTTCCGAGCAGGTATGACAAGTGGGGGTAGCTTTTCAGAAAGCGCTGAACCACCAAATTAAAGACATGGGCCAGGCATGGCACGTGCGTGAGGCTGCCGAGCTGCAGAGCCGCCACCAGATTACGGCCGTTGTCACACACGACCATGCCCGGTTGGAGGCTCAGCGGCGCAAGCCAGCGGTGGGTCTGCTCTGTCAGACCCTGCAGCAGTTCGTGGGCCGTGTGGCTCTTCTCTCCTAAGCTGAGTAGTTTCAGCACGGCCTGCTGACGCTTACCCACCGCTGTGCTGCCACGCCGTGTGACACCGACTGCTGGCGACGTGCTGCTGCTGCTGACACATCTTGATTGCGAGACAGAGGTTGCGTAGGAGGAGGGTGCTTTAGTGGAGGAAGCATACACCCCCGCAGATACCACCACCGAGCTGGGGCACGCAATTCAGGGGGTGGGTAGGACGTGAGCGGTCCCAGGCTCTGACTCTGTCCCAGCCTCCACTAAATTCACCCAATGTGCCGTCAGGGAGATATAGTTGCCCTGCCCGCCTGTGCTTGTCCACGTGTCCGTTGTTAAGTGGACCTTGGCAGTAACCGCATTGGTGAGGGCGTGTACAATGTTGCGGGAGACGTGGTCGTGCAGGCCTGGGACGGCACATCGGGAAAAGTAGTGGCGACTGGGAACCGAGTAGCGCGGGGCCGCCGCCGCCATCATGCTTTTGAAAGCCTCCGTTTCCACAAGCCTATACGGCAGCATCTCTAGGCTGATCAATTTGGCAATGTGCACGTTTAACGCTTGAGCGTGCGGGTGCCATACTCGCACTTGCGCTCAAACTGTGGAGCTAGCGACATCTGGACGCTACGCTGAGAGACATTGCTGGATGGGGCCGAGGACAGCGGAGGTGAGGGTGTGGGTGCAGGCCAGGAGACGGTAGTGCCTGTGTCCTCAGAGGGGGGTTGGATCTCAGTGGCAGGTTGGGGCACAGGGGGAGAGGCAGTGGTGCAAACCGGAGGCGGTGAACGGGCATCCTCCCACCTTGTGGGGTGCTTGGCCATCATATGCCTGCGCATGCTGGTGGTGGTGCCTCCCCAGCTGATCTTGGCGCGACAAAGGTTGCACACCACTGTTCGTCAGTCGTCAGGCGTCTCTGTGAAAAACTGCCACACCGTAGAGCACCTTGACCTCTGCAGGGTGGCATGGCGCGAGGGGGCGCTTTGGGAACCAGTTGGTGGATTATTCGGTCTGGCCCTGCCTCTACCCCTGGCCACCGCAGTGGCTCAGCCTGTGCCCACACCCTGACTTGGGCCTCCGCGTCCTCGCCCGCGTCCACGTCCTATAGGCCTACCCCTACCCCTCAGCATGGTGTATTAGCAGTAGTGCAGAAACAGAACGTTGCAATTAAATGTGCCGCTTATTGGCATGTGGTTGGAGGCTGACTTCGTTTACGGAACCCCAGGAAATAATTTGGCGCAAGCCTGCTGTAACACTTAGCTGGCTGCGTATTTATTGGGAGAAATACTACCCCCAGCAGACACGGACCCAGAACACTGAGCAGAGTGACAGGCAGGCCAAATAGATTTTTTCCAAATATTTTTTTCTAAAGGACCACTGCGTATATTCAATCTATAATATGTCTTCTGGCCCTGCCTACACAATTCTGTCCCTGATGTGTGTGTCATGGAACTGCAGTGTTGCACTGTTATTAACTGCAACAGAGCGGTGATTTCAGAGCCAGGAGATAATTTGGCACAAGCCTGGTGTAACACTTAGCTGGCTGCGTATTTATTTGGAGAAATACCACCCCCAGCAGACACCGACCCAGAACACTGAGCAGAGTGACAGGCAGGCCAAATAGATTTTTTTCAAATATTTTTTTCTAAAGGACCACTGCGTATATTCAATCTATAATATATGTCTTCTGGCCCTGCCTACACAATTCTATCCCTGGAGTATTACTGCAGGGCGCAATGCTCTGCACGGCCGATATACCACAAAAAAAAAAATGTGTAACACTGCTAAAAGCAGCCTCCACACTACTGCACACGGTTAGATGTGGCCCTAAGAAGGACCGTTGGGGTTCTTGAAGCCTACACTAACTCCTAACACTCTCCCTACAGCAGCTCCAACACGATACCACTGTCCCTCAGCTGTCTCACAACGCATCTGAGGCGAGCCGCGGGAGGGGCCGATTTTTATACTAGGGTGACACCTGATCTCCCCAGCCACTCACTGCAGGGGGGTGGTATAGGGCTTGAACGTCGCAGGGGGAAGTTGTAATGCCTTCCCTGTCTTTCAATTGGCCAGGAAAGCGCGCTAACGTCTCAGAGAGGAAAGTGAAAGTAACCCGAACATCGCGTGGTACTCGTTACGAGTAACGAGCATCTCGAACACGCTAATACTCGAACGAGTATCAAGCTCGGACGAGTACGTTCGCTCATCTCTAATCAATATCTATGTTTCATGAGATCTCTCAAACCTTAATCAAATCTAAAGGAATTATTTTCCTATGTATTATGCTCATCGTATTACTAGGTACAATCTCCAATTAACCTTATGACGTGAAACCACATTGTTATTAAAGAGATGAGAAAAAGTAGTTTACAATTTAGATGCTTTTTGGTTCTTGACTGTGAACGCTACATGCTAGTTGATATACTTTGACTTTATTTATTTCTTCAGTTTTTAAAGGCTTTGTGCTCTATATATGAAGTAATCCCCCAGAGAGCCATTAGTACTGTGTACACTTTACATGCTGGGCTGAACTTGATTTTTGCAGTGCTGCTTGAAATTAAAGATATTCAGGAATTCTGAATGTCGACCTCTGTGATTAAACTTTGACACTTATATTTTCGTACATAATGTATGATATTATACTTAAAACCGAGGGAATATAATTTAAGCTGCATAATATTGAATTGATTACAGTATTTAGAAGCACGGTGCATCAATACCTCACGAGCTTAGAGCCTTAGGATTAGACCCTGCATCTGCATACATTGCCTGCTTTATTAACTTACATTAACTGTTTTCTGGAACTATTTTCCTCTAGGCAATTTTCCTGCAGGGCTTCCTGGTAAGGTGTATCCAGCGGCATTGCTACTAATAGCATCCGGAGCATGTGCCCAAAATTCCCAGGTGAACACCACTTTCATCTCTACCTGCATCCTCAGGATGTGGATCTAGTTAAAAACTAAAGCAGAGCAGAGAGATATGGGTTCCCTGCCCCACAATTAACTCTCATAAGCCACAGACTCCTTTACACGTCTTACAAGTCATCAAGTGCGCACTGATTATGTCAATGGTCCAGTACAGACAGCATAATTATGTCATTGCAATGCTCCACCTGCGCTGAATTGGAAAAAGAAAGGCAAGAAGAGGGCCCAGCCCTGTGTGGAAACGTGTTTGGTGAGTACCATTTTTTTCTAAATTTACAATGATGTAAAAATGGCACTTGTCACGTTCGTCCTGGACTGCCAACAAGAACAGAGTATGGGTGGCAGCCAAGACGGACGCGGGAAAGCACTGGTACAGGTGGCTAGATGCAGAACAGACCAAGAGCACCTCTGCTGGAGGGTAAAGGCCTGTATATCTCGACCATGCAACATAAATGCAGAATAAACTAAGGGAAATCCTTTCCCTGCAAACCCCAGAAGGGAGCCCTGCCTAATTGGTGGGCTAATCGCTTCCAACAGGTGCGGACCCACACTCGTACCTGGGCCACTATAAATCCCAACAGGGAGCCCTGAACACACGGGGTACAGTGCACAGAGATAAACAGAAGTACAGACAAACAATAGACAAACAGGGAACAAACCAAAGTACCGGAGCCAGAATACATAGCAGGTCTGAGCAGGAAGACTGCTCAGGGATCACTGAAGATTAATCGGCAACTCCCAGGCAGCAAGAGTTGGATCTTATAGAGAGGAGGGAGAAGCCGATTGGCTGACAGAAATGTCAATTACCAGCCACACCTCTCAGACACTAGCAGCACTAATTAACCTAGACTAGAAAGTACAGGAGCTGTTAAATCTGGCTAGTCTGGATAGAACCTACAGAAACTAAGTGTGCTGGCAAATAATTAACCATGTGCTGACTGAGGATGGGTTCACACGAGCGTGTTTTTATGCGTACTTAGGTGTGTACATACGTGCACACCGAGGTACGAGCAAAAAGACGCGTGAACACAGCCGTGTGCTTGTTGTCAATGGAGCCGCAGCTGCTGCCATCGGCTCCATTGAAAACAATGCTCTGCCGGCACCCCTGCATTCTTTTTCAGGTAAGGGCTTTACATATAAGCCCTTCCCTGAAAAAGAAACATTTTAGTGTAAAGAAAAAAAGGAAAAAAAAACTTACCTCTCCGCCGCTGCCATGTCCTGTAGGGATGCAGAACACATCTGCCGCGTGCGACAGATGTTTCCTGCATCCCCGCAAGGACAAAGAATTCCTTGCTGCACCTGCCACATCTGTGACAGATGCAGAAGAGGAATTCTAAATCCCTGCAAGGAATAACTGATTCCCTACCACACATGACAGCTGCGGTGGAGGATCGTGCTGCCAGCACCCCTGAAATGTTTTTCAGGAGAGGGCTTTAAATATAAGCCCTTCCCTGAAAAACAAAGAAAAGTGTTAAAAAAACAAAACATACTCTCCTCCCTACGGCTGCGGGGCTCAGCCGCATCTTCTCCTGGCTGTCCCTGGCTCTGTAGATCTCATCTATCAGCAGGCAGGGATTTAAAATCCCCACCTGCTAGTAGCTCTGATTGTGATTGGCTGAAGCGCTTCAGCCAATCACAATCAGATTTACCTGCAGGCGGGCATTTTAAATCCCCGGCCGCTGATAGCTGAGAACTATAGAGCCAGGGACAGCGGCGGAAGTCGCCGCTGAGCCCCGGCAGCCATCAATGGCCCTTCCATGAAAAGCCTTTTAAAATAGTGTTAAGAAAAAAAAAAAAAGAATATTCACCTGCCGTGGCTCAGCAACGACTTCTGCCGCTGTCTCCGGCTCTGTAGTACTGAGCTATCAGCAGCCGGGGATTTGAAATCCCTATCTGCTGGTAGCTCTGATTGTGATTGGCTGAAGTGCTTTAGCCAATCGCAATCAGAGCTACCAGCAGGTGGCGTTTTTAAATCCCCGGCTGCAGATAGCTCAGTACTACAGAGCCAAGGACAGCTGCAGAAGGCTTGGCTGAGCCCCGGCAGTTGAGTATTCTTTTTATTTTTTTTGACACTTCTTTAAATGGCTTTTCAGGGAAGGGCTTATGAAGCCCTTCCCTGAAAAGCCATTGACGGCTGCCGAAGCTCAGCGGCGACTTCTGCCGCTGTCCCCGGCTCTGTAGTACTGAGCTATCAGCAGGCGGGGATTTGAAATCCCCGCCTGCTGGTAGCTCTGATTGTGATTGGCTGAAGTGCTGCTGAGCTACCAGCAGGCGGGGATTTCAAATCCCTGGCTGCTGATAGCTTAGTACTACAGAGACGGGGACAGCGGCAGAAGGCTGAGACCTGACAGTTGGGTATTTTTATTTTTTTTCGACACGTGTTTAAATAGCTTTTCAGGAAAGGGCTTATAATGCCCTTCCCTGAAAAGCCATTGACGGATGCTGGGGCTCAGCGGCGACTTCTGCCGCTGTCCCCAGCTCTATAGTTCTCAGCTATCAGCAGCCGGGGATGCTGATAGCTGAGATCTACAGAGCCAGGGATAGCCAGGAGAAGACGCGGCTGAGCCTGGCAGCCGAAGGGAGGTGAGTATGTATTTTTTTGGGTTTTTTTTAACACTTTTCTTTGTTTTTCAGGAAAGGGTTTATGTTTAAAGCCCTCTCCTGAAAAACATTTCAGGGGTGGCAGCAGCAGGATCATTTCAGTGGTGCCAGCAGCTGTAGGGAATCCTTTATTCCCCGAAGGGATTTAGAATTCCTCTGCAGCATCTGTCAAAGATGTGGCAGGTGCAGTGGGGAATTCTTTGTCCTTGCGGGGATGCAGGAAACATCTGCCGCATGCGGCAGATGTGTTCTGCATCCCCGCGGGACATGGCAGCGGTGGAGAGGTAAGTTTTTAGGTTTTTTTTACAGTAAAATGTTTCTTTTTCAGGGAAGGGCTTATGTGTAAAGCCCTTCCCTGAAAAAAATGCAGGGGAGCCGGCAGCCGTGGCTCCATTGAAAATAATGCATGCATTCCCCATGGTCCATGCATGTCGTATCTTTGCAGGCACGCGCCTGCAAAGTACGGATATGTGCACACACCATAGGGAATGCATTGTTGTAAATACACGCTCGTGTGAACCCACCCTGAGACGTGACACTACTGTTAGAATTGGGGGAGTGTGTGATAAAATGCATAACTACTATATGGGGAAAAATAACAACTACTATAAAGGGGGACAAATATGGACTACTATTACCTGGGGGAACGAAGGGAAACAAAACTACTGTATAAGGGGTAAAATGGGGACATTACTACTGTATGGGAGATAAAAGTGGACATTACTATTGTCTTGGAGCACCAAGGCATTACTGACTATAGAGCACAAAAGGGGGGATTGTTACTATGTGTGGGCCTAAAAGTGGAATTTATGTGCCGCACAAAAGGGAGGTACTATAACTCTTTGAGGCACCAAGACATATTGAAAAAGGAAGAAACTAAAGAAAGTTGTGTGGGAAGGAAAAACTCTTCATGACTGTCTGGGCTACATGGAGAATACAAGGGAAAGTGAAGGATTTCAGTCACAGGTATCTTCCACTTAATTTGTTGCTGTATTATGATATTACTGGTCTTAATATAATAATTTTTATTCAGTAACAGTTTGATGTTATTCAATCACCATGTAGTGGTAATGATGTGGTAATATTATTTGTCCCTTGTATAGGGTTATTATTAATAATATTGGCCTTGGTATACAGGTATTGTTTAGTAACTGTGTGGTGATTAATATGTGTTCCTTGTGATATTATTTGGTAACAATATGACTATTATTTAGAGGTACATAATGCATAAATGTGCCATAAATAGCTATGTTGTCTAAGATATAAGTACATTGTATTTTTTTATTTATTTATTGGGGGGTGGACATAGCCTAATAGATTTTAAGCTCTTGCTACTTGACAAAGGATGCAGCGACAGCCGAAACGTTAGCATCAAGCCCTGGTGTGGCTTCAATGAAGATGGAATTCTTTTAACTCTATTTATGGAGGTATTTGGGCACCCTGTTTTGCGGCTCCAACATATCATTCCTTGCTGGACTTTATAGGAGTCACGGATCCAGGCTCCTTTCATGAGCTTGCAGCACACACTGAAAGGAGCCTCCCTTATGTGATAAGGTACGCACAAGAGCTGTTGTGTTTGCGTTATTTAGTTTGTTACTCTGTAATGTGTGATTTTCTTTGCACCGATGATCTCTGAAATGTGAAGCTCCACAGTATACACTGGCAGCATGTAAATACAAATTATTATTGTATGCCTTGGGGCTCCTGTCCCAATTTTTATAGATCCTAGCAACTCTCCTGGATACAGCAGCTAAACGTTAGTTGAGTCCAGATGACGCCTGTTCCAACTTCAGTATTTTATTCTATTTGCTCTTTTAAAGAAGATAAATTACTGTATGCAGAATTTGAAGAGTTCCTCGTTTGTTAAATGCTAATTGACATTTTGGTATACAATACTGAGGATATGCTGGCCTGCAAATAAAGGTTCATATTATCTAGCTACATAGGCTGAGGTGGAGGCTGCTCAACAAACACAAATTTCTTGCACTCATGTTTTTTCCCTTTTGTCCAACTGCTAGTATGGATTAAATACAAATATATACTTGTATCACAATTGCACAGTTTTCTTATTTTTTTCTGTTGACAACATTCCTGTTGACTTTGACTAATATTAATTTTGTATTCAGGACCTTTCACGTGCAATGAAAAAGATTTGCTATTTTCTGACATTCTTATATGATTTTAAATTGAACCCTTGATGTAAGTCTTACAATACAAGTGACTTATTGTACATTCATATTCATGACTTTTGCATGTAAGAATACAGTATATGTAAACAAAAGTTTCCTATTCTGTACCAATGGTGAAGCAGAAAGCCATCATTTACTTGCTCTCCTGTTTTGAGTTTTGGTGACCCTGAAGTGCCCTTGTCAAGATGCCAGGCTAGTGCTTCTGTATTCCACAGCTTGCCTGTCCCACTTTGATGGCCCTCAATGCCCCACCCCTATGTCTCTAATCACTGCAACTGGAAGGCCAGGAAGGAAATCCAAAAAGGAGACATTGAGGCCTAGATAAGACCCAATTGCCCTACATACAAATATGGCTTCTGGTGGAAGGGCTGTACTTAAAGGGGTTGTCCAGGAATGCAGAGAAATGGCTACCATCTGTGCAGCCTGTGAAAATATGCCCTAAAAGGAGAATGTATCTCTAGACGAGAGAGAAAAGTGGCGGGACTGGGGCCGTGGGGTGGAGTCTAACACCACACTGTTCATTCCGGTCAGGATTACCATTCACCTTAGCAGGAACAAACAACGTGGTATTAGGTTCCACACCCAGCTTCTCCCCCAACCTCCTCAGGTCTAGAGATGCATTCATCTAATTTAGGACAAGTTGCCACAGGCTGCATGGATGACGGCTATTTTGCTGTGTTCATCATTCCCAACCCATTTAATCTCTTTCTGTAGTCAATATTTATTAATCTTTTGATAATTTTCTGCCCAATATCCTCCATTCATTGCAGCTGTTGTAAATTGCACACATTGTGAATAATTGTAGAGGAGGTAGTTGCTGCTCTTAAGCGACTTCCTGACGTCTACCAAAGAGCCTCAATAACTTCTCCTAATTGGGTGATTATTACCTAAAATACTTGGTGAAGCCAGTGCTGAATAGCACAAAAAAGGGGAGTGTAATGAGATTAAGAAATCACACAAAACCAGGGATTAAGATTAAACATAATGAATTTCTTTCTCTCAGTTGAAGTTATGGTAAATCATTTAACAGTGTATAATTTAAGAACAAGGCCTTTGTTACTTTTAATTTCATCAAAGATCAGGGAACTCACAATTTGGAAATGATGTGTATGTAATTGCCTATGACAACTCAGACAATAGAAGCACCTCTAGACGGGTGAGGGTACTATCAGATGGGGTCCCACTCGGACTGATTAAAATCTAAGAACGCTGCTCTCCTCACTCACTATCCCTTCAGACTGACTAGTTAACTGTTCTCTTCTCCGACTAAAAGGTCACTACTCACTGGACTGCTTCTCTGTTCTGACTAATGCTTGACTAACTCACTCACTAAAATGACGCGACTGCTTTCCTGACTCCCTCCGCTACTCTGGCTGAAATCTCTCACTAAACCTGACTGACCGCTTTCTCTTGTATCCTCCGACAACTAACTGACTCTAGAAATCCCTTTCTGCTTTCTCACTGTAAAACCCCTGACTAAACTGACCTCTCGTTCTCGTCTCTTGCACACTTGAAATTCAATTTTCATGCGAGCTCTCACATGGCATAATAAGGCCTAATGTCCACGGGCAGGTTTGATTTGCAGAATTAAGGCACCCACAGGGAAACATGGGCATCGGCAAATAAAATAAACCATGCAAATTTGATTTGCGGACCTTTTGGTCCAGAAAAAGAATTGCAGCATGCTCCTTTTTAGTGTGGTTCCCACACAAAAGGCTTTCATTGAAGTCAATAGAAGCCACCCGATCCGCCATCTGTCCACAATTGAATTGCGGATGGGCGGCAAAAAAAATCCTCCACTGTGCATGTGCGGTGGCGCGCCAGATGAAGATTCTGCACACATCCGCAGTGAAGACAATAAATACCTGGACAGGTAATTAGAAGACCTGCAGGGTCTTCGGCTGCGGGCAGGTTGGATTTCACTGTGGGCTCCTGCATGCAGAATCTGATCCACCCGTGAACATGAGGCCAAGCGAACGCACCAATCGCTGAATCCCTTGCTCCTGTCACCCCACAGCTTGGCAGCCTATCAGGGTGCTTAGCTCATTTCTGTTGCTGTCCAATAAGAGTTAAGTCTAATGGCAATGAGTAAGAAATAAATGGTTGCCCGGTAGACTATTAATAGCTCAGCTGCAGGGCAGCCGAGGTCTTCTGCGCATGTGCAGACCAGCTCTCCGGCGCGAGCACGCCGGAGCGGCCCCTCATTGAACAGAGCAGAAGACCGCACAGCGCAAGCACGTCTAATGGAAGGAGAAGACAGCGTTAGTCGGCGCCATGGAGACGAGGGCGCCAGCACCGGAAGAGGTAAGTGTATAACTTCTGTATGGCTCATATTTAATGCACGATGTATATTAGAAAGTGCATTAATATGGCCATACAGAAGTGTATAACCCTACTTGCTGCCGCGGGACAACCCCTTTAACCTCTGCTTGCCTGGGATAAATTGTAATGCATCCACAGAATGGCAAAGTGTTTTGTAGGACCCATTTATGGGATTCTACATAATTCTGCAAAAAATTGAGCCCCTCCAATATGGCAGTGTAGAGGTATAACCCCTCCATACAGTTAATTAGATAAGAAACACCCTTGTTAAGGAGTATTACCAGTATTACCAGTGACTTAGCAGCTCCATGTTGATTGTTGCTTGTAATTACATTGTTAGTTGTTTAGGCTATGTGTTGGCTTATTGGATAGGCTGAGTCAGGTGCTCAGAGAAGCATGGTGAAATCACGCTGTAAGATGAGTGCCTCCCTATGGGAGTTAGTGTGGTGCAGTGATTCTACAGGAAAGGGAGTGTGATCTGGTGTCCTCACAGCCAAGGAGGCCGTAACACCTTACAGGCAAATAGTGAGTGCCATTACAAAGAGCTCAGGTCTTCAGATCGACTGGTCCATAGCAATCAAAGTCAGTCACTTCGGAGGCACCACCGATGTCTGAGACACCACCGACTACTGTCCCTGCCTCGTCCGTCAGCCCAAGAAGCACTGTATTCTTCCTATATGGTATGCTGAATAAATAGGAGTTTGAGCAGTAAACCCTGGTGTCTGCGGCATGTCTAGTGACATGACTTCGAAGGCAGCAAAATGCTCTCACTGTTCACGCACAATTTGAGTACATGTTTCAAAGGAGAACCTTGAAAAGATTTATAAAAATAGGTAACATGCAAAAAAAAACCATATTGATTATCTTTTATGATGAAATCAATTAAAAAGGTTGTTCGAGTTGTAGGTTCTTGGTACAACCCATTCCCCATGCAGTAACATAACGAATATGCATATACTCATCTCTCCTTGTTCTACATGCCCTGGTGTTTGATGAGCTCTACTATTGACTGTAGTGTCTGTGAGGTCCTGTAAACAGGCTGGGGTAGCCTGTAAACTTGACAACAGATGAGAGACCCGGAGCAACGGTGCAGGATACAGTGGGAGCTGGAAGAGGATAGCATATCACTATTTGTTGTGTTACTGCATGGGAAAGGACTTGTACCAATAACCTAAAACTTGGACAACCCCTTTAAGCAAACTAATATAAATGAAATATGGTCTATAAAATTTCCTTCTAATCCAAAGACAGCAGAAACTAGTTCGAAAATATTGGTGAATATCTACATAACTATTATTGAAAGGAAACTGTAGCTAGCAGAACAATGTATAATATAATAAGACTTAGAAAAGACAGTCTAACCTGCTGCTTTCCCCCTGTACATTGTGTTATCTATTCAACTAACTCAATGCAATATTATACAATAGACATCATCTAATTTTAGAAGTGAATTAACGAAACATTTTCCTATTGTTCCCAAAGACGCATGTCTGATCAACAAAATAGCGCTAATCACTGAAAACATGTCTTCTTTTACTGCTTTAATAACAATAATGTCACTAACCAATTTTCTACCTCTCTAAGCAATTTCACTATGGGATCTTGTTTTGTAGTTGCCTATAATTTGACATCATTTTCTTTATTTTGCATTGAGTAAAAAGGGACAGTCTGTTGGAAAAGACGTATTGTGGAGTAATTACCTGTGGTCCCTATCTCTCTTTGTCACATTTTACATCGACTGTAAGTCATTTTCTCATTAAACAGTGAAATCACGTTGAAGGTCAGTTTATAGTTTAGGATCCCTCTGTCTGTGGGATTAAGGTTGGTGCTTTACAAAGCTCTGCTCTTTGGAGATATTTTGAAGGATTTGTGAGTGTAGGTTTTTGGCAAAGTGATTGTTCCTCCTCAGATAATTATGTTTCTCCTGGGCCTTCTGTTATAAATGATAAATAGGAAATTAATAAGTCAAAGCCATAGAGGTTAATTAGTCCTTTAGTTTCAGTGCAGAAGTCAAAGATTTGGTTTTGTTAATTTAAGTTTAGCTATTAATTAACTTTACATATCTAAACTATCAAACTTTTTAGAATTAGGTCCCTTGAGACACAATTTTTTTCAGGGATCATCAAAATTTAATAAATTAAAATTCCTCAAGTTTGAACCTTGAAATATTACATGACTTATACTAGATTCTATTAAGCATCTTGGCGGGATATGGGGTAATATATTGAAGGGTTTGCCTATAAGAAGCACAAGTACCTTTAACAGTACATTAGGCAGTCCCATTTACCTCTACTAGCATACAGAAAAATGAATCACTCCATTAACCCTCAAAATAAATTAATAAAACACATCAGGGGGACTTTATGGATCTGATAGGATTTTGTCTAGAATACTGAAAACACATTAAAGGGGGACATTTCTGACATGTGAAACAGACATGTCTGGAAATGACAATTCTGTAACCTTAGATCCTCAGCACTTTTCTTAATGGTAGGAAAGGTTATCTTAAATGATTGATGGGGGGTCTCACTGCTGAGACCCCACGAATTCCATGTTTCTCCTCTTCCTTGCTGCAATCTTACCACACCACCTCCAGTGAAGAGGCAATTAAATGGAATTCACTTTCAATGGGACTGACGGATATAGCCAAGGTACTAGCCCTCAGCAATTTCATTGAAATGAATAGAGTGCTGGCTGAGCATGCTCAACCATCGCTCAATTCACTGCGAGTGGGAGAAGCATTCCCACAGTGACAGATGTGGGGAACATGGGTCCCCATTCAGGATTGGTGGGGGTCTAAGCGGTATGCCCCCCCCCCCCCCCCGCATGATCATAAATTCATCACAGGAAAGGGCATGACATTATATTTTGGGATAACCCCTTTAAGCCCCACTCAAAGTTTTTTTTTTGTTGTAAAACCACAACCCTACACTGAGAAAACCACCACTGAAGGACCAGTGCAGACCCTTCATTATGAGCAGCACTGACATCTTATGACATGTCTATACCAGTATTTCTTAACACCAGTCTTCAAGTAACTCAAGTAACTCCAACAGGTCATGTTTTCAGGGTTTCTTTACTTTTCACCAGTGATATAGTTATTGTTATTATAGCTATTAATTAACTGTGTCTAAGCCAATGAAAGTTTTTAGAATCATATCCTTGAAGATATTATTTTCTTCTGGATTAATCACAATTTAATATATTAAATGTATTAATTTAATGTATTAAATTGTGAACAATTGCTCCCCACAGGATACCCTCAAATGATGACCTGTTGGGGTAATTGATGTCAGGAGTTGAGAAAAACTAGTTTATACAATATGTAAGAGAATGCTTTAGGATAAGTGCACAATAGCCATTAATGTAACTTGCGTTCAAGAGGCTTGGGTCCAACTTGCATTAGACAACTGACGTATGCTGTCCAATATACACACAAGCAGCACATTGACATGCATTTGCTTGCCCTATGTCTTGGTACGAACAGGAATATGACTTATGATAAGTTTTTTCCCGTGGACCATCGGTCCACGTGAAAAAACGAGAATGTGTATAGCCTCATAGTGCTTTAATTGGGCTGTGTGGTGTCCATGAATTAACATATGCCAGTACAATCATTCGATTATAAAATGTATAGAAAGTCATTATTGATCATGGTACTCAGAGGCGTAATTATAAACTTGTGTGCCCCAATGGAAAATCTGTAATGGGGATCTGATCCGTGAGGGAAGGTGAAATTGCTTACCTAAGGCCCCCGGATTTGTCCCCCAACTGGATCTTTAGCTATAGACCTTTCCCCGACTTTTGCACATGTGCCCATTGGCAAAAGAGTGGACCTATGCGTAGAAGTAGGGAATTACATGGAAAATTTGAAATTCTCCTGCTCCTGGCTACCAAAGGTAGCAGAGAGCCTGGAGATGTCACAGGGGGCCACGGTGAGCGGTCCTTGGTCACGTGATCGCCATTATCCAATTGTATGAAAAAGTAGCGATCTACTTTTGGTTGGTCTCACATGAGCAGACAGGAATTGCGGATTCCGCAAGCATTTGATCTGCGGTAATATGTGGATCAATCAAATGCATTGCATTACACAATTCCGCTCACATTACGGGTTGGAATTACATTATCTGTTCGCAGAAAATATAACGCAGCTTGTTCTATTTTACTGTGGATATCTGAAACATAGAGTCCATTGTGCTCTATGGTCATGGCTATACCTGCAGCCCATATGCAATTACATTGTGTATGGGCTTTGAGTACCCAATGTAGTAGAAATATGACAAACAAAAAAAAAAAATGACTGCCTGTGTGAGTATGCATTTATGAGCAGTACATTACGTGGCCGTACGCAGGGTCATAGCCAGGCTCACAGCTGAAATACTCTGCAGGCCTCTGCAAGTGGAATCCACAGATGGCCGTGTGAGCCCGGCATTATTCAGATTGGGTCTAGTTTTCAAATGGGGTCATTTGTGGGGGTTCTCCATCGTTTTGGCCACTCAAGGGCTCTACAAGTGTGCTATGGGGACTGAAACACCTTTAAAGCAAAATTTCTGTTCTGAAAGCCAGACTGCTCCTTTCTTTTTGGGTTCCGTTGTGCATAGAGACATAAGATTAAGGCCACATTGGGTAAGTTTCTGAATACAAGACAAACAAGGGTATCCATTTTGGGGTGTATGTCTTCATTCATATGTGCGCTGCACAAAATAAAACTTGTTTTTAAAATGACACAATTGCCAAAAAAGTGAAAACTCTTTTTTTTCTTCTTCTTTGCTTAGATTCATTCAAAACTGTGTGATCAAAATACGCAGTACAGCCCTAGATGGATTTGTTAAGGGGTTTAATTTTCAAAATGGGGTCATTTGTGGGGGTTCTCCATCATTTTGGCAGCTGAAGGGCTCTACAAGTATGCTATGGAGCCTGAAACAAAATTTCTGTTCTGAAAGCCACTGGCTGCCCCTTTCGTTTTGGGCCGCATTGTGCAAACAGATATAAGATTAGGGGTACAAGCATTTTTTTTCTGAACACAGGATAAATAGGGGTATCCATTTTTGGGTGCAAATCCTCATTTTCATAAGCATTATAGGAAAAAAAACTGTCTTTAAAATAACAAATTTGCAAATATATGAATTTTTTTCTCCTCCTAATTGCATTAATTCCTGAAACAAAAAGTGGGATCAAAATACTCGTGACAACCTTCAGTGAATAAATGAAGGGGCATATTTTTTAAAATGGGGTCATTTGTTGGGGTATCTATCATTCTGACACCTATGAGCCTTTGCAATCTTGGCTTGGTGCAGGAAAACAAAATGTTTCCCAAAATTTTAATAACCAATGTTAAATGTGTATGTCTTCTAAATTGTTAAAAATAAATAAATAAATAAAGTTTTTCAAATGTGCTTCCAGAATAAAGTAAACAGCTGGAAATATACATCTTATAAAAAATGTATACAGTATATTTGACATATTGCAGTTGAAAATGTGAAAAAATGATAATACCACCTAAATGAAGTACAATGTATGGCGAAAAAACAATGTCAGAATTACTTGGATATGTCTTTATTAAGTTATTCTATGTTAAAATGACATATGTCAGATTTCCGAAATCTGTCCTGGTCATTAAGGCGCAAACAGGCTTGGTCACTAAGCGTTTAATATTTCTAAAGATTAAAAGTTTCTCGATAGTTGACTTATCAGTTTCAGCATCTCTGCTTCAATGACCAAGACAGACACATAGAAGGAATGTCACTTCTATTTCTTCCTGTTGTATGAACAAATTTATTAAATCCCCCTCTTTATGCTGACCATGGGTCTACTATGGGGTGGACCTCTGCCATTCAAACATTTATGGCCTATCATATGGCTCATGGTTACGTGACCCCTTTGTAAACCAGTCTTCCAATTACCTGGACCATCATGCGGCCATCTCCAAAGACAGCAGACCTAGCATCTATGCAAGTCAAGGAAAATGTTGTGCCTATAGCACAAGCTATTCAGTTGAGTAGGAAGGCTATTTTTTCTTTAGTTTCTTTCACAGCTGAATTGATATATAGCCGTATAAAGCACTCAGCTCATTTTTTTCTAGTTGCCGCTCTTAGTCAATCAGCCAGTCTAGCAGATCTGTTATTGTTGGGGTTGAATTCCTTACTAGTAATCTATTACAACCATTTATCAATGTTCCTCAACATCTAACTGCCTTCTTGGGATAAATCTGTAGTTCAGCAAGTGATTTGGAATCTGTACTGTAAATTCCAACATGCCCTGCAAAGCGCTTTCTAGAGAGAATGCTAGAGTGCATTGCAAAGAAAGACTCTGAAAAAGAAGTGACAGCTACATCTCCCTCTCACCTGTCTTCCTTTTACTATATTGGTCTAGATATGTATATTATTTCATGAGTGAAGAGATTTCTGACAGAGACCAAAGTCAGGGAAGGGATATGTAGGGTTTTCTCATACAACAGTGTTGAGAATATACTCTTGAATGGTATGATCAAGTAAAAGCTTGCAAGGAATCAAGTGATCCTGTAGATATAAACAACTCATCAACCAAAGGGGTCAGAGAGGATGTCAAGACTCATTCTGAAGAACAGGCAGTGTACAGTCAATAAAAGTACAGCTGAATGCTGCTGCTCAAACTTATATGTCTGAATGTATAACTCATTGCTCTTCAGCAGACAATTAGGGCTCCTTCACACAGGCGTATTTTTCATCACTGTTTTGTGAGCCAAAACCAGGGGAGGGTCCAAAATACGGAAGAAATGCAAATCTTTTGATTATACTTAGTTTCTGTACATTCCACTTCTGCTTTTGGCTCACAAAATACTGATGAAAAATACTTCCATGTGAGGGAGACCTTAGTTTGAGTGTCATTGCTGTCTAAAGGCCCATTTACACACAAAGATAATCTTTCAAGTGACTGAAACACTGAAAGATTCTGCAATCTATTTGCATAAAGTGTTAATGGCCATTAATGTCCATTAACACTTTTTCACCTTCATTTGCATGTAAAAGGGCCTCCAGGAGCTGTTTGCAGAGCCCAGCATGTGATTAATCACATACCCAGCTGTGCACAAAGCTGCATTCTTCTGCTTGTGGCTGATGGCAGATTACAATGTTATTTGCCAACTCCCATGGAGATAACAGCTTGCAATCTACTGAGAGATAAATGGTTTGCTTTATCTTCAATAGTTGAAAGATGGATTTTAAGTTCACCTTAAAATCATCGTTCAAATGAAAAGCGTACGATGCCGGCATTTACATGTAATAATTATCGCTCATTTGCGGTCATTTGCTCATTTGCGGTCATGAATTTTGAGCGCTAATCACTACATGTAAATGGGCCTGAAGAGAAACAAAAATTAAAAACTCCAGTGAGCAAAGAAGCACAGAAATTTGATAAATGAGCAGTGAAAAAACATCACCTAGTCAGATTTAATTAGATTTCTGTTGCAGCATATTGATGGGGTCAGAATTTGGTGCAAGCAGTTTAAGTCAATGAAATCTCTTGGTCAGTCTGGGTGGAAGTAGAGTAATGGTGTGGGGAATGTTTTTTCTCTGGATAAACGCTGAAACAAATTGCTGTGGTTCGGAATACCAAGGGAGGTGCAACTCGCTACTAAATGGGTGTCTTCAATAATGACCATGTATGGTATAATGTTTCATGTGATCCAAAACAATATATATACTTTAATGTATAATAATTGTATACTTTTACAAATCAAAAATATTTTTTGTTTAAGTAGCATACTGTATGAATACTCAATACATAAAAATGGTAAAGTCAGTTAGATTAATTTAACATCTATCTATATATATAAAATTGAATGTATGCGTGTGTGTCTGTCTGTCTGTCTGTCTGTGTGCATGTCTGTTTGTCCTTTATGCACTACTACACCATTCATCCGATTGCCATGAAAATTTGGGAAGTTGTTGAGTACACTCCTGGGAAAATTATAGGCATAGTACATTTATGCTACGATAAATGGTGCGCGTGCGTGCGTCGTCAACAGTTACGACCCCCCCACGTAGATCTTCAATTTCCATCATTGCCACTAATTCTCTCGCTTCCCAATGTCATAGAAACTCGAAATTTGGCACGAGCATTGATTATGTCATAAATAAGAAAAGCTAATGGGTCCCAGCTCGATTATTCAATTCAAAGCGCCAAAGAATTAGCGTCCAAATTTTACGTACGGAATCTAATTTTCTCGCTTCCCAATGTCATAGAAACGTGAAATTTGGCATAAGCATTGATTATGTCATAAATAGGAAAAGCTAATGGGTCCCAACTTGATTATTCAATGGTAAGCGCCAAAGCATTAGCATCCAAATTTTACGTACGGAATCTAATTTTCTTGCTTCCCAATGTCATAGAAACTTGAAATTTGGCACAAGCATTGATTATGTTATAAATAGGAAAAGTTAATGGGTCCCAACTCGATTATTCAATTCTATGCACGAAAGAATTAGCGTCCAAATTTTACGTACGGAATGTAATTTTCTCACATAGAAACTTGAAATTTGGCACGGGCATTGAATATGTCATAAATAGGAAACGCTAATGGGTCCCAGCTCGATTATTCAATTCAAAGCGCAAAAGAATTAGCGTCCAAATTTTACGTACGGAATCTAATTTTCTCGCTTCCCAATGTCATAGAAACTCGAAGTTTGGCACGAGCATTGAATATGTCATAAATAGGAAAAACTAATGGGTCCCAACTCGATTAATCAATTCAAAGCGCAAAAGAATTAGCGTCCAAATTTTACGTACGGAATCTAATTTTCTCGCTTCCCAATGTCATAGAAACTTGAAATTTGGCACGGGCATTGAATATGTCATAAATAGGAAACGCTAATGGGTCCCAACTCGATTATTCAATTCTTTGCGCAAAAGAATTAGCGTCCAAATTTTACGTACGGAATCGAATTCTCTCGCTTCCCAATGTAATACAAACTTGAAATTTGACATGAGCATTGATTATGTTATAAATAGGAAAAGTTAATGGGTCCCAACTCGATTATTCAATTCTATGCACCAAAGAATTAGCGTCCAAATTTTACGTACGGAATGTAATTTTCTCACATAGAAGCCTGAAATTTGGCACGGGCATTGAATATGTCATAAATAGGAAACGCTAATGGGTCCCAACTCGATTATTCAATTCTATGCGCAAAAGAATTAGCGTCCAAATTTTACGTACGGAATCTAATTTTCTCGCTTCCCAATGTCATAGAAACTCGAAATTTGGCACGAGCATTGAATATGTCATAAATAGGAAAAGCTAATCGGTCCCAACTCGATTATTCAATTCTATGCGCAAAAGAAATAGCATCCAAATTTTACGTACGGAATCGAATTCTCTCGCTTCCCAATGTAATACAAACTTGAAATTTGACATGAGCATTGATTATGTTATAAATAGGAAAAGTTAATGGGTCCCAACTCGATTATTCAATTCTAGGCGCAAAAGAATTGGCGTCCAAATTTTACGCTAATAGAAACGTGAAATTTGGCACAAGCATTGATTATGTCATAAATAGGAAAAGCTAATGGGTCCCAACTCGATTATTCAATTCTATGCACAAAAGAATTAGCGTCCAAATTTTACGTACGGAATGTAATTCTCACTTTCCGGTTTCATAGAAACATGAAATTTGGCACGAGCATTGATTATGTTATAAATAGGAAAAGTTAATGGGAAGTTGTTGAGTACACTCCTGGGAAGATTACTGGCATAGTACAACTATCCTACGATAGGTGGGGTGCGTGCGAGTGTCGTCGACAGTTATGCCCCCCCAGACAAAGATCGTTTGATTTCCATCTCAAGCACAAAAGCAAAAGGCATTACGAGTAACGGGATGCGTGTTCAACTACAAAATGATGCATCCGACGAACGTTTCGCAAGACAATTGCTGGATATTGAGAATGCTGAGGTAAAATAAAAGCTGCGCTGTGATTGGTTGCTATATATTATACCGCTGAGGTAAAATCAATGCTGCACTGTGATTCGTTGCTATTTTTTATATTGCTGAGGCAGAATAAAAGTTGCGCTGTGATTGATTGTTATTTCTCTTACTGCTGACGTAACATGAAAGCTGTGCTGTGATTGGTTGTTATATATTATACCGCTGAGGTAACATGAAAGCTGCACTGTCATTGGTTGTTATATTTTATACTGCTGAGGTAACATATAAGCTGCGCTGTGATTGGGTGTTATATATATTTTAAATCTGAGGTAACATCAAAGCTGCGCTGTGATTGGTTATATATTATACCACTGAGGTAACCTAAAAAAACTGCGCTGTGATTGGTTGTTATCTAGATATATAAAAACGAATTTATGTCTGTCTGTCTTCGCAGCAACGCGCGACGGGTAAGCTAGTATATATATAAATGAATGTATGTCTGTCTGTTTGTCCTTTATGCATTACTACACCATTCATCTGATCTCCATGAAACTTTGGAAAGTTGTTGAGTACACTCCTGCAAAGGTTTCTGGCATAGTACATCTATCCTACGATAGGTGGCGCGTGCGAGTATCGTCAACAGTTATGCCCGCAAACGGAAATCGATTGGTCGAGCTGTATCTCAAGCAAAAAAAAAAAGGCAGTACGAGCAACGGGATGCGTGTTCAACTACAAAATGATGCATCCGCCGAACGCTTGGCAAAACAATTGCTGGATATTGGGAATGGGAAGATGGCAATCGACAGATCTACACAATGTATCACATTGCCAACAAACTTTGGTAAGATGACATCAACCAAAGACGAATTGATTCAAAAGGTTTTCCCAAATATTGCACGGAATGATAAAAATCATCAGTGGCTCAGCGCACGGGCTATATTAGCAGCTACCAACAATGATGTCAATGCCATCAATTTCAGCATTCAAAACAGAATACCAGGCGAAGAGACAACGTATAAGTCCATCGATACTGTGATGAATCAAGACAAAGTAGTCAATTACGATATTCCAAGTATGCCACCACACATTTTAACATTGAAAACTGGCGTGCCTGTCATTCTTCTCCGAAACATCCATCCACCACGACTTTGCAATGGTACAAGACTTTCAGTGAAAAAGATGATGAACAATGTCATCGACGCTACAATTTTGAATGGGAAATTCAAAGGGGAAGATGTTCTGTTGCCACGGATTCCAATTATCCCAACAGATATGCCATTTGAATTCAAACGTTTACAGTTTCCGGTGCGACTCACTTTTGCAATGACCATCAACGGAGCACA
This sequence comes from Eleutherodactylus coqui, assembly GCF_035609145.1. Classification (NCBI taxonomy): domain Eukaryota; kingdom Metazoa; phylum Chordata; class Amphibia; order Anura; family Eleutherodactylidae; genus Eleutherodactylus; species Eleutherodactylus coqui. The sequence goes on along the minus strand of NC_089838.1, from coordinate 97,810,292 downwards.
AGGACAATCGCTGCAAGTGTGTGGGCTAGATATGGAGAATCCCTGCTTCTCACATGGACAACTGTATGTGGCCAGCTCACGCCTCGGAAAACCTTTGGATTTATTCCTGTACGCACCAGATGGAAAAACTAAAAATATTCTGTATCCACAAGCAATGAATAAATAGAATTAAAACAACACTTTGAAATGTTTTTCATATGGAAATAAGTTTCAATAAAAATGACACAATGTAAATTCAATGTTATCATAACCAGTTTCCTTGAATTTCCTTTCTTCTGAGATCGCAGCAACGCGCGACAGGTAAGCTAGTCTAATATAAAAAAAACCTACAGGTTTCTTCTTGCACCACACTTTGACCCTTTTGCCTGACCTTTGGTGGATGATTTTGGTGTTATTAGATTTGTGACATCCTCACCGCTGCCGTAAAATCATAAAATTGGAGTTTGATGCATTGATGACTGTCAGGCCAGGTCAAAGTTCCTATGTTAAGTCTAGTGGTGCTGTTGTGCTTCAGCCAACAGTACCACTAGGGAGAGTCAGGACTCATTCACACTGGCAAGGGCGATATTGGGCAGTGAATCACGACCCGATATCACCTATGCCATCCATTTGAAACCCCCTGGATGTGAGGTGTTTTTACATGTAAACAGCCTCACATCCCTGCGGGCTGAAGGAATCACAGCCGCGGCAGGGGATTGTGAAGTTCTCCCATTGTTTTCAATGGGGCCATTGAAAACAATGGGCGATATCACAAAAAGAAAGGACATGTTGTGATTTTTTCCCCTGCATAGCACGGCAATGCGATGCCATGCAGGGAAACATCGCAAAGGCGAATGAGCCCATTTTATGTCCGTGTACCGAACGTCACATCAATCTAGTAATGAACAAAATACTGGAAAACATTTACTCATAGACAACATTTTGGAAGAGAAAGCCCTGAACATCAGGCCAAATTCTAACCAAAGAACAGAATGTAAAATGTGAAATGATATAAGTGGACTCAAGTAAAATTGGAAATGGTGCACTGATTATGTAATTGCTTTCATAGCTGAAGGGGACAATTATGTATAAAAGTAAACACTTGACCTGAAAACGGTAGGTTTGGAGAACAGAAACCTTAATAATATAATTGTTGAAATATTTAAAAATACCAAATAAATAATACTGCTAATGTTACATTTATTGGAAAACCATGTTTTCCAATGATATCCAATATTCCAGTACTGAGGAACTGAGCAGTATAATCTTAATATATTCAAAATACTAGTGAAGCCTGAAAGGGTTTTGTATATTTTGAGCACGTTAGTTGCTAATGGAGCATATAGATTAACTTCATTAGAGACAGCTGCCCTTTCACAACTGGAGCTGTCCTGTATGGAAATCAGACACCTAACCTCAGAGTGCAGTATAAAATCAAATGAGCAAGTTTTCCATGGATCACTTTCAGAGTGAATCACATTAGAATGGGAACATTGAGTGAGTTGTCACATTTGGAACGAGAAATGGTCACCTATGCTTGACTACCTGGGACTAATATTTCAAAAACTGACAACCATGAGGAGTTTTCTTTTGCAAAGGGGTAAAGAGTAGATGGGGATGGTGATATTGAATAAAAACATACAGCATACATAAAGGGGATTATATGGGCATAAATAACTTGTCGACAAAAGGAGTCAGTGGAGGATGTCAAAAATTGTTTTGATGAATAGATAGTGTACAGGTAATCAAATTGAAGCCAAACACAAACCTTGTGCTCCAATCAATGTGGCCAAAGCATGACATCTTGTTTCATATAACAGATTGGTTATAGCAATAGATGACCATTTTAGGTATAATTGCTGTCTGAAGGTGCATTAATACAGGTGATTTTATTGTGCAAGTTTTGTGTGTTGTGAGATGCACAAAATTTGCTCAGAAATAGATCCCATTATTTGGAGTAGGTCTATTTACATGTTGGATATTTCTGGCTTGTCAAGTCTGAGTGCAATGCAATACGAATTTTACCATCATATATACGCTGGAGCAACATGCAATATTTTGATGCATCTGAAAAATGCAATAGAACCTCACATGTACAGTACTGCGATGTGTTTTTTATGCAAAACACATCACCCGTGCAGAAAAATTGCATTTTTCCAAATGCAATATCAGTTTGAGTTTCTTGGACCAACCCTGTTTCCTTGAAAATAAGACCTACTCCAAAAATAAGCTCCAGCATGATTTTTCAAGATTTTAGAGGATGCTCGAAGTATAAGCTCTACTCCAAAAATAAGCTATGGTTACAGTTAATAAAAAAAGTCAATTCAAATAAGTTTCCAGGAAGATAAACATGTAAAAAAGTAAAGTCTTTTGTAGCAAAAATTTATATAAAACCCTGTCTTATTTTCAGGGAAACAGGAAATATCCTGCTTGCCCATGTAAATGCACCCTAAGAGAAAAAGAGAGGCAAGAGCAAAAGCAAAAAAGTGCATCACTGAGCAGTGGAAAAACATCACCTGGCCATATGAATCCAGATTTCTGTTGCACCGCGCTGATGAGAGAAAATGGCGCAAAAAGCAGGTATTAGTTGACTCTTCCTGCCACTCTGTAGAGCATGTAACTACAGCCATTTGATTTGTGGCAACTGCTAGACACTGTCCTGTCTGCATGGGCTAATTTTTACTGCAAAGCAACTTCAACATCTAGAGACATATGTGCAATGACGAGCTGCCGGACTTCTGAATGCTAAACAAGAACCAATGTGCTACCGTAATAGATGGGTGTCTCGAATAAAGTAGCCATCCATTTTATATAGTTGTAATGTATTGCTTACCTCCTTTGTACTTGGTAGTACCTCTGAATGCTTTCCCCTGTTGCGTGAATTTCTTTCATATACAAAAGTCCAATCAGCAAAGAGGTTGGAATTTCTTTATGTACGACATATGCTGCTTATGTCATTTAGGGAGTACTATTTAACCCATTACCTCAATGACATGACACTATTTGTGGACGTGCACAGAATTAAAATATCAGTTCACCGCATGCACCGATTGCTGGATTCCCCTGTGAACAGTGAGGGGAAGAGGAGGCAGCTCAGTATGATACTAACATTCCCAGATTAAGTGGCTTCAGTGCTATGAGCCGGTAACTTTAGTTTATGGGCCTCATAGGACCCGATAGGCTCCCTTTAATGTATTGTGCAAAGGCTTCATGCTGCTCCTATGGAGCCTCAGTAGAGAGGAGAGGGCACATCCCAGGTTAGTTTTGCCTTGGTGAGAACATGCATGGTGCCACAATGTTAGCAAACACAGTGAAAAACTCTTGAAAATGGAACGTGGCACCTGGACCTCCTATCACACATGGTTAAAAGCAGAGGCGTAACTTGAAGCTACTGGGCCCTGGTGCAAAATCTAGAACTGGGCCCCCAACTATAAAGCTTCATTGATAGTACTGGTTTGCAATATGGGGAAGAGAGACTTTATGGGGCCCCTAGGGTTCCTGAGCCTAGGTTTGACCACACCCTCTGCACCCCCTGTACTAATGCCCCTGGTAGTCATAAACACATTTTTCAAAAGTTCAGTTTGGCTGGTTCGCCGAATTTGATCAAAACATTGGGTTGGGTCTGAAGTAGTTTGAACAAAACCTAAACTTCAACAATATCCCTAAAACTGGTAAACGAAGGAGAAGAGTTCCCTTTCCCTACTACTTAATAATATACATTTCTGAAGCTTAGCAGTTCATTTAACATCTAGTGTTTTTTTAGAGTAAGCTGAGTGCACCAAAATGAAAAATACATTTTGTCAAAATGAACAAAAATTACTTCCTAATATGTAGAAAACCACATTGAAATGTCTTCAACAAGCAATACCCTCTTTCCTGTCAGCTGCCCTGATTTTCAAGATTTATGGGAAAGATATGAGAAGCAATATGTTCTCTCTCTGTCTTCATAAAACATTTGAAGACATCTTTTGTTCCCTGATGCAGGAGTTTGTACATTTCCCAAGCAAATCCCACTGGTAATTTATGTATCCTCAACTGAAAACGAAATGGTTACCTTGATACAAAGTTGCAATAAAACTATTATAAATGGGGCTTCAGCCATCTCCTTCATGTTACGCTAGGATATGAACATCTCTGCTATTTTGATAGATACTTGTTGTCACAAGAAAACTCCGCTCTTCAATTTTCATGTGTATTTTAATAGTTACCTTAGGGATTCCCGTTCATCTCAATTTAGCACTGAGTTCATTTATTCAGGTTGTATGTTTTATCTTTTTGTAACATTGGTATTTTTGGCTTTGATTTATGATATTATTGTTCTAGCTTGTGCTCTAAAACCTACTTGCATAATATAAGGATACAAAATGACAAAGAGAACCCTTGTCATAAGATACCTTAACATAATTAAAAGGCTAAAAAATGTATATTGATAGGACTCTAAAATAACCCTAGTGTTCCATGTTACCTAATCAGAGTTCCTGCCCTGATAAGGGTGACCCTGATCCTGAACCTGTGCCTAGTGACTCCTACACTATTTCTGAAAAAGGAAAAGATACAAGATATACAAATAATATTGTCCAAAGAATTAATACTAGAGATGAGCGAGCATATTCGCTAAGGCAAACTACTTGAGCGAGTAGTGCCTTATTCGAGTACCTGCCCGCTCGTCTCAAAAGATTTCGGTGCCGGCGGGGGAGAGCGGTGAGTTGCGGGAGTGAGCAGGGGGGAGCGGAGGGGAGAGAGTGAGAGAGAGTTCCTCCCCACTCTCCCCCGCCACTTCCTGCCCCCTGCCGGCACCCGAATCTTTAGAGATGAGCGGGCAGGTACTCGCATAAGGCACTATTGGCTCGAGTACTTCGCCTTAGCGAGTATGCTCGCTCATCTCTAATTAATACTTATAGTGTTATAATACTAAGTTCAAAACCTCATCCATATGAGTCCTGGGATGCAGATATCAGAAAGTAAAATGGCAACTTCTTTATACAAGAAGCTTCAGAATCACATTCCTGATAATCCTGTTGCAAGATGGAAAATTTAATCCAGAAGGTAACACAAATTGTTCATTCAACTCAGTATAGCAGCAATGGTAATATAGATCTTATTCATCAATGAAAAGTATTGTGGGGGAAATTACCCAGGACCCCAGCTTTTGTGATATTATTTTAGATTCTACTGTTTCAGAGAAATCATTTCTTGTATTAGAATCACCATGTATGAACCCTAGGCTTTGCTAGAATGTCAGCTTGACTTAACCAGCATTAAACCATAACTGGTGACAAGTCAGGAGATGGGTGAAGTACAGATATAAATTGATAAGAAGCAAATCGTACTAGGGTGCAGCTGATATAACCAATACATTTACCTTAAAATAAAGCCATAAAAAGTAAACAGACGAATAAACAAATATGCTGAATCATTATGAAATACTAAATGTTAAATGTTTAGTCTCTCATAAGAATATAGCAAAACTGCTGAAGAATGGAAAATGTTAGGTATCATGATGGACTTTGATTGAACATGTGGCATTACTGAATGATGTAAACAAAATATGTAATGTTTGGCTCAGAATCTAAGAGACCACACCCCTTGGATTATATTATTGTCCAATTCAGCAAGAGTAAATAGTCTAGATCTCATCCATCCGACGAGTTTCCTCTGTATGTGGCACAGGTTCTTCAGAGAGGGATCTCAACTAACATTAATCATATAGTTTCTGTTAGTGATAACAATATTCTGTGGACTCCAAAACAGACAATAATAAGATATTTTGTAACCAAAACAAAACTGAAGTGTTGCTCCTTCTACACACCACTAATTTCTGATGCTTGGTTTCGTGGAATGTAGGCTGAATGACTAAACCACAATAAGTTGGGAGAAGCATACATCTTAGTGAAGACTTCCTTGCATGTGTTGTGCGCCAAAATGTTGTCAGGGATATGCAAAGCCCCTGTATTTGGTTTGTGCTAAGTGTGAGTAGCTATAGAGCTTCCACGTGATATGGTAGAAGGAAGCTGGATGTGGAATCCCAACAATTGCCAGCATGAGTGGACGTACCGTAAAGTATGGTGAGATCCTTGTATTTTTCTGTATCAGAACTAGTGAGAAGGGGAGGTGGGCAGAAGGAAAGGAAAGTGAGACGAGCGGCAATCACCGGAGCAGCAGGTTCTCGGCTCCACCGGAGCTATAAAAGCAGACATCCGGACGGGTGAGCGGGATAATAGAGGAGGGAGACGGTCTAGAGTGGGGCTGCCCCCCGGAGAAGCCTCCGATAGCGGCAGAGACAAGGAAAAACTCAAAAGAGAATCCTGCAGACTCTGGGCAGTAGCGAGAAGAGCCGCCGCGGACGGACCTGTGAACAGAGATGGAGTAGCGGAGGCGCCCGACACGGAGGAGAACAGCAATTACATCTAAAGCAGTGAGTAAAGCCATCTAATATAGTGGCCAGCACAACCAGCGTCCCGGTTACTGCAGTAACATTTTACCTCCTGAGCAGTTCCCCTCGGACCAGCTTTCCCGCCAAAAAGCGCCGCCATTCCTCTCTACCACCCCCCCCTCCCCACCCCTCCACAGCATCACTACTGCAAGAGAAGGAAAAGGGGCCATATTTAAAATAAAGACTCTATCTGTCGCAGGGGGAGACAGAAGAAATCCAGAGGGCATAGCTCTAATTTTTTAGGATCTGGCTCGCCCAGATCCGCAACATACATAATTTTTCTGGAATCAAAAGATTAATTCCGTCCCGGCGGGGCGAAGTCTGACCGCGGAGTGTGATGGCCGCATAGAACCTATGCCCCGTCACTGAGGCACAGCTACAGGCTCCGGGTATCAGCGATTTTTATCTAAAATGGGGAAGATCACAAGAGACAAAGGAGGAGAACTTCAGGGGACCCCCCGCCCGGCCCGAGGTCAGTCAGACCTGCAGCGCTTTTTAAAAGATCGGAGCAGCTGCTCCCCACACGCTGCAAGCAAGACGGCGCCAGCAACAGCCGCGGCCAGGAGTACAGTGCGGGAGGCTGAGAGTTCATCAGATGAAGGGGAGGACGAACCCCTTTCTAAGGGGTTTATGAAAGAACTGTTTACAAAATCCTTAAAACCAGTTCTGACAGAACTGTCAGAAATAAAAGAAGAAGTAAGGCACTTGGGAAGGAGAGTAGAGGAATTGGAAAGCTCTGCGGCTACGGTGACCTCACACACTGGAGAGCTAGCGGTGATAGTGAAAGAACAACACCTGCACCTCAACAAAATGCTTCTCATGCAAGAAGACATCGAAAATAGGAACCGCAGAAATAATGTACATATCAAGGGGCTCCCAGAATCTTGGGCTCAGGACACCCTACAGAAAATAGCCCTAGAAATTTTCACTGATTTGTTGGGTGCAGACAGGGCCTCGTCCATCAATATAGAAAGGATACACAGAGCCCTAAGACCACAACCTACAGCCAGTGACCCCCCGAGAGACATTATTTGCAGACTTCTCGCCTATCCAGATGCAGCGGCCATTTTAAATGCTGCAAGAAGTGCAGAGAACATTCGGTATGGGGGCACGGAAATTCAGCTATATCAAGACCTATCACCCACAACTCTGGCTAAACGCAGACAACTTAAACCCCTCCTCGAGAGCCTCATAGCTAAAAACATAAGATACGCCTGGCTCTTCCCGTTCGGTATCGGCATCACCCATAAGGGGAAAAGAATTAATATCAGGACCCCTGAAGAACTCCAAGGATGTTGGCAACACCTCGGTCTCGACTCGATTGAATTGCCAAATTCGATGCCTCTTCCTGAGTTCCCGAACCTACCTCACCTACCCGCGCCAGAAACCTGGCTTACTGCCAATTACGCCAAATCTCCTAGGAGTAAACAAAAGAAGAAACCTAGAGATAAAAACACGCCTGGAGACACCTGAGATGATACACAGAAATCCAGGAAATCCTTAAAAGATTTTGAGGTATCCAAATCATCTCCAACAGGTGGATCTGTCAACCTCTTGAAAAGGAACTGTTGTCATTCATGTGTGCCCCCAGTTCAATTATCCTCCTCAAGTTTTTGACGAAAAGCTTACCAAAGGTTAATGGACTACCCCATGAAGAAGAAGAAGCCTGCCTGTGCCCCTCCGATCAGGCAGTTCGCAAACTACATTAGCCTGAAGTTCTGAGTTTGCACTCAGGCATTAAATTTTCTTTCTTGTATACCCCGCCTCACGCATACAGCTGAGCTCCCGAGTGTGTCAACCGGAGAGCCCTCCTGTATCGGGATCTCTAACAATAAAAAGCAGCTAAGATCGTTCTCGTAAAAGCGAGCTTGGCATACAACAGTGGCCTCAAAAGGCCACTTACTTTAAAGCACCCTCTCCCTCTGCCCCCCCCAAACCACCTCTCCCACCCATACTTTCCCTTCCGTAGTACCCTATTCCTCAACCCCATCCACATATTTTGCTGATCTTCGTCCCGTGCCTGAGTAACCAGGACTGATTGCATATCTCTAATAATTATATTGTTTTCCTCAGAGCACTCCGCTTCTACTGTGTCCTCTCCTAGCCCAGAAGTCGAGCGAGCAGAAAATCAAGACACCTCTAAAGAACAGAAAAATGGAAGAAATAAGAATTACATCTTTCAACGTCCGGGGTCTCAACACGCCTCAAAAAAGGTACAGTATCTTCCAACTCACCAAACAATACAAAACCAAGATATTATTACTTCAAGAAACGCACTTTAAATTAAACAAATGCCCTAGCCTCCCAGGGAGACTATTTACCCAGGGTTACCACAACTCACACCCAGCCTCTGCCTCTAAGGGGGTCTCTATCATGTTCCATAAATCCATAGACTTTAGCCTTAAATCCAAATACTCAGACGAGTTGGGAAGGGTGCTTTTCCTAAAAGGTACTATTAACAGCGCCAAATTAACGATAGCAAACCTCTACGCTCCAAACTCTGACCAGGTAAACTGGCTTGTGGAGCAGCTTGACATCCTGAAGGAGTTTGCGGAAGGACCCATTATCCTAGGGGGTGACTTAAACATAACATTGAACCCCTTGCTCGATTCCTCGACAGGGAAATCGGGGATCCCGCAGAAACAAATAAAAAATCTTAATACAACACTCCAGGGGATGGGAGTTGTGGACACATGGCCATCCACAAACCCCACAACAAAAGACTATACTCATTTCTCTCACGTCCACTCCTCATTTCAGAGGATAGACTATATCTTTGTATCCCAGAATATGCTCACGAATCTTGAAAGAACAAAAATTGAAGCCTCAACCATCTCTGACCACGCCCCCATACACGCAGATA